>NC_050583.1:39823963-40130629 GCF_013368585.1 Megalops cyprinoides
CACAAGGTAGATATTCCTGTTTAACAGTGGACACGGTACTCTGCAGTCTTTGTAGCATGGAGATGCTCACAGTCACCACACAAATCCATGGTTTCCTCTAACCTGAGAGGGAGAGGAAGAACAAAAAAAAAAGAAGGGAAGGAGAGACTGAGGGGCAATGAGGGAGGGAGAGGCAGAGGAAGCGAGAGAGAAAAAGAGAGCGAGCATCATGCTCCTTGACAAGTCGGATCTGTCTCCAACCCCTGCAGGCCATTCACTATAATCAATTTTTAATGGGTCTCATTATACTGCCTCCTTGTTACGCGTCCATCTCCTTTTGTCAACGGTAAAGGGACAGATCCATTATTGATGGCCCTTTCCCCCCACACGCGTCTGCTCCTGCGTGTAACGGAGCCCTAGCTGTAATTAAATAGATTGCACAGGGCGTCCCACTGTGTAACTGGAGTCGTCCAGTCTGCCAGGGTAAGTCAGGCCAGCGTCGTATGCCCCTTGACCCTATATCCCCCTCACCCCCTAAACAAAGCCAGGAGAGCACCCCAACTGGGAGTGCTCGCTCCGAATGAGGAAGTCCACCATCTTGCCGTCCCTTGGCATCCAAACTCAGGCATATCAGATGTGATCTGAGCTGACCGTTGTGCCGATAGGGGCAGCCCCCGCACTCAGAGGCAGGGGATGTACGCCTCATGGGAGAGAGGGTGCAGCCATTAGAGGAGTTCGCCTACATGACAGATCTTCTGCTACAGGCCCTGTGAGAAAAGAGGGAGGAAATGACAGGGAGGATCTCAGGAGAGTTGGAGGGGTAGCCCTGTCACTTCCTCTTGCTCTGAGTGGGGATGGGGGACAGAAAAAAGCATCCACACTGTGCCACGAAGGTCACTTCAACAGATGGCGCTCAGCGACGGACATCCATGCTGAGGGTCTTTGTCCCAGGCTGCTGGAACAGATTTTTCCACAGAAAAAACCATGCCGACGCTGTTTGTCATTCACCATCATAAGTTTCACTCTTTTGCTGCAGGGGCTTCAGCACGCTGAAGCATGGCTGGCTGTTCCTTAAGTTCGCCTGTCATTTTTATTGCCGGCTCAAGTCAGTGCCACCATGATTACTATAGTTAAAACAAAGGGGAGACCACCACAGCAGACAGTGGCTAGTTTGAGGTGTCTCAGACAATGTGTTGCAGTTATCTCTGATTAAAGCACACTCTGGTGTTCAATCCTATATTGCTGTTGCAGGTTAGTGGTTAACCCCTTCATTTCCACCACAGACTTAATTTCATATAATCTGTCGTCATGCATTGACGGCATCTGTATCCTTATGATGGCATTTTGGGGCAAATGAGCACTGAGCGTTCCCTCGCCACCCCCACAGTGCTCTCAGTCACACAGCTCTCTCTACCATCCTCTAATGACATCCTCCCAGAGGGGACGAGTGAAAAATGACAATGGCTAACCACAGGCTCCTCAGAGAGCGATGATAAAGGACCTTATCAGCCTCCTTGCCGTTATCTCCGAGATATTTTCAGGAACAGTGCATGGCAGAGCCCACTGCTCCTGAGATTCAGTGGAAATGCATCATCCTACAACTGGAGGTTTCAACTGATTAATTTTTTAAAGCACTACATCAACTGTGTGCAAATTATAAACATGGCAGACATTTGAATTTTATGGTTGGTTTATAAGTGATTGAAACTATATCACCTTTTTTAGCGTACAGCCAAAACACAGCCACAGGAAAAACACAGTCAAAACTCTTTATACACACACACAAACACACACACACACCTGCACGCTAACAAACACACACACACACACACACACACACACACACACACACGCACACACACACACGCGCGCATACACATACACACAGATAGGCATGCGCTACCCTAGAGAAGCCAGGAAAGCACAATCTATCAATAAGGAGTCAATGAAACTCTCCCTAAAAACACTGAGCACCTTGCATAAGACCTGCAATTCATGTCTGTCCTGTCACACTGTTTCTTCGTGCTGAATCTATTTGCCATTTTACCAGAGGAAAGTCGGACACATCATGCTGTGCAGGACAAAGCATTCCTGAGTGTTCTTATATGGAAAATAAAAAAACAAGATGAATGATGTGTCTGTTTGGCTTCATAGAGAAAGAGTCTGTCCTCATCTGCCTCAGCTCATTTCTATGGATTTAAATGAACAGCTTGGAGAGTTTGTTGACTGTGGTTCGGGACCGGCAGCTCTTGTCAGAATTTAAGTGGTTTCACGATTTTGGTTTTCTGAGGGTCCGTTCTTCCCCGCTGCCTCTGACGAACTGTCCCTAGCGACTCTGGAGCTGAAGAAAGAGAACATCTTCCGATGCAAAACGGGTGCTGAGACTGGCAGCTCTGTGATGGAAAACGCTAAAATAAAGAATACTTTTCTATCACAACAATGATACTGTCTAACAGGCTTCAACTTCCAGAATACAGCAGAACTGATGTGATGGGCCAATCACAACACCTCGCTCCAAGAAGACAGCATGGAAAATATATGTCATATACACCTCACACCTGCACTCGCTTAGCAGGTATGGAAGCAGAGGTTGAGGCGGTCCTTCCTGAAACACAGCTCATTTCCTTGACTGGCTGGCACCCCTAGCAGGCTTTTTGTACCACAGGAAGAGTGACACTGAGTATTGAATAATCTGCTCCAGGCATTTCTACCGGGACTTGGTCCCTGTGTTTTCCGCTCACCAGCAGAGACAAACACATCCACCCTTTTTCACATCCAGCCACCAACATTTCCACTGTAGAACATTACGCTTCACCAGCCAGGAAATAAACATCCTCCGTAATCATGGTCCTCCAACCAACTTGATGCACGGACCTGCATCTCAGCACAGTCACTGGTTCCAAGAATGTACTCCACAAATACTGTTGCTATTTGATATACACTAACACAGTATCCAAAATCTGTGCTTTTTCATAAATTGTGTGAATAGCAAAATCACCAGTTCTGTCCACAGAGTATCATTATTGTAATTATGAATTTATTTTTGGTTTTGGCAAAAAGCTGTGTGCTGGAAATGAGGACTGACCAGAGGTTGACTAACTGAGGACAGAAGTGTTTGGAACAGGATATCTGCCAAGGCTAATGCGTATAATATACAGTAGGTAGTGTTAAAACTCCTGTTCCACTACCAAGCCAATTATGACTTACTCTCAATGGCTTTTTGCAATTGGATGAGTCAACATGCAAAATCAAAAGAGGCACATAAATGGTGAGACAATAGTGATAATATTTAGCATTATCAGAAAATGGTTAAGATTATGCTCTTCTTTAACAATCAAAATACGAATCAACAGAGGCTGGAAATACAAGCCACAAAATCACAACTAGAACATGTCTTATTGTACTTTAATACAGAAGCATGTCATTAGTTTTGGATTATCTTGTCATTTGTAAAATCGTTTGGGGGACCACATTTGATGAGTTGGATCCAGGCAAAGAACCTGAAGTCTGACCCCCCCAGCGAGCACACTTGCTATTCTGTTCTGAATGGAACCTGCAGCTCCATGGCCATTAAGAAATCTGGAGCATCATTCACAAGTCACTTCCACGCTTACTGTCAACTGACTTGATAAAGCAGATTTGCTGGACAGCTGTGTGCTGATTAATCCCAAGGACATGTGGGATGCCTTTAGGATCTCATCAGTAACCACCCCTCACCAGTATTAAAGGCACAGAGGTCAAGAGGGGAACCATGGGAATGATTTTCTCCTTATCTTTCATCATTATTTGTTTGCCTAGCAGATGTATGCATCCAGGATACAACACAGCTTTATATCTGGTGTCTGGAAATTCACATTTCAGATATTTGATATCTTCATCTCAGAGGATCCTTCCTGTTTCCCCATGGTTTCATTGAGAAGGCTTCATTTTTAGATTCAGGCATTCAAGGGATGGAAATCTAATTTGATGAAAGGGCAAAGGGAATAACAAGGGTTTACGGCTCACAACAATTAATACACAAGCATTACAAGTCCATCAACCTCCCATTAGAAAGAGACACCTCAGTAATACTGACTGCAGCGTCGTAAATGCAGAGACACAACCCACGTTGTACGAAATCTGCATAAAAAGCTTTTCCCACTGACCCCCAATATATTTTCATACCACCGTATAGACTTGATACAGTGGTATGATACAGCTATGTGATCCTGCACATTTGTGGATTTGTTATCCCACCTCTGGCAAATAAAGAACATTCAACTCTCTTTATTCCTCCTGTCAGCTTGAGCTTCCTTTTCGCAAATTGGGCTTTTAGCCTGACCCCCTCCTCTCTTCCTCCGCTGTGAGAAGCCACCATGGTGAGAAGTGATTGATCTCCTATAGAGGCCATGTCCCCTCTCTGGATCAGACTAGCATGCCAGGGGAGCTGCAGGAACGGCCTTGCATCTCTTTTGGATTGGATAAATATAGACTGCACCTCGCTAGGCAACAGCAGTTGCAGCCTATTCCTCTGTTTGTCTGTGTGTGTGATGTTGCACCGGCATTATCAGGCACCTGCTCTGGCTTGCTGTGATGACCAATTGATCAATCTTTCATAGCATATCTGTCCACTGATTACAGTCAATCCAAACCTTGCAACACATTCTATATTTAAAATACTGTCCATCTTGATCTTGTGTGAACATAGAAATCCAATCAGTTTTCAGCACTAGCCAGCAGTGAATATGGGGGGCATGCACCATGGCTACTCTGTTGTAAAAAATTAAATATACATTTATTTCCCTTTTGTAAAGATCACAAGGTACCCCTTTCCTTAATGCCCTTTGCCACCACGTAAATAATATAAGCAAACAATGAAGTAATGATACAGCATCTTGTATTGAAGACAAGTGCAAGTTTAATGTTAAATTGTGTGCCTTTCTATGCAAATTTAGTATTACTTTCCCAAGATTATCTGCTTGGAACTGGAAATATTCCATTAAAATTTCAGTTCTTGAACTGACACTATCTCTGAATCTTCTGGTGGCAGCTCATTCATTGGACCAATCATGTCCTGCATGACAAAAACAGAGCATCATGTAGAAAAAAAACAGAACACTGCCAGGAATTTGTACCTACAGAGAGCCATTCAGTAGTTTATACTATGATACAAGATTATACAGATTACACAGTTCTGAATAAGAGTATTATCCTTAGCTGATAGCATCCACATTCTCCTACAAGGCCCCACAGAGATCCTTTCTTTATGTTCTCCCTTTAGGACTCCTCCTTTTGGAATGTGGTACACCGGAGTCAAATGGAAGGATTTAGCCTGTTACTGAAACTATGGGCTTCAAGATTATTTGACTTTGGCAGTGAAACCCCAGCCTGCATGACTGTTGTTTTCTGCCCTCAACAGATGCTGTCGGGAGGGGTTACACCCCCGTGGGAGGGAGGCACTATGGTTACCAGGTAGGGGACGGGGTAAGGGGCGGCTGAAGGGAGTGATGCAAGTAGCCAGAAATGAGGGGTGGGGTGAAATATTCCCCCTCTCCTTCCATGTCAGTTATTTTCCCATTTTTATAGTCTATTAGAATGACTAAAGCACAAATGTCACACAAACTTTTACAACAAAGACACTATAGAGCATGTAAATAATTGCTTTGTTGCCAAAAGATGTAAATAATGTGGTGCCTAGAGTCAGTATATGGTTATAAGTCATTAATTGTGCTTGGTAGTAATTCGTTTTCCAATCTTGTTAAATTTAGCGCCTATCTTTTCATCAGTGTTTGTCTAATCACAGAAAGGAACGAGAATAGAACAGGCGATGTCAAATCTAATCAGAAATGGGACGTTGCTAAAAATACTACCCCAGATCCAGCACAGTGCAGTGCAGAAGTGCAGGACATAATTTAAAATTAAATAATTGAAAAGGATTGCCAGGACCCAACCAAATAATATATAAATAAATTCCTATATACTCCCTTCTGGAGAGATTCCCTGATGAGACCATGTTGAAAATGAGACTGTCACTTACAGTAGGCCTTGATCACCCTCACAATAAAGGACACAAAAGTGCACATATTCATTCATTCATTGTTGTGCCATTTGTATCTTTGGCCATCATTATGCCACCTGCATACACATGCACCCAGCAAGCCATTCACACAGTGTGAGATTGTACATGAGGACAGCTGATGTTACACAGGCTGAGCTACAAAGTCATCAGCATCTGTTCAGCTCAGACATCTGATGCTGTTTTCCTTTCTCCTTTCCCTTGATGGCTTGTACCAGTTTTCTTTCTAATCTGGCTCATGTAAAGTCTCACCAGTGACACGGTTGCCAAAGACAGACCAATGCTAAAGCACTACTTGAGCAGAATTCAGTTATTATAGTGTCATTTCAGAGAGGCTTACTTTTATGGTGAACCTTTCTAGTAAGCTGTACCATATTTTCACTCATAAAATGGAATCATCTCTCATGGATCCACAACAGTGTCAAGGATATAAAACTCCATGTCTCTGTATAACTCACCAGTACAACTTTGTGTCCAGTTGATGTGTACTGTTATATATAGAGCGGAACATCAAAAAAGGTAATGTGCAGGTATACTGGTATTGGGTAATAAAACTCACCTTCACCCTTTCTGTTGCTGCATCGACTGAAGCTGATGCTGTGCCATCATACAGCTCACGAACATGGCTTGCATGTGGGGTTTTTACATTACCACTGAAAGGAGATACTGCAATGAAACAGCCACCTTGCCCTCATTTGTACTGCAACTCACAGTGGTAAAATGCAGGGAAAAAAGCAGGAAGCAGCTTACGGCAATGATGTCAGGGTAAACACACCATTGGGTGAGCCAGTGCCATGTTGCCACTCACTGTTTTCACACTCTTCTCACTGTTGTCTAGGGGTTGTAGGCACTGGTTTGTGACATAACATTTTCTATAGTAATGCATGCATGCATGGTTGTATTTACAGCCAACCTGTGGTTGGAATTCAGGTTATTATTTTCCTATATTCCAGGCATTGACATCTCATTTATTTCCCTTCAGTACATGGCCAAGGCTACATGATTGATTCATTGCAGCAATTACAGCGCTCATTCCTTGATTGCTTTAGTTTACAAGACAGCCCCTCATTCAATTCCACTAAATTTGTGCAATTTGTTTGCTAAAACACCTTAGTGCTATCAGCAGTGGAGTGCATAGTGCTTGCTGAGGACACAAAAGCCAATTATTGTTCATATTGTTTGCTGAAAAGTGCTATTAATTCTACATGATTCTATTACACTAAAAAAGTCATTGTTGTTTGGAATGGATGTTCCAACAGTAGCTTGCACTTGTGACTCCCAGCCTGAATAGAATGACCTTTGTAAATACAGGATACAGTGCGGGGAGTTCATCCCTTTTCAAGCTGAACAGACAAAACCACAAAGCAACTCTCTGTTCAAACATGCAGTTCACTATGTTCCTACAACATACAGGTACGCAAGAACAACCATTCCCGTCCAACATTCATCAGCCCCTGAAATAATTGCATGAGTGCTTGCATGGATATGAGTTTTCTGTCACATTTAAAAATTTTCAGATAATATTGTCCAATTGCTCCATGCATGCTAACTGTTACAGATACCTACAATGAATACCTAAAATGTACTTACAATCGCCAATATACAGTAGCAGTCAAATGCTTGGACACACCTGATTAAGATAATAGGAAACATACATTCAAAGAAAATTTGATGTAAAGACTTATGCTTAAATGCTTGAAGTGATAGTGAAGTTGAGGGAAATAGTAAAGTTGATGCCTATGTATGAATGTCTTTCCAAAAAAAAAAAGTTCATATTAAAAAATATTTTTGGCTACTTTGAAGAATCTAAAATATAAGATTTGATTTGTTTAACACTTTTGTGGTCACCACATAATTCCAACTGTGTAATGTCATAGTTTTGATGTCTTTACTATTATTCTAAAATGTGAAAAATAGTAAAAATAAAGAAAAACCCTTCTGCGAGTAGGTGTGTCGACACTTTTGACTGGCACTGTATATCTCATAGATGTTTAATACATGATCTGACATGGCTGCATTACTCTGTCTGCCCATGCTCTTATGTTAATCTATCACTGACAGTACACCAAAACAGCTTGACACCTAAAAGGCACAAGCAAACAAGTTACACTGCTTTTGCACCAAACTTGCTTCTGTTCTGCCGTCCAGAGTCAAATAGGCTAAATATGAAATAAGTTAATATATATGCATTGTCAGTGTTGTGGTAGTGTTAACTTGCAGTAATTCATGGAATAGGGGGTCAGAGACTGATATTGACATTGACATTGCCACCCCCAGTGGGTCTCCAAAAAGCCCAGCAGCAATGGTCACTCTACAGTGTAGAGCGCATCCAAGCATTGCCAAATGGTTATTAGCATCAAATTATGATAAAGTATAGGTGTCTGGGGAACTAATGTTATAAAGTCTTGCAAAGTCCAGATACTTTTGATAAATCATGTTAAAAACTTTCTAAAAGTAATAAGATTGTTAAAATGTTGTAGAGTCACTGGTTTTTAACTTGCCTAACAGATATAAAATGATACATGTAGCTATTGTTCTTGAAGTTTTAATTAGTTATACATGGACCACCAAATTAAAATATATACTCAAAGGCTTTTTCACCAGTTAATAAAAAAATCAACATACATTTACTGTGGCTCTGGATGCGTTACATACACTAAACATGCACAGAGCCCTTGCCATGTGTGGATTGCTTAGATTTTGGTAGAACATAATTTTTGATGGAACAGTCAATAATGCAGTTATATGGACACAGATACACTGTAATAGATGCTTTTTGTTTTAACTTAGTGTCTGAGCTGCCTTAAAATTTTAAGTTGATTGAATTTGAGAGTTGAAGCTGAGGTAATTTTGTAATGATTCAAAACAAATACACTTTTCTAGTCAAATAAACTAGATATTAATTCAGTTGTACTTAAATCTTTTAGTGTACATAACTTAATCACAAATCAGTTCCGATACAATTCTCTAATTAAGTCAACACAATCTTTCAATTTCTCTCAACTAGAATTCTAAAGCTGAAAACATTTCATCCATTGTTCAGTCTACCTTCAATATCTAAATTACCTAACTTTATGTCAAGTTAACACATATTCATATTACACACTAGCTTACCCAAAAGGCCATGAAGCAAGTTTGGGTTAACTTTATCACACTTCTTTAATACACTCAGCACCAACATGGTAGGAGGCAAGTACATCAAAGACTAACACAGTCACGTTCACGGTGGGCTAACCAACAGTCTATTGCCCCAAGGCATGCTGGGAAGCTCTGTGCGCCGTGCATTAATATTTACACAGTTGGACTGTTAGACATAGCCATAAGTGGCTAAATGTTAAGTTCATTTGGCACCTTGAAATTTACATTTCATTGAAGTGACTTAAAAACCTGAGTTGGAATACTGAAAACTCATAAAATTCAGTTGAAATTGCATAAATCATTATGTTAAGTAAATGAAAGAAAGACGTTACCATAACTTATTGATCAAATCGTTTTTTACAGTGTATCTTTCCAGGAGAATGGTTCAACATTGATGACCAACATAACATTCATTGTTTGATAAAAGCGTAAGTAGGGTACGATAAAGCCACTCTTTACATGTTGATGTTTTACAACATTTTCACTGAAGTGTCCGGTATGTAGTTTTTCTGACTCCTCTAGTTGTCATCATTGAATGGCCAATTATTTGTGGCAGCGATTCACAAGAAGATCTTAAAAATATTAAGCAACAACAGGCATGTGATGGTTTTGAAGTTCAGCCTTGTTTGTTCTTATATGGAAACACCATAGTAATACTGTATAATAATAATAATAATAATAATAATAATCCCATCTGCCTGCTGTAAACCTACCCAATTTTCAGAGTTTTTCCATTCCTTTTGTGTTTTATTGCCATTTTCAGAGGCAGAATTTCACACACATTAAAACATTAGCAACAAGGGGTCCCTAAAACCTCAAACAATAGGATATCTGCACACATTTGGTTTTGTCTTAAACTGAGTCCAATAATCAAAATAGTTATACAAATCTTACATCCTTTAACAGTTTGTCATACCAAAACACGGCATTGATGCATCACTAAGTGGATGTCTATTCTATAAAACTGCATCTTATCTGTTTTGCTGTGTTACTCCTGACTATTCCATTTGCAAAAGCATAAACATAACAAAGCAACTTTTCTTTATACCGTGTTGCGTATTGACGTCGTCTTCCACCAGCGCATGGTTTATTCATACTACCAGTGCCATCTGCTGGCTATTTTGGAAGATGAACAAAATTTACAAAGGCATTCACAGGAGAATTAGTTTAAACAGAGAAGTCCGGATGAACCTGTATTATGGCAGTTAATGGCTACGGACACAAGAAATATTTTTGAAATTAGTTTATTTGCTTAGCATATTCTTAACCAGAGTGAGTAACAAGACAAGCAGCTTCAAATCTTACATTCTATAGCCTATACACGTAGCCTAGTTGCTATTAACATGAGCAACGGGAACAATAAGGCAACCTTAAGTGTACCAACTGGGATTTAAACCCACAATCCCTGGATTACTACTCCACGGTTTCGAGACGTTATTTATAAATGTACCCGCAGTCAAAGCTGACTACTGAGACAACAGGCTTCTGGTATGCATCAACACGGTGGAATCAGGATAAGAAAATAGTCTTATTATTGCTGTGTACAGATCTGTGGTTCACTGACGGTTGAACACTTTTATTATGGCAGAATCTTAGAAGTGGTCCACAGCATTCGGTGTTCGTGGTCTTCTGCTCAGACTCTGGCGCTGCAGGACGGCCACAGCGCTTGAGGCTGCGTTTGGAGACGGAATCGGTAACTTGATTTAGTGGTAAAGGAAGATTAGAACGTGTATCAAGACCTCCGTCGACCTCCGCTCTCTTTCCCATGGTGAGAATTCCCGCAGCCTGGTTCCTGGACGCGTGGAGGAGCTGGTAGAGGCGGCTTTGGTAGCGTTGCTCGTCACTCTTGCGCTTACCGAGTGTGAGGATACCTGCTGCGTGGTTGCCCGTGCCGCGAAGAAGGTCGTAGAGGCGACAGGGGCAGGTCTTCTGCATGCAGCAGACGAGCACGTCCTCGGCGTCGCAAGACAGGTATAGCAGCAAAACGAGAAAGAGAGACGTCGGAAGTTTCTGCAGATAACGTCCAAATAAATAGTCATACACACATGCATTAGTATCACCGAGAACAATCGCGTTCGGTTTGAAATGGTCATCCATCAACAAGTGAAATGTGTAATCTGTTTAAATACTCTGTTTCAAAAAGTAGGAGAAGAGAGCTTGATCGTTTGAATGATTGGCAAGTGGCTAAGTGGGTAATGTAGGTGTAAATGTAATAAAGTAAAACGTTTAACATTAAATATCCTGGCTGCGTGTTCATTTGTGTCAGTCATTGGTTTCACATAGCCAAATATATGACTTCAGGTTGGCATAGCCTGGGCATCACGATATGAAATTGTGTTACTTTGAAAAATAAAACCAGACCAAAGAGTAACATGATATTCAAGAGTAACACTATCATTGCAGCCTGGTCTATAGCGTTTTGGTCGGTTTCGATCTAAACTTGAGGTTTTTTGGGCCAGTAATGGAAAAGTACAGCAAACTGGGTTATACACGTTTGTATGAGTGAGACAGACCTGTAAAATGTTCCAAGACCTTGAGTGATTTCATTCCGTTATAATGCATATCACAATGTTCCTGAGAGTATAACACGGTTCTTAGTATAAAACGTATTCAAATGACTTAGATCAATAGGTGCAATTATTTGCTACACTAGTGGGATCACATGCAGAAAAATGTCACTTTAAAGAGCAATATTCTTTAGTGCCATAACATCTGCTTTGCCTTGACATCACAATTTATTGCCAGCATTCCAGTAAGATGGAGAGCTCATGGCAGGATTCATAGTAGAACACAGCATATGAAACAGAACAGCGCTAGAAACTTAAAAACAGGTACAAATCAGGTTTGAAATTCAAAACCTTTCTCGGATGTTTCAAAGACACCAAGAATATGAGCAAATATAAGTCGAACATTATGATGTTTTGCTCATTTCATCCCAACAGTAGAGTCCAGTAAACCTGCATTTCAGTAAAAGCATAAAATTCAGATCATACTGTAGACATACCTTTGCAGTCAAACTTTGCATCTTGGTTGCTGGAGTTCAGAGTTTTGAAAAGACACAGTTCATATTCTTTTCAAGGTGAGCTGATTGGCCTCTTGAGTTTCTCCAAATCTTCTCTGTTCATGTACTCTGAATCCTTATATACACTCCAAAAGCACCGACAGTGGGCTGACGTTTCTTATTTTAACGTATTCAAGTCATTATCTTTCCAGCATTTTGCAGTACACCAAAGGGTAAAGAACATCAATAATGCCCATTACCTGGAAACAAGAGTGATTAGTCATCATTAGCATTGCTCATCTGATGAGCTGTGGGACAAGGGAGGTGTCCGGTGTCTTAATTTCAGTATGTCGCTGGCCATTTCTGCTCTAATGTTGAGGACTTTCACACACAGTAATGTAGCACCATTGTTCTGGTTTGAATCAGGTCTTGTTAGGGCATACCTCCAGGGTAAGGGTTTGTGGTAAGACGACACTAATTGATCAAGGAAACCATGGTCCCATTGAAGTTATGTGCAGTACAAAGGCCTAAGGGTTTCATTTTCAACACAGGGTGAAATACCAAAACTGAGAGGCATTCAAATCTCCAGAATAATAACCTTTTGAAATTAGATTAGAAAATTCTTGCTGCTATTTACTTGCTGTTTTTTTTTTTCATCGTATCTATAAATGGGATGCATCAAAAAATAGCCCAGTGGACAGACATATTAGATTACTGATTACACTCTTGGCATCACCTGTTGATAATCACTGGAAAGAGGAGCCTGAATAATTACCAGTATAAAAATCTTACCTGTTGGAACTAGTGTTTGGTAACATTTCTGGTTTGCAGTATGCCATGGAAACACACCTGGCTGTAATCAGTTAGATTAGGACAAAAGCATTCATAAATAGGCTTGTATTTCCCAAGGGCCTGTGGCCAACTTTAAATTATTTCTTGTACTTATTATGAACATAATGTTCCATCTAAGCTTGTGTAATTCCATTATGTGCATTTTCTGTAAGCAGCCTACTGTAAGTCTGCTTATTACATTCTAGTTGTTTTTTCTGTAAATTTCCTTTTCAGAGATTTAGACGTAATTCTTTTTAGTAACTTTAACTGTAGTAAGGGTTTTTAATTCGCTAGGGTTTTGTTTAATTTTTGAACATAGTGCTCACTCTCTTCTCCAATTTCTCATTTATTAACATTGATTTGGACAGTTTCATTCTGGCTTACCGTTTGTATGTAGGTTTTGGAAGTATTTGTCCTTTTTGTCTCTGTTATCCTTTACAGTAATTGGTGGTGTTGCTTAAGTGCAATGGCGTTTTCATACCAGGTGGGATTGATACATTGAGTTTAATACACAAAATGTGTATTCTTGGATTTATAATTTTTTTGACATGTTTTGGCCTTAGATTCATGACTACTTGTTCTACATGTCTCCATTAATTTCACACTTGGAATATTTATGTAAGTCAATTTCATTCTTAGACACTGCTAAATAATTAATCCACAATAAATTCCACGAGTAGTTCATATCCATATAGACTGGGGAACCATTTTCACACTTGTAGACCCTTGAGTGGCATTGAAATGTTTTTTTTTTTTTTTTTCATATGCAGTAAAGTGAACATTTGACTTATAAAAATCACAGCCTTTCTTTAGACAGATGTTGTGAGATCATTCCTCAAAAAACTTTGCTGGCTGCATGGTGAATAAATGCAAGATCAGCCCACCTGACAAACATGTTTTATTGTTTTTGAGGTACGCAAAACAGAATTGTAATTTGATGGTGGCAGTTTAAGGGAACTGCTCTAAGGGTACAGCAATGAGTTGGGGATGTAAAGCTTTGTTGAGCATAATGATTTGAAAAGGAACCTCCAAGATTTCTCTGAAAAGCTTTCTTTTCACTTAGAGGAGGAAAATAAACGCATTGCAATGGCCAAATTAAGACATGGCGACACAGCTGAATTCATAGAAAGAATGAATAAGATCAAAAGGATGTGGAGGGGGTTTAGAACATAAGTCAATGTTCTCTTATATAAACATTCCAAGAGTACAAACTATGACATAATCTTCAGTTAAGGAAACATTACAACATAGTAAGGAAGAAACAGTTTACCCCCACAACACATCCATCCATTTTATATAAAATTCAATATATAAAAAATAATTAAATGAGGCCACAAGACATGTAAGACAGGTTTAATTGGCCATAATCTCTAGAATACACAGGATTCACAGTCGCTGAGAGGAGAAGTAGACATCAGGTCATATATTCATGATGTGGAGCGTCAGTTGGTTCAAACAGTTCCGCCCTCCCACACACACAGACCCCTTCCACACCAAAATCTGATTGGTAGATCTGAGATCACTGTATAGAAAACAACAACAATATCAGCACTAATAATACCAATAATTATTATGAGGGATGTTCTCAGGAAACAATCTGTCATCAGAATGGTTGCACAGTTCTATGGTAAGGTGCCTTGGTGTACTGTTTGATCTTTGTACTCTTCTTCTGACATCACAACCCCTCCATATCTCTGTCTCAAGTGTCTTTAACATTTCATACAACAGATGTCATCCCAACCAACCAGATTTTCCAGGTGAAATGCCATGGATGTACAGTACTATGTGCTCCAGAGGCACACACTGTTTTAAAGGTCTCATGGATGGGGAGATGAAATGCCCCACTTACAATTACCTGTGTTAAAAAGGGTGATAAACCAGTACGCTGGAAGAGAGGGAGAGGGGATGACTGTGGACCACCCTTCAGGGAGGGAGGGAGGGGTTGCAGTGCCGCAGTGAGTGCGCTCTGCTCTCGTTTCCTGGTGCTTCTCTTTGAAGGCAGGATGTGCATGAGGAGCGCTGGGCATTTGCAGCACCCCTCTGGTTGTGCAACAGCCCAAATCTGTCTTCTGACAGATGCTGGAAGCAGCCTCTGTTACCACCTGAAATTTAGTTCCACTTGGATACAGGGGGCTGCAAGTACAGTGTAAGGCCAATGCAGGAAACAGAGAGGATGATGTAAAAAGTAAAAAGGAGGAGGAAGATGGGATAATGCAAATGCCCCCTTGAGAGCCAGGCTGAGGCCACGGCATGCGGGTGTGTGTGCTGCACCAGGGCCCAACATGTGCACATGGGGTGGACGTGGACTCCAAGGAAGAGAGTGAGAGACACTCGACCAAGGGAGGGGGAAGGAGGTAAAGTTCCATCTCGCCCACACTCCTGCCCTCAAAAAGTGATCTGAAGGAAATGGGGAGGTTGGACAAAAAAGGGGGGAGGTGTCAGGGCACAGGCAAGGACTCAGGCGCGGACCACGAGAACTCCAGATTCCAAATGCCTTTATAAGGACGCCGGGCAGAAATCGTGACCAAAAAATCAGGCAGGCAGTCCAAACACAGTCAGGAATCAAAGCCGGGGACAGGCAGGGTCAAACCAGGGAGTCAGGAAGATCAGGTGAACAAGGCACGGCAGCAGGCAGGAGCAAGGTCGAAGAGCAGGCAGGGTCGATTCGGGGAACAGCAATCAGGCAGAAAACACAGCGGGAATGAGACAGGTACAAACACACTGGGACGAACTGGCAACAAGACAGAGACAAGCAGGGTAGATATAGGGCTGGGCTGATGAGAAGATGGGAAGCAGGTATGTAAGCAGGCAGGAGGAGATGATCGGGTGGGCAGAGACTGGGCGGAGAGTGGGGCAGGGCTAGAACACAAGGAAAACAAAAGCACATGGACAGGGAAAAACAAAAACACAATAGCTAGGGGGCGGGAGCACTGACAGGAGGGGGCTGCCAGGAGCTGGCTGGGGTGCAAAGAGTCAGGCTGGAGCTCTAACAGGAAGAACTTCCTCCATTCAGGGGGCCTTGACAGGAATGCAGGGAGAGAGCCACTTCTTTTCTCTGCGTCTCTCTTTTTCCTGACAGATGCCCCTTTTACTGTCTGCTTACCCCCCAGCTCACATATCTCTGCTTGTTATCGTCGCCTTTCGGATCTGTTCCTGTCTCCCCCTCCCTGTTTTCCATGCTGTCCCTCCTTTATTCTCCCAGGTGAAAAGAACATCTGACAGCCATCCTCTCTTAAGCCACGTCACCCCTGTCCCACTTCCTCTCCTCCTGTGAAATCTTGCGTTTGTCCACCTGCCGTTCTGTCCTGCATTCACCTTGCCTGACGGACACCCACTCCTCTCCCACACCACACAGACACACTCCCTGAATGGGGGGGTTGGGGTTGGGAGGGGTGGGTTGGTGTCCTGCAGGAGTTCAGCAGGATCCTGTGTCACTGCCAGTCTCGCTCTCGGGGATAGGGTCCAGTCCCGCCCGGGCGCGGTGTGGCTCAGGGGAGGAGGCAGCCCCATTCTTGCTGAGGCCACAGGACTGGGCAGCGTAGTGGATCTGCCGTAAGGTGTCGAGTGCCTCATTCTTGGCGTGTTTGAGGAGGTCAGCCTGCCCCTGCATAACACAAACAAAACTGTGTCACAACATTTTCAGTTGTCCTTGTGCCGCACAAGTTGTGCGGCAGGCTTACCTTTCTGGACACATATAGGGGACATTTTAAACTGCAATGCCCAAAGCGTGACTTGTAGTTCAAATGTGCTAGTCTAAATAAGGAAGGAATGTTGATCATAAACAGTCACGTTGAAAAATGGCAGTGGGACATATAGCTGTCAGTCATTTGTCAAATTAAACATTGAATTGGACAAACAGAAACAAAGGAAACTGACAGATTTCCATTTCCGGTGTATGCAATATCTGCTGCAGCTTCATTTTTGTTAAGATCAGACAAGCAAAAGAATACACTTCAACCACAAGAGGGCAGTCTTAGACCTTGTTGGAAAGCACTACACCACAAAAAACTCAGATGAGTTACTTTATTGGGAGCACGCAAATACATCTGTTAATAAGTGAGCCCACAGACATTTCCGAATTGCACCAGTGATAAAGTGGATGAAGTGAAGCCAGACGAAGCGAATGACGAATGAAGCCATTGCCTTCGGCTGTAAAAGTTGATCTGCCACAGGTTATCAGTGAGCTAAGGCTTTGTCTTATTAGCAATCCCAAGCTACCCCGCGGACACCTCTCTCATTCGACAACACACAGTTCCAAGCAGCACATTAGAGCCGACCGCAAAATTCCATTGAACAACGCTAAAAGTGAAGGCACGCGAGGCTCATCTCTGGACTTGCGTTTGCAGGGTTTTTCAGCAGAGCTTGGCATCTCATTATGCTGGCGCATGTCACTCGTGACAGCCTGCTACACACCGGATCGCTTATGCTGTGAGTCACCAAGAATCTCCTTAACCTGTCGACAGCTTGGCACGCCACGCCGGGGCGAGCTCTGCATAAAAACCTGCTTTCTGCAAAGCATGAGGACTGCCTCCAGGAACGGGCAGCTCATACTCTCCAGGCCTGCTGTGTCTGGATTTAATTCCAGCTCAAATCGCCATGACTCAGTTATTACCAATACCCCTGGGTTTTTAACATGATGTGATGGGAATGTCTGAACGTACCGACCTGGGGCGTTTGGGAGTCAATCCTTTGTTCTTTGCGACGGTCAGCCTGTGTATTTCCGGCGAATCGGCCATGGAGTAGTCAAATGGAAGTGAATGAGACTATTACTTACATGGAGTGACTCAGCAGAGGGTCTTTATTTCCTATCTGTAAGGTACACCTGCAGGCTCGGTGTCTGATTAGATGAGAGTCTACTGGATGCCCGAGATGGGATTACACGCTCCATCTGTGGAGCGCATCGGCATGCCTGCAGAATGTCCCCACTTCCTTGCGAACCTAATCACTGGGTGCATTCACTTTTAATCTCACTGAGGAGTAAAGAGGGTGGCTTCCACCAATCAATAGACTATTATAAAATCTTGTGACTTCTCTTATTGCTCATTTCATATCTCTATTTGTAGGATGTGGTAAGACACAGATTTTCCCTGCACTGTAATGCTGTGCAACTGCTTTGCTCCCGCCTCGATGCGGTTGCTGGCAGGCCGTATAGAGCCCACCCTCAGTGCTTTCAAATATAAAAAAAAATTGCCAGAGATAAAGCAACACACAGGCCCTTTTTATAGCAAGCTGCAATGAAAGGCATTCGCAGCACTGACAGCTAACTCTGCGTCTCGGCCTGGCTGGTCTTGAAGCCTGGGGCTGGAGTTCACACATCTGTGGTACAGTCATCGACACAGACACATGGAGGGCGGGTCAGGTCTATGGATTCCTGGAGAGCAGCGAGCACCCAGAGAGTTCCTTCAGTACTCTCAGACCGCCCCTGTTTTCTCTCCATCTCTATCACTTTCTCTATTTTCAGAAGAGAGACTCCTAGCCCACATGTTGTCTCCAGCCCTGCAGTTGGTGTTAACCTGGTTTTCTCCGCTCTCAAGCCCACGCTCAGCCCTCTCCAGCTGAACCACTGCACCCTCCCCCGGAGAGCGCGGGTGGGAGTGAGTGGAGGCAGGCTTCCGGGCACAGCTGAGCCGGAATGAGCCAAACCACTTCACACAAACTCTGGGGGGAGGGGAGGGAAGGTGGGGGGGGGGGGGGGGGGGGGGCATACCGCTTGCCACCTCCGGTTCCAGCGCCCTATCCTCCTCATCGCTAAGGCTTCTCCTCCGCATCCAGGCTAAACCTCATGATGAAATCAATCAAAGATCATGAAGTTCCCTCCCCTGCACTGTTATATTATAGTGCTGGTCCCATATTGTTTTCAATCAAATCCAAGGTACACAAACTTTTTCTTCATAAGCTGTGATGCTCTGGGCTCCAAACTATTTCTGTGCTGATTTAAGAAAATCGATCAGGGTTGGTTAGTGCAACCCTCAGTGTACGAAATCACACTATCTGCTGCATTGTCTGGGCCCGGAACAGGAGGCAAACAAATCAAACGAACAATGCTTTTCTTACATGCAAGTCAAATAGCTCTTATTGATCATACTCAGGTTATACTAAAAGTTTATACAGTTTATACTAAAACAGCTGTTTTTTTCCCTATTTTGGATGACAGGTTCTGATATACTGGACTGATGTGTTTCAGATGAGTTTGTACGTTATCAATTGCATCATTATGGCAGGTAATGATTTCTGAAGGTTCCAAATTAAGCAGATAAAATAATTATCTGTTATTGAGGCTACATCACAAGGCAGGAAAATTGAGATCAGGCTGTTTGCGTCAAAACCCAGTTGGTTTACAGGTCCACTCCTGTATTTCTTTGCATCCAGTCTTTAGCAGTACTGGAGAGTTGACAGGACAGCAAAGATGAATAGGAAGGATAAGGGGCCTAGAATGTGCTTAAATTCAATGCAGAACTTGTTAGTTCCCAGAATCCAACCCAATGCCCAATGGGAATCAATTAGCAAGTGTTTTGCTGTATTGAAGGGCTTCCTGCATTTTTTTGGATACCAAGTATAGGTCTTCAGACGAGCCTGTCTACTGAGCAAAGATTTACCTTCAGCACAGTGATGTTCCAGGCGTAGCTCTCCATGGCCTTTTGCAGCTTCCGACCCTTCAGTCCCTCCTTAGCCCCAATCCTGTGGAGATCCTCGTGGAAGTCCAGTCCTGGGAGAGAAAGCAGGTTTCAGCACTTGTTGTCTGTGGGCTTAGTGCTTTGGATCACTGTCCCCTACTACTTAACTCTAATTATAGCTACAGTACCTGCAGGAGGGAAAAGGTATCCCTAAATGCAACAGAAGTTTCTCTGCCGAATAGCCTAGTGGAGCTTTCTGCCTGCTGCTTGTGCTTTCAGTTACATTAGGTATTGTAACTGATTTGAGGAGAGCTTCTACCACAGACAGCTGCTTTGGAAAGAATACTTTTTGGAGAATTTTTGGAGAATTTGGAGAATCTGAATATGTAACATATGCCTTCAATGGCCCATTGGCGAGGAACAGGTGCGTTTCAGCAATCTAATGCAACACCAGTGATGAGCTTCATTTGACCTTCTGTTTGGGTCCACATGCTAATGGTTGTGAATGGGCCAGACAACCAGAGCCTATGCTGTCAGCATCTTCCTCAGTCTGGTTAATCTAATGTAGCTATTGTACTACTGCAACGTGAAGGGTTTGGTTTACCTCCGTCCTTTCCACTCTGTCTGTTCCTTTTACTGAATAAGCCACACAATAAATGGACATGGAATGTGAACCAGAGTCAACGCCATACTTATTATTTTTATTATCTGATTATCTTCATTTTACATCAAATGCCCTTTGAAATCACAATTCTGCTAGTAAGCAGAGTAATTATACTGTACAGTTATGCTTCTTTAAAAAGAAAGTACACACGAGAGCGAACAAGGACACTGAGAAACTCTCCCCTACTTTTCTTTGTACAGAACATTCCTCCTGGCTGGGTCACCAAACACCCTGGCCCAGTAGAAGGAGAGCAACATTAATGGCCAATAATAGCATGTACTTCAATCTTTTTCATAACCTCCACATGGGAGCGTTATAAATAGATTGTGCTTTTTTCCCTTGGGTGGGTGGGGGGGTGGGGGGGTGGGTAAATACAGGTGTTAAACAATCAGTGTACGTCTAGGATCCTTTCTCTCCTCAGCCCAGCCTCTGTCTGTTTCAATAACCACATTGTCTTTCCTGTGCATATTGCCTTTTTTCCAGCACACAGCACTGGGTTTAATTAGACCAGCATGTTCTCAGATGCAGATGGTTAAATACCTAAGGACAATATAAATAAAAATAATTTTTAGAAATCCCACAAGAGACATTGTGTGGGAGGTAATCAAATGTGTGGCAACTTTTGAAACTGGCATGTGCGCCAGTCTGTGCCTGCCAAGTATCTGAAGGGAACATTTACATTCATGGTTCGACTGAATAATGTACAACGCTTAGCGCATTTCTGCTGCGTTAGGTAGTGATATCTAATTCCGCACTATTATGCTGACATTTCTGTGAGTCAGAAACACACCTAAAAATTCAGTCTTCATTCTGATCTTCATTAGCATTGGCAGAGTTATAGCACCATAATACTGCACAATTTGTCTCCAAAAAGACATTGTAATATGTCTGGATGTCAGATGTCTTACATGAATTTGGAACGAGAGATGTGTAACTGAAAAGAACTATATGAAAATAATCTAATCTAATCTAAAACATCTGATACTGGCTCTGGTACATGCATGTTGTTACATGCCATTAGTGGCAGAGATTTGATCCATGTAAACGGCTGCCTCATTGCAGTTTTGGGAAGCAATTGGTGAAAATCAGGATGAAAAAGAACAGGGCCTGTCTCAACTCATCTGTGATCAGCATTGCTGAGAAACACTGTGGCATATCCCTCCTGGCTCTGTGCTGCATCCCCAAGCACAAATTGCTGAGCCGAGTCTTCACAGTGCTAAGCAAGTCTGATCACCTGCCTCTTCTCCCTCATGTCTGTTCTCTGCAGACTCTGAGAGCTCTATAGTTGATGTTACTTTCAATATCCTGAAAGATGCCCAGGATATAACCACCTTAATTTCACTTCTTTGCTTCATGGTGGTTTATGTGGTAGAAGGAGAGGGCTGCCTCAAAAGACCCCACTTGCTAAAAAGTACAAAAAAACTTTTTTAAGGTGAAGCTACATCTATGTGAACATCATGCAGTGATTTGTTATCGACTCCTCTATTGTAGTGGCGACATGACAGAGCATAGCCCACAAGTGAGCCAATAATGACATGTAAGCTCTTGACAAATCACAATAACTACTGATCCAAGTCTATTTTTGTCTTCTGCGACTCTGGTGGACATCAGGGCCTCCAGGTTCATTAAGAATACCCCACGATGCATTGTGTACATCAGCCAATGTGTTCTGTGACCTTCACATCAGAGAACCTTATGAGTTACTTACTATAGCCACATTTTCACTCGAATCTCACTAGAAGATCAATGGGCCCACTTTGTTGAATTTTCATGATATAGTGACAGAAATATAGATATATCTATGTACATGTGATCCACCGTATACTGTATATTTAATTATGCTGCGCTTTATTTTCATAATTGTGCATTTTATTTAGAAGTGCCTCTAGAAACAATCAATACTTTGCCAATTCTCTTGCTGTATTTTAAAGAAAGGCAAATGCTTCATAATTGATCACATGACTAGCTAGTGCTTTGTTCCTCCATTTTGAAACTACCTTTTTGTCTCCTTCACATGGCACCAGAGGGAGAACTTGACCTACATTCCTAACGCAGTGGATCAACACCTGTCATTTGCATTGTATCAGGTAGCATCACATGCTGTATACCTTACAAGAACAAATGCCCCGTGGTCCATGCATTGAATAAACATCAGTACTAATCCCATGAATCACTGGGTGAAAATAGGTCAGGCAGACATCTTGCAAATCTCAATTTTTTTATGAATAGAATTCACATGAATGTGAATGTGATTACTTGGAAAAGTACCCTTCACAACCAAGGCTACATTCATAATGGCAGGTCATACAACTGTGTGACAATAATTAAGTGTGTGCCATCTCGAAGTTGGAAGAGGAGAATCATCCTATACACTTTAGAAATGCTTTGATCATTTAGATTTCCTTGATCACAGAATTCATTCTAAAGCTCTATGAGGCACCACTGAACAATGGGGAGAGCATCTTGCAAAAAATAAGAGTATATCCATAAATAACCATGAAACCACAACTGACGTCAGCCTTTCACCCAAATGAAAGTGATACTTCTATTTATAGTATTGTGAATCATATGGTATAAATCTTTCTCAGAGACACCACATAATATAACCCCCTCCTGCCACTGAAAAACATCTAATGTTACATACAAACAGTGAGCTTTTTTGTTGTTTTCCAGCAATTTTTCAATGATATTACCCATATACCAACCTGTTTCCCGACAAAAACAGGACACAGGATAGAGGCGCATCACAGTCTCGGCCCCCAGCCCTCACCTCCTAACATTTCAATTATTCCTGGAAATGGGAAACATTTCATTGATGTTGCTGTAGCTTTGTCAAGGGTTTTTGGGGAGATTTGCTGTACTTTGACCCCTTACCCTAGTGTTCCATCTGCACTCTGTATTAGTTTTGGCTTCCTCTCATCCTTCTCAAATTTAAAGGCATATGTACACTCAGTCTACCTCCCCAACACACACATACACATGCTCCCACACACATTCTAACACACCAGTACTACTGATTCCATTTCTGCCATGTAAAATGGTAAGAAGGCAAAGCAGTAGTATTAGCTAAAAACTGTGAGTGCAAATTGTGTTCCATGTCCTGCCTCAATGTTGGATGCTAGAAGCACCCTGCAGGGCTTGAGGGAAACTCAGCCAGGATACCCATAATTGTGATGTTATAAAGAAAGTATGGAGCCCTGATATCATGGGTGAGGGCACATCTCTTTCAAATTCATCCCCAAGAAAAATCTCATTTTACATGAAGAGTTCAGTGAAAATTTGAAAGAGGTCTGCCCTCACCCATAATTGTGATGTTATAAAGAAAGTATGGAGCCCTGATATCATGGGTGAGGGCAGACCTCTTTCAGTCATTCGTCACTTCCTGTCTAGGGTCAAAAACATTCCACCGCGTCTGGGCTGAGGTGAGGATACAACCCCATTCATTTCTAAAGGAGTCCAATCCTTTGATTGGGAGATTACAAATATTCACTGTTTCTTAAGTAACAGTTGGGAATAGAAAGTGATGCTACATGCCCCTCTCCTCCTTTTGTCACACAGCCTGCAGTCTTGCTGGCTATTCTTGTGCTTCTCCATCTTCAAATAACTGTCAATTGGCCACTGAACAATGTACTATATGGCCATTGAATAAATAAAACCAACGGGACCCGCTTTTACGTTTTTGGCCAAAACCACCTGTAATTTTCCGTAAATCTATTCCGAATCATCTAAAACATTCATCACATTGACTCCCACCTCTTATTCCTCTATACAGATATAGAGATGGGAAAAATAATAGGACTTGTTTGGCTGTCTATTCTCTGCTGTTTTGAAGGTTGGATTAAATGTCAAATTGTATCTTTCAAATCTGGACCAATCACATTTTCCAGAAAGTCACGACTGATGTCAGCCCTTCATTCCTCCACGTCAATTTATTTCTGATGAGCGAAGTGCAAGCACACCCACTTTCAGTTTGCACTTTAAAAGGCTCTACAGTGCTCAGACCTTCTCTCTTAACAGCTGAACGGGGTCACCTGCACCGCTGTACCAGTGCAAATTTGTATATATCCACTGCAGGACCTCCTCTTTGAAATGAAAAGCACCCCTGGCAAGTAGCAGAAATCGTAATTCACAGTGACAACAGAGCAGCTGTCTGGGGAAGGGTCTGTCAGACAGGGAGCTTGAGAATGGGAAGAAACTGGCAACTTTAACTGAAGTGGGATGAAGGGGGGAGGGCTTGAGGTTGTGACGGGCAGGTGGGCAGTCAATGTGGGGTTAGTACTGGCCTGCCCAGACCCTGACACTCGCCTATCTTGTGAAAGCATCCACATTTCTCCTCCGCATTTCTCCACCTCCCTGCGCCCCAGCCCACCAGCCCAGCAAGCGCCCACACACTCCACATGCTGCAGAGCCACGCATCGTGACCATCACACAGAGCCTGGGACAAGAAAAATGCGAGACATGTGGAAATCACGGCATGCCCAAAGCAAGCCTCAACCAGCCAAAGCCCCTGGATCCACTTTCCAAGGTCTGGATTATATGCAGCATATGGTGCATAAAAATGACAGCACTGTGTGAACCATCCTTTTAGCCTCAAAAAGAAAAGAAACATAATAGGATCACATCTTTTGGCACATTCAACTATTTGTGATTTTGAAACAGAATATTCTAGCAATGTCGGTTTTAATACTGCTGTCATTTAATGACAGAACACAGAATGCTGAACAGAGATGCCTTTTGAAGGAAGGAGAAGAGTACTTTACTTTTATTATTAGTCATGCTTGTGATGATGGAATGTTTGTTTGCTATCAGGATTCCTAGTGGCTGCATAGAACTCCCACGCTGCAGAGGCGGATTCAATAACACTCCAGGGCCATCCTCAAAATCAGCTCTCTTCATACAAGCCAGGCTCCAGGCTGACACTCCAGTCCTATGCTCTTCAATTCAATAGTTCATAATCCAACAAACATCAGACATGATGATTTGGCTGCATCCCTTGGTGGCCTGTTGTTGGTAATATTATTGGGATCCAGTTTTGGTAGGTGAATACTGGGATGAACCATGAGTAGGCCATCAGTGGTAACATGATTGGATTATGCAATTGCACTGTCATAGACCAAAAGAATAAATCTAATTATGAATCCTTTTAATTAAACTGCACATCATGTAATGTCTCTTCACTGGAAACACAGCCAACATAGTTTGGGTCTTAACTGCTATGGAAAATCTACAGTGTGTCCAACTAAAACGAAACTGTTTATAACACTGTGTCCAACCAAAACAGATGCAGCTTTGAGCAATACGTCCAATGACAATAAACACTGTTTTTTTCCAGCTTTCTCTCAGTTCACACTGCTACTCTTCCCCTACTTCCACACCCACAGCAAAGTTTTAACCACATATCGATCTACCGCAAATTTAAACCAACATGATAATTACGCAGGTTAGAAATGTCATGTCATCCCAGCCAGAAACAAATTCTTATTCCCTATGTATTCTCCAAATCTCCAATTTGTTAAAATTAATTTCATCTGAATGTGACAAAGTCACATACATGGCAGGCACATCTTCGTAGCACATATCCTGGTCAGTACCGACAGGGTTGGAAGAAGTGTGATGGTGTGATAATCTGTGAATAGGAAGATGTGGGGTGAACATCAGCACTATTTAATGTGAACACCAGGCTGTTGCTGTGTCCATCTTATGTTCAGAGAATACACAGAAGTTGCTCAATGAGGAGTCCTGATAATAGCATGAAGCTGTTCACTTCATTACAGTGGCCTCACACACTGGAGACCTGCTTCACATACACACACAAACACACACACACCCACAGAAACCTTTCCCACCCTCATTTTCATTATCTACTAATCTGTACTAGGCTCCAGAAAACAATTCTCACTCTTTTCGCCCTTGTTGTTGAACCCTTCCTTTGGTTTTATTAAATAGGCCATTACCATTCCCCCCGGGTCCTCATGTGAAAATACCTGCAGGGACTGTTTTTGCCCCACTGTATCAGAAGAGCAGCCATATGGAAAAACAGCTTTCTGTCTTTGTGGTCCTTTGTTTTTTGTTACACCTCACAATCTTAACCGAAACAGCTCAATTCATACCACTGTAAAGGGCATTCTGTTCCCCTTGCCAAGAAAAGGATTGGTTTTGAGAAAAGTGTCTTAATCCTGTGATAATACCACGATGAACAAGCTCTGACAAAAGCACAGGAAAATACTGCCTGTGCTTAGAGGGTGAACAGAATTGCATAGGGGTAGGGTTTTTAAAAGGCCCAAGGACTTAGTGCCATATCACTGCTTGGTCAGTTTTGCCCCTCTGCTCCGAAGCCTTCTGTTTACGTAACCCTCCCTGACATCCCACCGCTGTCACCAACACAGAGGCTGACTCCCACAAACGGGTCCAGATGGGGTACCGAATGCTTCGCCACAAACACTGGCTGTGCAGCCACTGCTTTCACTGTCTGCTCTGACCTGGCAAGGCAGGGTTTGACAGGGTGTGGGGGCACCACTGGGGGTGGGGCCTTCACACGTGTGGCGGGGTTTTGGGGGGTAGTTTGCCAGACCACAAGACTGAGTTGCATCCTGCTGCTGTGTGTGCGCCAAGGGCCTGCTGCTCTCTCTCTCTGGCACAGAGCAAGGGCATGTGCCAGCCTGCCCACACCGTCTGCTGCTGCCTTCAGGGCACGTTCACAATATCACACGTCAGGGCAGAGCATCCGGACTGATTCAGTCCTCCAGGCTGTGTGAATGTGCATGTGTGTTTATGAGAGATCAGAATCAGCCATTTGAACATTAGCTGGAATTGTGTGTGTGTGTGTGCGTGCGCGTGTGTATGTGCATGTGTGCATGTGCGTGTGTGTTTCTGTGTGTGTGTGTGTGTGTGTGTGTGTGTGTGTGTATGTGTATGTATGTGCACCTGTGCGCAACTGTTATGTATGTGAGTGTAACAGGTGTGTACTGTACATCTGCCAGTCACAATCCTGTCATCGTGATTGGCATGCAGCTGCTGCTTACAATACAGATCCACTGATGACATGCCACCTACACACAGTGGCCATCTGAAAATGGATCATTATAAAAGTTTGAGTATAACAAATAACCATATACATAACAACATCAGCTTTTGCAACATCAGCATCATTCTTGTCATGTGTACTCCAAAAGAAATGACAGTGACTGGAAAACAAGGAAGTGAACAAAGCAGTGAATAGGAAGACGAGTCACAGCCCTTCCAAATTGGAGCTAATTTATACAATTTGTCTTGTTATCGTAAATTACTGCTCTACAGTAAGGCCTGGAGGCTTTTGTCAGATATCCTGTGAAACAGTATTGTCCAGCTGTGGGATTTTTAAAAGATATTAAGATATAATAAAGCATACTTCACATTTGCAGTTAATGCCATTAATGCTATCTACCGCCAACACTCTTTGTCTCTAAACTCATCTTATCATATTCATTATTCTTGCTTTTCTCATCAGTTATTTTCCTCCTTTTTTCATCTGCTCACTAACTCGATTATTTTTGCCACATTGTCTCTCTGGACAGGCATGCTAGGAAGCCATGAGGTGCCTTTTTCCCTGTCAGACAACTAAAGACAGTTGTCTACCAAAGTAAGATCAGATTGTGTCACAGCAGAGAGACTACACATTCAAGCGTCCTTCACAACTTTTACAGAATTTTATCAGATAGTTCCTCGCCCCTCTGTTTCCACTATGGGAATAATTACAATTCCCTGACTGACGAACTCCATTGCCCATCTCCATATCCCAAGCGGAGCAACCTGGCTGCCGGTCTCCAGTCTTGCTGAAGCATAAGCTCAGGGGAAACACAGGGGAAGGGCTGTTATTTACACTTTGACAGAACTTAGAGGAGTATCCTAGCTTCACCCTGGCTTGACAGATCCATCTACACTTTAATGATGGGGTTGCTAAATCAGCAAGTTCACATTATTGTTACTATGCAGTGGCTAGTGGCTATCTATCTATCCATATATCCATCTATCTATATATAACTATCTATATATAGATGTTTACATATGTTTATATATAATATAAATCTACATACACAACTGGAATATACAACTTATATAGATCTACATAGAACAGCATGTAATCGCACTAAGGCAAAACAGGTATGAGTGCAGTTTCAATGCGCTGACATAATAATGTGGGTCTCAAGGGAACGGAGGCAGTGGCTGGGGAGAGCGGGTGGAGGCTGCAGTAGCTGCATGGGTGGGGCGACCCGGGGGGAGTGCTCACCTGCTCGTTGCACTTGCATGAGCTTGGCGTAGACGCCATCGGCAGATTCAATCAGCGTGCGGCTCGTTTGGATCATCTGTGAGAAAGGAAAACATCAGAGACAGGAAATCAGACTGCATAATCTCACTTCCTGTGCCCAGGCCTCCGTGTGTCCTGTTGTTGCTCTAGATCAGTGGGGACAAAGGGGACGCTTCCTAGACATGCCACGGGGAGAATGAATTGGCCACTCAGGAGCATTTCAAAAGCTGTTTGGAATGACCAATGCAGCCTTGAATGGTGATTCTTCTGAATGTTTGAAATTTTTTGTCTCTTGTTGAAAGGGAACAGGAGGCCTCATTTCAGTGACACCCCAAGCCTACAAACTGTCAGGAACAGAAAGGTGTCTGCACATATATTAAAAATAAACTCCCTAGTCTGTTCACTGACATCCTGTTTTCCATTTCCATCCTGTCCTTTTCACCATTTCAGATGCTGACCCTAATATCTGACAGGGCAAAAACATGGTCCAGGTTTAGTCATAGTCTGAAAGAGGCTGCATATATACCCACATATAAACACACATAGAGATGCAATACAGGACCTGCACATAAACATGCACACACACATGCATGCTCATAACCAAATACAAAAATACCACACATACTTATATAACCAGGCACAATCACACACACACACACACACACACACACACACAAATACCTACATATAAACAGACACACACATGAACATACTCTTATATAAACGGATACATATGCACATACCTACAGCACACAATATAGAAGCACACACATATAGTGCATATTCCCACACGTAACCAGACACACAACAAAAACACCACACATACTTATATAACCAGGCATTTACAAACACACACACACACACACACACACACACACACACAGGGAGAGCTGTTAGAATGCTGCTAGGATGAGCTCATTCTTGGCAAAAAGACTGAAATAATCTGCTCCTGAGGATGTGATTCAGGCAGGAAGTGAGAGGAGAGAAGGCTGTAGCCTCCGTCTGGCCTCCCATTCCACCAGCCCCTCTACTCTTTTAACTGGTTGTGTGTTCTCAACTAACTGGGAGGTGAAACGACTGCAACAGAGAAATTATTTAAGACTTACACGTTTGTCTAGCAGAAAGTGGAGGTGGGGTTTTTTGTTTCTCCCCGCATGCTGTTTCACCAATTCATAATTCAAATTGATTTTCAGACTGGCTGGCTTCATCTGAGGTTTTTCTGGCAGCGCTGGGGGCTCATTCAGTTTTAATCATGCTAACGATGTGTTCCAAATGCACTCAGTTTTGGTTCAAATGCAGGTCAGGTGAAAGTGCTCCTGTCACAAAATGTCACAGGGTGATTCTGGTTGAGACTAATTGGGCCAGTGTCCTAACAACTGACAGAAAGAACAGAGGACACGGGTTTGGTCTTGGCAAGTCCGATACTGCTGCGTGAGCACAGACGTCCTGTTCCGTCCATTGAATGTCATACAAAGTTGGACAAAGACGACATTCGCCGGTAACAAAGTCCTGGATTAATGCTTTCCCTCATTAGGGTTTTGTGGCACAGGAAGAACAAGCAGTGGCTTATTCTAGCCCAGCTACAGCTGCTGGCTATACTTCTGTCATCACTTGTGAGCTGCAAAATAATGAACTGCCTCCACATGCCACTCGGCTTCTACTTTAGTTTTATGTAGCCCTTATGCATTATTCTCATATGCTTCAGTAGTTCTTTTAGGAATAAATGTAACAACCCTGCCATGGTAGCACACCATGCTCTTAAGTGTAACTTAAAAGAATAACTGGAGACAAATGTGCCCATGTTCAATGACTCCATTGCTTTGTAAGAGCTTGCAATGCTCCAGCTTTATATCCACATGCCACGACCCGTTTCAGTTGGGTCAGAAATAGAAAGGGAAACTTTATGGTGCACAGTGTAATGAGTGCTCTAACTCGCAATTTTCCTCACAGCGCAAGAACACTTTTGAAAACCACTTGCACCTTTATGCCTAAGCAATGCCCTAATGAGATGGTGATTTCAAGTGATTTCTGAGCTGTGAAATTTAAATGGGAGCACATGTTCCCTCCGGTCATGGGTACACACAAGCTCATAAGATACTATGGTGTTATGGTGCTGTTGAAGTGAGTTCACAGCTACGTGTGTGTTCATTTGGAGAGGGTTAGGAGCAGCTAAGCAGTATGCCCACTTTACCATTTCTGTATATATATACTACTGCTTGCTTGGTTTTCAGTGACTACATCTGATATTCATTCACGCTAGCATCAAAGGATTTTGTCATTTAAAATGTGAGCCTAAGGCATACATTATCATCACAACTTGGGATGTGGATGAGTATTTGAAGAAATAATGAAGGGATCAGGACCTGGTGACAACAACATTTTTTAGAACGATAGTCAAGATTAGAAAAACCTCACTGTGGACATATGTGAGACACGTTGGAAGGAGGATAGTCTGTGGTTGGGGGCGCACCGTGTCATAGGCTGTGAGGACTTTGCGCAGCAATTCTGGGACAGGCCCCTGGGCCTCCATGGTGGGGTAGGCCTCACTAAGGTTGACTGTGACCCGCAGCGTGCGCTCGCTGTTCAGCAGCCAGGTTGACACCGTCAGGATGCACTGTTTCATGTTGGCAGCTGGCGTTAGCCCACACAGCTCCTTGAAGGACACCATGGCATTCTGGGAAAACAGAGGGCAGATCATTAGAGGGTCCAGACACTGAAGCTGGGAGCAAGTAAATCTGGAAACTGAGCACCTAAATGGTTAGTTAAACACCAAAATCCCTTTCTGGGTTATGATGGGAATGAAGAGCCCAACAGATTCATTCACTGGTACTCCATCAAAGTGCTGTCACAGTATTGATGTAGCCTGTGTCGTCCAGTACACAAGACGGGGTTATGGGGATGTGTGATAGGGTTATTCGATCAGACAGTAAAGCTCTACCCTTGGCACATCCAGGCATGTATGACTGCGACTGATACTCACACACAGCTCCGTTCCCACAGCAGGGCAATCAAGCCTCAATTCAGGGCACTTCCTTTCATTTGCGACAATCACACTACCTTCCACTGCCTCCGCCAAGAAACAGGTGAAAAAAAAAACAGAGAACGAGTTTTGGATCTTGCTCGGGAAACCCTCTGCACAGCGTGGGAAATGTTCAATCTCTCACTGGGAGATCCAGACTCAGAGAAAGGCTCTATTATGTGATGATGTAGTTATCCCAGGCTGCGACCTTGTGGAAAAAAAGGGGAGCCAGAGGACACGAGTATTTGTATTCAAGGCTGAAGACATGTGGCTAAATGGTAGCACCTTCAATCAAAACTGCCCAAATGAGCCAGAGTGGCTAAGCGCTCTTTCTCTCTCTCTCTCTCTCTCTCTCTCTGACCTTGTCTGAGTTTGTTTTCTAGTGTTTCAATGGGGAATTGAAAGAGGGAGGCAGTGTTAGCAGGGCAGAGACTGCACACCACACTGAGCTATGAACTGGCAAGCTGCACAAGACTAGATGCCTGAATGGGGAGCACTGATTTTAATTGCGCTGTCTTCAATGTTGGTGAGGGATGTTTGTCCTCTCTACCAACTTTCAAATTTCAATTAAAACCATGGAGGTGGCCCTTTGCTGACATGGTTACTACGGAGCAAAGCAAGGCCACCCTCCTTTTCCATCTGCCTTTTGTCCCATTTCTCACACTGGTCAGACAGGACCAAACATGGGAACAAAAACCCATACAGTCCTAATCCATCTTCTTCCACATCCACTTTCACCCTCACTGAATTCTCCTGTTCCAGCAGAAAGATCAAAGCATATTATTCCTGCCAGAGTCTCTACCTGTAGACAAATGAAAAGGAAAGAAAAGTAAAAGGGCACAAAACCCTTAGCAATAAAAACAGTCATTGCTAAGTCTTTTGTGTAATGGAAATAAGCTAGAATAACACTTTTAGAAATGTCTATTAAGCATGTGTTTTCTTAATCTGCAGCTTCTGCACTGGATGTGGCTTCAGAGGAGACTCAAGGTCTAAAGACATATTTCCTTCTCAATGTACCACCCGATTCCCTCGAACACAGCCACACTATGAAAGTTGAGACAGCACAGATAACCTCTGGCTCACCCTTCAGACCTGCCCTCACCAGACGCAGCCACAGCGAGAGGCAGGAGCTGAGGGCTGAAGGTGCCGACGCTGTCTGCGCATCTCGCCACAGCCTCTTCCCTGAGCTGCAGACAGAGGAGCTGGGAGAACTCTGCCAGATAGGCCTGCCAAAATAATCTCACTTCCCTCTTCTCTCAGGCCTCTCCTTCGACAGCATTAATTCGTTCAATTACATTTTTTTTCCTCAAAGAAATTTATGTTTGATTGAAAAGAGAGCAACAGGTCAATTTATGTGGCAGAGGCCTGGGCTAGAAGTGACTCCTGCAGACACCCTCACACATTCATGGACTTTTTGACCATGGACTCTCAGACTTACTTCATTTTTTTTTCCCTCATAGTTTTGAGGTCAGCAAGAAGCTTTGGCTGTTGCTTTCCTATGATCTGCAATGCTGATTACATATACAGCTCCTATTCACAGGCTTACTATATGTTTCATGCATGCATTTGTGCTGATCAGTGAACTGGCCCCTGATTTAGGCAATGTCAAGCATAATGTTGTCTGGGATGATGAGTTGCTTGGGATTGGTGGGTTGATCATAGGGAAGATATACAGTCAGCAGCAGAGGCACAAGTTGCTGAATTGTTTCAGTGATGATCAATTTCACTCATAGTGTTTTTGAAAAATTATGTTTGGCACAGAAATAACATATATAATAGCACATAATATATAATGTAATACATAATATAAATAGCCAATAGCCAATTTAGCACATGCATAGCTCATAATATAGTTTGTATTGTCAGGGATGACCCGTGGTTTGCTTCTTTTTTTTAATTAGTTAAGTCGAGGCCACATCCATAAGTTACAGAGGCCCCTTGCTTAGACATTGCTTACTGTATGTCTAACAGTATATAAAGAACTGCAGTGCTTGGAGTTAAACCACTTGTGTAAGACAGTATTCATCAAAACTACAGTACCAATGGGCAACAAGGGCATCCATTACTGAGTAAGTTTTTGTGCTTTGAAATTTCATTGGATATTTATGATCTAACATAGGAAAAATAGCCATGATCTTAGATTCCTTGAACTTTTCATTTGAATGTAAAAAAAAATGTAAAGTACATTTAATGTAAAAAACGTTAGGGTTTTTTGATCAAGAAGCACAACTAAGAAGGAGAAGCTTACAGTCTTCTAGTCAAAATAATACATTTTCAATCAGTACATCTATGTGCACGATTACATTTTAGATTTCCATGAAACAACTGTATCAAAATTACTGTATTAACTTAAACACCGGAACACAAGCATTTCTTGATAGAGGGACAGCCATGAAACCCTCTTAGGGCAAAAGCAAATGCTCTCAAGATAGAGATCATGACCAGTTGTAGAACTAGAAAGGCATTACCTCATGCCAAAGAATGTTTAATTACATCCTCAGGGTATTTATTTTGGTAGCTTGTATAATGACTTTACAGCAATTACAATGAGCTGGATTGAGAATGCGCACAGACATGCTTTCCAGTATCCCTCAGCGCTAAATCCTAAATCCTTTATTAATCTTGGCAGGACTGAAAATATTTCCTTTTCTTTATTCGACAAGAGCCTATAAACAACTTAGTTAAAACATCGAATGTCCAATAACACCCTAATGCCAGGCTCTCTAAACCATGAAAAAAAAGCCATGACACTTGAACTTTTATGGTACATGACTGATAACACTAAAAAAGAGGACATAAGAAAAGAACAGCTGTTTGCACCTAGCCTATTCTGTTTGTACTAACTGTGACACTGAACAAAAATGTTCATTTATTCAGCATTCTCTGTTTTAATATGATACTGGCTTGGGGGTTTACAGTGCTCCAAAACATTAATTATGCATTCATTATAGAAAAAAAATCATTCCTGGAAAAAAGAAAAAGAGGCATTGTACTCATCTATGAAAGTCATGAAAAACATCAGACAGTGTATAGGATTTATCCTATTTCTTGACAGCGACTGAGCACAGTCAAATATTTGAACACTGAGAGGACTGTACAGGCATACCTCCTATGGATAACAAATGTTCAACTGAAAAAGCAGTGATACATGGATTTTCAATTCTTAAATATTGATTACTGAACTCCCCTTTAAGGGTCTTGAACAGTTTAAGTTTATTAATTGTTCCAAAGAACACAATCATTCTTTTTTTAAGGAGCTCTTGCCTTTTTTAGTTCATGATTCTACCTGCATCTTGTCATTGAAATCATCCTGAGAGAAACAGTTCTCTCACATCCTGGCAACACAGAGCCGCAATAATAATGATTTTCATGAAGCCCATAATTGCCCAGCACAGACTCTGTCTTTTACAACATGTAAAAAGACAGCAATTAGCAATGCAGGTAAATTCATTTCAAGTCATTGCATTCAAAAATGCCAACAGAAAATTTCAAAGTTAAAATGTTCTCTCTCTGGCTTTCAATCAGATTGGAATTTTACTTTTCCCACAACAAACCCATTTCACCTTAAGATTGTGTGCCTGTTTGTAAATGCTGACCCTTTGAGGTTTTGCAGTGCATGTACAGTAGGTGGTTTTATCGCAAAACGAATTTAAAACAGTAACCATACATGTGCCATACATTGTTCTTCAAGACCTATTATTGAGATCATAACCTCCACAACCATAAACTCATTTCTCAGACAAACTACAGGGGTAGTAAACTTTAGCTAAATGTATGTACTACTTTTGAGTATAGTATACTTTTGAGTATAGTATACTATACATTAAAACATACATACCTGTACATTTTCTCTAAGGTCTGTTGCTTCTCTCAGTGGCTGTGTAGATGCCCTGAAGAGCTCATCCACTACCTTGATCCCAGTGGTTTTGGTGGAGGTGTACTCACGCGCTTTTCTGCCCTTTCTCACAGAAAGCCCCCGCTTGTGGGCCTTACCCCCACCCCGGCGGTTCGTGATGGCAATGTGCACAAAGAGTGTAGTATTAGGCAGAAACTCTCCGGTCAAAGACTGCAAGGGGACGTGCCGGTACCCAGGCTGCAGACACTCAAAGGGGATGGTGTACTGGCCAATGAACTCGTCTCCGATATAGTCATCATCCAGCACCACAAATCTCAGTACTGCCAGCTCAGGGAGGTTTATCTGAAATTCAAAGCTCTCATCAAAAATTGGGTTATCTCCATTCTGAGAGACAGTCTTAGTCCTTTGCTCTGCACAGTCAGCAGGGATGCCATGGATCTCCACGTAGATGTAGGGCTCCACCACATCTCCCTTAGCAGCTGAACCCTTAGGCTTGGGCAAATTCTGCCCACTAATGAGCTTGATGTGAAGCAGTTGGGCAGACACGCCAGGCAAGGAGTCCCGAGCATTGGCACTGAAATATGACACTTCCTCCCTCATTATGGCGGGGCGCAACACATACCCACAGTTCCCATTCTGCCGGAACCAGCCTAAATTAAGGTCCATCATAAGGCCAGGTGTCTGGTAGTTCATAGCCACAATTTGACACCCACACTTCCAAAAGTCCTGAGGGTTCATGTTGCTGGCATCAATCCGCATGGGGCTAGGGTATACCCTGGAGAGGAACCTCTTGTTGTAGCATACAAAGTCCTCTGGATATTCATTGGCAAACCTGTTGGCATCAACTTCATTGAAAGAGCACAGTTCCCAGTACTTCTGGCACCTCTTCGAGGTCTCAAAGTCTCTAAACTGCACTGACTTGCAAAGAGTGACCAGATCAGACAGCTCTTTGCACAGGCGCAGCCTTCTGCAGCTGATCCCATTGAGCTGGTCACTGTCGTCAGCCCCAGCCCTTCTTGTCATCTCCATTCCTTCATCCTCATCTGTAACATCCCCTTCAGAGTCTGAGCAGTTAGGAGGGAAGCACTTGCCCTTGAGGAGAATCTTTCCTTTCAGTTTCTCAGGGCAAGGAAGGTAATGGTCTTCTGAGTCTGGCAGGTCCACATACAGTTTGTCCCCAATGATTTTCTTCAGGTGCTGTGCCATGACCTTCTGCTGATGGATGCAGCAGTGGGTAACCAGGCAGAGGATGAGGGGGTACTCAGAGTTCTCAAAGGCATACTGATTTATTACATCCAGGACCTTGCAGAAAGCCACCTGGGAGGAAACTGAGTTACCTAAATAGATGTGAGGCTCGTTGTCAGGACCATCCCAGACCACCACCTCCAGGCTGCGGCAGCCCATCTTCAGAGCCCTAATGTAGCCATTGATGTCTGAAGAGCCCCAGAAGTGGTCTTCGAGAAGCGAGGCATTGTGTGAAGAGTTGATATAATAATGGGACAGAGGCTGTGTCATATCTTGGCAGACTCGTTTGTGCTGGGGGTCAAAGATGTGGCATTCAGAGGAAAGGAGGTAGTGCGTAAAGCCGTCAATAGATAGGTATCCCCGCTCTTTGCCCTCTGTGGATGGCTCAAACTTGTGGACGATGTCCATGCACATCTCTTCCGTCACCCCTTCCATCCCTTGTTCCACCTCCACAAAGAGCATCAGGTCCTTGCAGTCCAGGTACTCTTTATTACTGGAGAACTGCACTAGGAGGAAGAAAATCTCAGGGCGTGTGCAGAGTTCACAGTAGGCCTCGGTGAAGGTGTCCATAGTTATCTCTTCCCTGTATTGATCCTTGGCCTTTTGGAGCTCTTTGAATTTCAGCTCTATCCGTGATGCTTTCATGCCAGGGTTCAGGCCCTTGATAATTTGGATGGCCCTGGAGAGGTCGATGTGTCCCTCCTTACCCATGTCTGCCATCTCAAACACTGAACCAATCCAAGATGTCCTTAAGCTGGGCTGGCTGGGGTCAATGATGCCCACCATATGTCTCCCATAAGATATGAGGTAGCGGAGGCCCATCACCCAAGTGTTGACCACATCAGCTGTGCTGGCAACTAAGTCCAAAGACTCATAGTTGTCCCCGTAAATGATGGAGAACACGCACTCCTCTGGGAACTGGTCAGAGAGGCCATTGCTGCGCAGTACAGGGGTCTTCTTCCCAAGCCGCACCTCCTTGATACTCTTTATCTCCAGCTTGGCCTTCTCCGAGTCCTTCTTGGAGGGTTCCCAGCGAAGCCAGCGCATGTCTGAATCCAGCAGGAAGTAGCGGTTGTACATGCGGGAATTGGAACGCACCTTCTTCATTTCACAACCCTCCATCATGAAGGCCATGCACGCAGCTGTGCTGTTGATCTTGCGGTCATTGGGCATGGTGCTGAACGACACTGTCTTCTTACGTGCCTGCTTCTGCTTTGAGCCATCCTGCAGAGATAAAGGGGGAGAGAGTAAATTGTTACATCATATTCTGTGAAGGCAGACAGAACTGACACATGTGCAGAAGGTGTATTATCCATTCAGGGAGAATGGCTGTATAAAGGTTAGAGGACAGCATAAACAGAAAGACAATACATGAGTGAATATATATACTGAGAACATAATGACAATTATTTGCATCACTGATGCAATTATTTATTATCTTATGTAATTTCATTATCATAAAATTATGTATTATCCAATACTGACATAATGCATTATGCCTGCCAAGTAGTATACAAGCTCTTCTGGGGCATGTCTCTTTCTGGCCATGTCTGTTTTCATGAACTGCAGTTCCAGTCATTTACATTTTCACAGACGATAGCCTTGTGGCTCTCATCCATGTTTGACTATGGATACTTCACTGCCATGACGAACTGATCTCTTGCAGAGAACATGGAACAAGCATGTCCATTGAACACAATGCACAAAGGCAGAATTATAATGTGCTGAATAAATGCAATTGTTTAATGAGGCCTCCCCTTTCAGTCAAATTACACTGTAGTAACATTACGTATGTGTCTTTAGTGTTATACTCACAGAACTGAGCATTTTGTTATAAAGACAGGGCATGCAACACTGAACGGAATGGTATTTTTAAAAGTTGTTTAATCACTGTTGCTGTCATCAGTCACACATAATTTGTACCAGTCTGGTTCAAGTACATTAGAAGCAGGTTCCTTGGCATCCTGTGTTACCCCCACCTCGATTCTTGGCATGCTCCAACTCCTCTAAAATAGGCACTGGAACACAAGTGGGGTTCCATGAGGGGAAGCATGAGGGGATCTACCACCCACAGGATCTCTGGCCAGAGCTGCCACCCCAAGGCAGCACAGTGGAGCATCTCCAACTGGAATATCAAAGCTATTCACTGACATCCTTCTTCCTCATTAGATATCTTTGGCAGGCACTAACCCATGCTGGGGCTCCAGAGAGGCATGCAAGAGACCAAAATGTGGCCAAGGCTGCCTGCAGGGGCATATGCTGCAATGGAATTTTCATACAGTTAAAGGGGAAATTCACGCTACTGTGGAGTTCATACAGTGGAGTCCAGTTTGCCGCGTAAGGGACTACATGGAGGTTCTACAAATGTCAAGGTTCATTCATTGTGGGCTAATATTACCCAGGGTCCTGAGTTTTTTTGGTGGTGCTGTTTGTGTTGAACTTCATTTTCATTTTATACTGGACTTCATTTTGCCCACATGTCTAGTAGATGAGCATTCTCAGAAATAACTGGGGGTCTCCTGAGTTTTTCCACAGACCTCATGGATATTACTGACATTTTCCAGAACGTACAGTTAAATATTAGACTTGCATTAAATAGTTTGATTTTACAGTCAATAGCCAAGTCTGAACGAAACCCAAAAGTGAAATAGGCTGTTTTCTAGCCACCTGCATATAAAAAAGTACTTGCAACTAAATTTTTAAAGATCTTCAAACCTTTCATTTTTTTGAATATCCTCTTTTCGCCTCAGAAGGAAGACATGCTCCGTAGCATTTTGGCAGTTTCATGACAGTCTGACTCTGCATTGTGCATCAAACCTGGACACTAGCCATGTATACTGCTAACTAATATGTTTTCAACAACAATATCAGCTATTCCACACAATAACCCAGAAAGACCACAGTAATTAGGACACTCAGGCATTTCAATTTTCACTGAAATTAAATTACAGAGGACATCTGTAATTGAGAAAATGCAGCAGGATTTTGGCCACAAAAATACTGAGGACCTCAGAGAAAATGGCTGAGATGTCAAATTCTCACTAGGCCACAATTAAAGTAATCAATGGCAATTACAACCCTCAACAAAAACTAAGAGGATCCCTTGATGATTTAGTCCAGTGGAAATAGTACTCAGGTCCAACTTCCATGATGACTGCCTACTAGCCTAAAAAGAGTTCTCTTTTCTCTAACAAACAGATGACATGAATTCTGTGGTAGAATTAATTCCACCTCTCCAATAGATTAAAAATGTAAACACAGACAAAATACAGTTTCTCTATGGTGAACTACTGTAATATTTTAGCTCCTTTTACATTTCTTCCCTGTGATCCATTGGGCTTCTTTGGCATTTGACTGTGCAGTCTCAATGGACCATTTCCAACCCAGAGAGAATCAATCCATTGATGTCCCATAGAATAATCAGGATGAACAAGGCGTTTTGAAAAACAACCTCAAAAAATGTCATCACTGTTAATACGCTCTTCTACAGTGGCTTCCAACTTCATGTATGCACAATGCACCAAGGGCAAATTTAAGTTTTTTGCTTCTTTGCTCCACTTCAAACTGAGCAAAAATACAAGCACAAAAATTTTTGAAACAAACTACAGTAATCTTTAGTGGAGCATATTACTTTAGCACTGCCAGGAACCACCGGGTGTAATACTGCTTTGAATTCTCAATACAGGTGACTTACGTTAAAAGGCAGCCAAATGGTTACAGAGGATCATCTGCAAGTTCAAATCTGGTCATGTCCTTTAAAATATATTATTTATATAGATGGCTATGGTGCAGGTGTTATCCCAGCCATGTTATCTGTCAATCAATGACAAGGAACCTGCAGCAGTGGAATGAACTGAGTTTGATTTTAATGTTGTAAGCAAGAGGAGGAGAGCAGCGTTACCTGAGAAAGTTTGGTTGGTGTATTAGGAGCCCTCCCATTGAAAAAGAAGCACAAAGCACACCGTCCTTGCTCTTGAAACAATAACATATCATCTGCTTGTCCTTGTGAATGCGTCAACAGCCTGCCCCTGGAAGCTGATAAGACAGTCTACATAGAGAGTGCCAGAAAATCATTGACAAGTCATTAAAATTACTTCTGCATGCTTTGAGCAGACTGTCAGTCAAGGCACCTTTGCTGTACCGGGCCAACCCAGGTATCTCCTTGAAAATATTCTTTTTCAAAGTAAACACTCCCTGCTCTTAGGTACTAAATTGTCTTTAGTAGATCCATGGGGATGAAAGAATAGTGAATTGCTAATTCCTTTCCATCTCTCTCCAGCTGATATTTCAACTAAGATTTAATGAAGAAAAGTACATTTTACTATATACTATTGGCAATTCTTAAGCTATAGAATCCTTGGTTCCGTGATGTCAGAAAAATGCCACCCATTTGCTCATCCATGTCAATCTTGTTATGTTTAGATGGATTTAACAAACAGCACATAACTGTGAAATGAAATTACCTTAAGAACTTCACTCATTGAGAAGTGGAATATGTTCAGCAGAAATCATGCTTGCTTGTGAACTACATTACTCCAGCTTATGTAAACATGACCTGATTTGTAGGGATCTGTATCTGTAAATCAGGTCTTTTGCCACTGCTCGTAAAGTACAGTATTCACCTATCAGTCCTAATTTACACTGTCAGTGCATTGTATACATCCATGTGTTTTCCATGCACATGCATATGTTTGTGTACACTTGCTTTACATTCACGTTCTTCAGGACTAATCTGGATTTCAGTATGGAGTATTCAACATTTTAGTGGATGCCTGGCAAGGCAACCAGGAACAAAGTGTGTGTGTGCATGTGTGCATGAGAGAGAGAGAGAGACAGAGAGAGAGAGAGATCTGAAACTGCACAGGAGAGCCAGGCAGGAGTTCGGAGATTGCTTCCAGACTTCCTTCCAAAGGACATTATCAGCACTTGGGCCAGAGGTCTAAGGTTAGGGATGAATGTCTTAATTAGTGAACTAGCATGGATCTTAATTATCTTTGGCTCAGAAGGACGCCATGGCTTTCATCCGTCTGCTGTCACATGATATGGCGGAAATGTCCTGATTTTCAGTCAGTCTGTGATCTTGTCCGCAATTCACTCTCTTAATTCAATCACAGAAGTCTTAGTTTACACCCCTGCTGTTAATTAAGGATTAGAAAGTCTGAGAAGTCTAAACCACAGCCAGAATATTAACAAAAAGGAGACACTGGATAACACAAAACAGAGGGAGGAAGTCTGACTCCTGGATGGACAGGAACTGTTCCTTTCAGTTGAAATTATGATCACCATCATAACTATTGTACTGAACTCCGGGATGAAGTTTATTGGTACTAATTGCATTCTATTTTATATTTGGGCAAAGGACCAAGTGTGGTGTACAAGAAGTGTGAAATAAGAGGCTGCTTGGGCTATAAAGAAATGCCAGAGCGACCCTACTTTATTTATTCATCCAGAGAGTTTCAGATTCAGCAGTTATGTCTGAGAGGGAACAAGAATGTATCTACTCAACAAACTGATTTCAGAAAAGGTCTATGTTTGCATATGATGTTTGTCTGAGGTTAAACGTTGCATTTTGAGAGGAAAAACCAGCCAATGGGTTGAAATGTCAAAGAACTGGTTGTTTAAATGTTGCACAAATCAAAAAGTAAACAAAGTGCCTGTGGACTTTGAACCCCTAAATATGCAGACATACAGAAACTTAGGTGTATTTATAAAAGTGGGTAAAGTTGTCTGCCTAAGAGAGAAGCAATCATACAATGCTGAAGGAGCACAAAAGGAGAGAGAGAGAGAGAGAGAGAGAGAGTAGAGCTGCACCACCCAAAAACAGGACGTGGTTTCACAGCTGTGGGAAGAAATGGAAAACTTTGAAACAGCTCAATCCTCAGACAAGTCTTCAAGGGGCTAAATAAGTCAAAGCAAAAATGAAACAAAGACTAGAGTTCCAACTGAAAGCCTGTTAGTATCACATGCGTGGTTGAAGGAAGACACTTTTTAATCTCTGTACGGTGGGCTGACACAAATGCCACAGCAGCTTGAACTGCATGCAGAAACAAATGACAATCATGGCAATAATGAAGGGAGAATCGATCAGGCCCTCTGACACTGGGCCAGACAAGGACCTCCGGCACTGCTTTGCCAGTGTTTCCGGCCACATACTTCCTCAGTCTCACCAGCGCCTGTTGCTTTAAGTGGTTGGAAAATCTGCAAGCTGTTCCTAATGGAAACTATCCGGTGGGGGCTTCCAAAACTAATCCCTTTTAAGTCCCTTGCAGCCGTTTCATTCCTCACTGCCCGTCATGTACGTAGGGCTCGAAGGCATGCCCTTTGGAGGTGTGCGGCTCTCTCCTGCCCTTGTTTGCTAATTCTGGGCACGAGATCCGTCAGTCTGGCCCCTGGCACACACTGCCACAGTGCCGGGCCCCAGAGGTCAATCTGTGGTGCAGATTGATAAGGGCCGCGTGCCTGGACCTTACACGGCATCTCCCGAGGGTCACCCCAGAGGCTGGGCACAAACAGTGAGGCAGCAGAGACCATGGCCACCCCTTCACATCTGTGTCTGGGAGGCAAGGACATGGTGCAACTAACCCCCACCCCCCCCTCAGCAGAGCGAGACACATTTTTACAGAGCAAGCTGCAGGGCACAAAAGGCCAGAGCTGGTTTGATTGTTCCATTTTTCCAGGTGTCACATTGCCCATTACATTTTTTTCCAGGCATTTAAATTTCAGCAGTGACATGACGGTGACTGACGGAGGACGCTGTGATATTAATATCATACCTAACCAGCAATGTGGTGGGACGCAAACGGGATTCCTGACATTAAATCCATGACAGAACCGGTGGAAAAGGCCACTTCGCAAAAAAAAAGTGTGATAACTAAATGAAAATTAATTGGCAGCTTTCACGTGTGAGGGACGAGGCAATTGAAATGACTTTACATTTATGGAAACCATCCTTTGTAAAAATCTGTGGTTCCACTACTGATTCAGTATTGTTTGTTGGGCCGGAGGCTGGACGTCCTGTTGTGTGGTATCCGCTTCCTGTCCCTGGGAGAGAAACCCTACTGTACCTGCTCCCACTTCCTCTCTCAGCTCTGTCTCCTTTGAAAAGCAGGATACAGAGCTTGCCTAACACATAAAGTCAACTTTGTAAGAATCTCAGATGGAAAAATCCATGATATTTCCAACTGCAGAGGTATGGATACCATAGTAAAAGTACAAGATAGCTTCAACATGAGTTAACTGCACTATCCAACTTTTCGTAGCTTGACTGTCTTTCCACTTTTCCATCACAATTAAGGAAGTATCACTGTTACAAATGTTCATAAATAGAGACCGTGGATTATTCTGCATCCTAGAACTCAAGTGGCCCAAAACTTGAGGGCTACCATCTGCTTAATATGATAAGGATTGACTCTAAAGATGCAACAAAATAATTAATACACCGCTTTAATCCAGAATGTATATTCTGTAATATAAACACACAGGGAATACACTGCACTTAACTAATCTTTCATTTCATTTGTTGCCACTCCTGATCCTGAAGAGCCACCAAGGCATGAGGTTTACATTCCATTTGAGCACTTAGCCTCTAAATTAAGCGCTGCAGTGTCACAGCAGGCCTGACTGAACTCATTCTCAGGCATACCAGTCCAAAGGCCTCCAAAAGCACCGCTGGGAAACCCTGACCTAGGGCATTCGAAATCCACCAGCTTCCTAACAATTCAAGCAGGTCTCAGCTGTAGAGTTTATTGTGTTTATTTATGAGAGTAAACAAGAATTTCACGTCTAGTTCTGTCAGATGAAGATGGTGTAGCCCTGCTTAACTTGAGAGATAGATAACTCAAGTGTGGTATCCATTAGTTCTAGAGTGCATTAGCACTGAGCGGTCTACAACATAAACACTCACTGACACATGTCCGTCCCTCTGTGGTCTGGTAAACTCTTAATTGGAGGGGCGTTACCATAAACTGCTCCACTGGGAGGGGACATAAACTGGCTTTTTCACTGTCAAACAGAAATCACACAGATCTGTTTGGGATGCAGGTCACAGTCCATTTGAAAGAGAAAATGCACTAACACAGGCACTATCCCTCGTCACTTCTGAGGGACAAGAATGAACGTTTTTTTAATTATGTCGCAAACGTGTCACACATACACATTATTAATGGCCAGTTAGCTAACTCTACCTATATAAACTGTACGTTAAACATAAGCATGTATCATTTAACTCTGATTATTACCTAGCTATTAATATCTAGCAGTGTTTACAAGAATAATATAAGCAGTTTAATTTGTCAGATGCAGTATTTTGTTTGGGTGATTGTCTTCAGAGCAAGGTAAACTGAAGCGTACCAGCAATGCAAAGGTTGATTGTTGTGATATTCACATTCCAGGCGATACAGTCAGAGTAAAGCTTACTTGCTGTACTTACATCAGCAAGTAAAAATCAACAACAACAGCAACATCAACAATGAAATGATAGATAGCAAAGCAAACCCATGTGCCCTTGTGTAGAAGACTACTATACCTTGTAGGAAGTTCAATCCATGCTGGATACATTTCACATGAAAACAGAAAATCAAATCAGAAAGAAACTGGATTCTCATTTGCCCAGCCCTGGCCTGAGTGTGAATGAGGCTTAAATGCAGTTAGCTTTAAGAAGCAATTATAATCTTTGGAAAATATCTATAATAATCAATTAAGGAAAGGAGTTTCATGGTGTACCCATCAAAGAAAGCTTTATCAGAGACAGTATCATACATATGTCTTTGCTTTAAGAGGTCACATGGAAAAGAAAACTGTTAAAACAGTGCTTGATCTACCCTGAAGTACACTCCGCCCTCCTCTGTGTTGCAGAAACACCATGCCTTACGTAACGCTCACATCTGTGTCATTTCAGATTTGCACAGCCTCCGTCTGTTTTCGGTTTGCATTCTCACATGACTGTTCTATCCTGTTAGATACTGAATGAGCCTCGAGGCTGTGCTCTCTGCTGGAGCGGGCGGCAGAGTGAAGATAAGAAGGGAAGGATATCTCAGTAGTTGCGCCTTCATCTGGTCAGACGTCAAGCAGTAGTTTCTCCCAGTATAGGCAGCGGGTTTGCGGTGGTGATAATTAGCTCAGGAGAGTTGAGCAGCAGTGTCTCCACACAGGGTGAAGAAACTAAGAGCTATGCAGAACTGGACTCTTTCTCCAAGGCTTTTTTATTCACATCTACCCCTTCTGCTCAAGTTTGATCTTTTTCCAACTCTTTCTAAAAGTCCTTCTCTTCCTTTCTCACTCCAGCTCTCGGATGCCCTCCCACCTTCTCTCGCTCTCTCTCCCTGTCTCCCGTCCCTCTGTTGGCTCAGCTGGACACTTTCAGAAGTCCTTCCCATGCAGCCTTTTGTGAGCCGTCTGTCTGCTGAGGGGTTTGAACACTCTCAGCGGCTAGGCCTTTCACATTCGCAGTGGGGTGATCTGTGGTCTCAGCCAGGGGGGGGCAAAGAATGTGACGGTGATGGGAAGTGGCAGGCTGTGAGACAGCCCTTGCCCTGCAAAGATGAGTCCGTTCAAATCAAACACTTGCCTGGGGTTTTCTACAGAGAATCCTGACTCCTGCCACTCAGATTTTGGCTGCATCTACAATGTACCACCAATTGTCACTTTGCAGGGTGAGGAATGGCTGGAGACATAAAACGCTACATCAGTAGGTTTTAGTGGCTATGTGACATCAAGCTGGCGCCCAAACAGAAAGCAAATTCAGAGTTTTTGACAGCTGGAATTGTCAACACATTTACTTTGTGTTACAGTGGTAAATACTACACCATGACACACATGAATGTTTCTTTCCAAAGTTGCCTTTGAATGTTTCCTTGTTTCATGGAAAGAAAACCTTGTGGAATCAATAGGAGACTAGGAATGGGTCATTTAGAGTATAAAAACTACAAGAAAATCATTTAAAACCCAAAGCATTTTCGACTTTCGACTGAAGGGCCACTCCTGGTCCTGTCTTGCTTGAATTGTCATCCTCATGCCATCCTCTGTTCATGACAGTAGGAGGTGGAACACAGGGGAGGTCCAGCGCATCTTCCTTTCAAAACAAGAGATGGCAGATCTCTGTTTTCATTAACTTCCTCTGAGGGATTCGACCCTGCATCTGCTCACCTTCAATCAGCAGAGCTGGGCTCTGATGTCGATACTCATCACTCTCCTATCCAACTTGCCCTTCCCACGTCAGGCTCCAAGGGCTCGAGCCCGCTCCAACCCATTTCTTCAGCACCAGTCAGGAACAGCACACAGGAGCGGTTTTAGACTTTTTGTTCAGCCGTACACAGTTCTGGTACAGGTCTAAATATGCTACTCGGAGGCGTGAGAGAATGAACGCTGGCCCATCTCCTGACGCTGAAAAAACTCTGTGAGGGGCCCCTGCTATTGGGTGTTAATCTGGCCAGAGGGGATGGGAGGAAGTCTCTTTGTACATTAAAGAGCAGACTGTGTCCGAGCACTGAGAGACTGATGCGGGGGGGCATTCCAAAATTAGAGCTAGACAGGGGTCCTGCTGTGCGTGTATGCAACTTTGCCACACAAGTAGGAAACAGCTGTCAGCTCCCTCTCTACATTCCACAGCCTGTTCCCCATGTATCCAAGCTACAGCTGTTCCTATCCAGCACAGTGCACTGCTGCAAGGCCTTGTGCAAGGCCTTTACCTGGCTGGCCACAGTGGAATTCCATGCTAGTGTGCAGTAAAGAGCAGCCTGTGCAAGCAGCATGAATGAGGTCACTCTGAAAAATGTTACTTTTCATTGTTTCATGCATAACAGCACCAAGCCCTTGACAGGCCCAGGTTGGCTCTGCAATTCATACTGCAGATCTTCTCTTTGAGTGCAACCACCTCCTGAAATGCCTTTATGACTCACATCCCTACACAAATATTGTACACTTGTGGTCCTTGGTTGCACTGTGGATTTGCAGCATTTTCTTCAGGGTGAGTGCCAAGCAAACCTCATGATGCTCAAACCAGTTTCATCTATAAGTACATCCGAGGCCGCTCAATTTTGGAAGATACAGTTTGTTCAGATATGACTCATTGCTGCCAAGCAAAAAACTTTATTCTTTCAGCTGCCATGCCTAAGAGCCCTGCACCAAATCTACATTTAATTACACATGAAACAGCACAATCATGAAGCCCTCACACCAAAAATTAAACCAAACCAGTAATGACCTAAAGTGCTAGGCACAGAAGTCTACATGTCGTTCTTGTTTTGATGATCTGTTTGTTCTTGTTCTGGACATTACACTATGTATGTCAGTTGGCATCGTTTCATTGTTTGAAGGCTGGGAAGTACACAGAACCAAAACAAAGCCCGAAATATCGTCAACCTTCTATATCTGTTGTTAGGAGCAGCTTACTTGGCTCGACAAAAAATAAATAAACGTGAAAATGGCTGTGAAAGGAATAACTAGCTGAACCTGACTGGGTGCTTTTGTAAGGCAAAACCCAAACCAGCAAACCCCAAGAAAGGGGCAGAAGGCAGGCCTCCCAGTCCAAGGTAGGAAAAGGTAAACTCAGCAATACTGGGGATCTCTTCACAGGGCCATTTCTGTCATCTAGGCTCCACAGCCAGAGCCACAGCAGGGAGTTTGATGTTATTTTAATTTAGTTTTACTTAAAAAAAATGACGGCACAGCAGTAATAGTCCAAACCAGAGCTCCACCAGACCAACGGTGAACAGGAGACCCCCAAAACGTGAGTCCCAGTGATATGAACAGCATACAAATGACTTTTGGTCATGGTGGACCCCAAACAAAACACTGTATAACAGCATCCCAGGTAAAGAGACAGCGTTTAGCAAATGACTAAAAACTGTGTAAGCACCTGACATATGCTGTACCGGTCTCTCTATCAAGACTGCTTTAAAATGAACATCTCTGTCACATTCAAAGTCAGCCACCAAGGCTTCTCACCCTCCTATTCCAGTCAGCAGTTCACCTTTACATGTTTTATGGAAGGGAAGATGCCTCAAACTACATAATGACACCAAAAAGACAAGTGCCAAAACAAAAGCGTGTGCATGCATGAGGAATGTGTGTGGCCGTAACCCTAACTCTGAACTCTGAGACTGATCATAAGTTAATCGTAATTACTTTAACTGACAAGTAATTAATAATTAGTGATGGAAATTTACTTATTGATTAAAAAATTAAAAAGCCAAGACTTCCTTGATATACCACAGGGAAAGTATTTCAATGGACATATAAACACAAAGTTAGTGACGCAGACATGCCAGAGTTTGGAATGATTGGTCTGCCCGACATCATGCCTTCACAGGGCTTCATTTTCTCATAAAACAATCACGGGCACCTTCTAAACAAGGCCCATCAAACAGAACATCAAAATGCTGAATACATAAAAAATATGCCCTTCAGACTCTTCCCTGGTGAATTTGTTCCCCTCTCTGAACAAACTGCCTTTTCAGGGAGGGTGGGCCAAACACGTGCTTTTTAGTCACATAGTGGCTTCCAGCAAAATCCACTGCACTTTAATCTTTCTGGGTCTGACTCCTGGCCTCTCTTTCAGTCTATCTGTCCAGCCAAGCACACGACCGAGTGGAGCAGAGATGCATGGGAGGAACATTCACACGTGGGTATTCTGAAGGTGATAATGGCCGCTTGCGCACAGCTGTGGGGACCCTCTTCTCACATCTTGAACGCTAGCAAGCGCTAATACCGTTTCCATGTTGACCTCTCTTCTTCCTGGTTCTGACTGGTGGTGTCCCCCCCAGCCAATAGAAAAACAGATCTTGCTCTATACTCAAGTCTTTTCATGATATGTGTGTGCAATGTAACTGCGTGTCTATTACTAGGACATATAAGCAAAGAACTGGTGACATGATAAAAAAAAAAGAATTTTAGTAAGATTAGAACATAACTGGATGGGAACAGGTCTTTGGCAATGCAATGATGACATGTGATAAAATTCTCACCTAAAAATTGTAAATCAAATTGCAGGGAACAACAGAGTTTAATCTGTGAGCATGACCTCTGCTACCAGTGTGTTCTGGTATGTGTCCTGCCTTGGCTACGGCTATGGCGTTCACAATGACCCTGGGGTTTGCTCTGTACCTACTCATCACTACACTCATGTCTGTGGCTGCTGAGGTTTGAAACCCTGGCATGAGGTTCATCTAGAGACCAAATCTGAAATCTGTGTACTCACATTTACAAAAACATCTCGAACACACCACATAAAAATAAACAACCTTGATACCTTGGCTGTGTCTCAAAAAGCAAGTCTTCTTCTGAGCCCCTCAAGTGGCTGTGTTGACATAGAGTAAATAAACCAACAGTGAAACAACATTAATAAACAGGTGTGTGAGCACCTGTCAGACAGCTGTTACAGCACAGGATTCTGGGATTTTGAGAATGCAGACAGGGTCTTGCCATTTGTCTTGCATTGAGACAGGTGCTGCCACCACATGTACACAACAGTGTGCCTTCACACGTTTCCAATACCCACTAACCACATCACTTTCAGAATGCAGTTTCTGAAAAAAATATTCATTAGACAATTACCTCTTTCCAGCCATGACCAGTGCATAAAAGCTGACAACTTCGTTTAAGTTTCAGTCTAACACTAATTCTGGACTGTGCTAATCTAAGATATTGACAACTCTAACTACAAATTAAAACATGGACAGGCAACTCCTGTCCCCTGGAGCTGAATCTGGGTCGATTTAATGACCATTCTTCCTGGTAAGTGTCTTTCCATGAGCAACCAATTTGGCTTTTTGGAAAAAAGGGAGGATGGCTTCCAAGGGACAAAGTAATGGCCTAGAATGGAAAGGAAGCCTGGGAACTAGGGGGCTGTCTTTGACTGATGTTCATTCCTTCTTTAAATGGCTCACTGCACCATGCGAACGTTGTAGAGCTGCCTAGTTCAGAGGAGCTGTTTTGTGATGCCATTTTGTCAAAATGGTGGCAACAAAATGGTCGTGCGTGCATAGAAGGGCAGCAGAATGCAGTATGCACTGGAGTAGAGTTAGTGGTTACGACATTGGACATGTACGTAATAGGCTGCAGGTTCAGTAGAATTCTGTTGCTGTGCACCTGAGCACAGCACTTATAACCTTATATTGATCAGTAAAGGTACAGCTGTATAAATGGACAATATGCAAGGTAAGTAAGCCATATCAATCACACTCGATAAGGGCATCTATTCAGCCAAACAATGAAATAATCTCACAGCATGTGCCGCTGACTCAATTTGTGTACTTTGCTATTGTACTGTATGTTGACCTCTGGTGTATGAGGGCTATTTTTTCTTGAGCACCCCAGTGTCACAATAGAGGCTGTAAGGCCACAGACCATTTGTTCCACAAAACTCTTATGCACATTTGCCATAAGAGTCCACACCTCTCCAGACAACAGAAATCTCAATAGCACTGTCTCTGTCCTCCACTGGCAGTGTTGCAATGCAGTTAAAGCAGGTACCTGCAGAGTACTGAGGGGTGGAGAGGGAGTTCATCCAGGCTCAGTGCAGTGCAAGTGGAAAAACTTATTCTCAGGTGATTTCAGCCTTTCCATCGAATAATGACCGGAAATTCCCAGAAGAGCAATAGACAAGCCAGGGCAGCCCACAGCTGAACAAAGCAGTAACTAATTACATCAGCAAAGTGAAGCAGTCATTTCTACTGAGCTACAGAACAGCAAAATAACAACAACAAAGCTCCAGATAATCCACAACAAAGAAGCAGGAAATTTCAGGTGCAATCATTGTATATCCCAAGCAAGCTATTGAATACCTGCTGCAGACTGAAAGTCACAGACACTGAAAATGCTGCATGGGTATGTGGAGAAAAAAAAAAAACAGATTTCAACTGAATTTACTGCATTGCATTGAAGCAAACTGATTGTGGAGGCTGAATGTACAGCATGTCAATTAAGGTTTTTCATTTCATGTCTTTTCAAAGGCAACTATTTACCCCCGAATAATTATGCAGCGCACGGTGCAAGACCACCGCTTGTGAGTGTGTACATCTTCATACAGGCGCCCTCTCCTGCTGCCCGGCTTTGGTCCTATTTTCCCAGATCCTCGCTCTCCGCTGTGTTGTTCCTTATCTCCAGTCTTTCTCAGCCTTCGCGCTCACTGCCTTTTCTGAAGGTCGCTATATCCGCTCCGCCCCTTCCTATCACCCCATCGCAGATAGCGCCCAGCTCCCCAATTTGTGCCCCGTGTGCCACTGCACTGTCAGTCCTGTGGCATTTCCTGTCCCCTGCGGCAGAGATGCTCCCAAAGATCCACGCTTCTCTTATCTCCAAAATTACCAGAACAATGAACTCAGCATGATGGCAAGCCGGGGTGGCGGGGGGGTGGGGATGGCGGGGGCGGGTGGGTGGCTAGTGGGGAATGTTCGGGCAACAAAGCCACCCTGCTGACTGAACAGAAGAGGGAGAATTCAAGAAGGGATGGAGAGAAAGGTGGGACAGGAGAAGAGAGAGAGTAGAGAAAGGGGGAAACAGATGATGCATGTGCCAATCTCACATGAACATTAGTGGTCGGGGAATAAGTTTGATGTTGGAGGGAACAGGAATGGAACCAGGTGGCTCAACAAAGATAATTTTCTTTTTTTTTAGACCTCTATGTTTCAGAACAAAGCATTCTGATTCCTGACTTTCATAATAAATTGGTGTTGACTAGCTCACTAGGCAGGAGAGAAGGCAAGAACAAGGATTATTGAACTGCATTGCTCCCCTAAAGAAATTTTCTTTTTGCAGTCATAAAATTGGAAAAATACGCTGCTGTAGCACATACTTGATAAAAATGTGTACTATTAGAGGGGGTACCAGTAGAAGACCAGTACTGTACCAAGTGAAGATAAAGATTCATTATCATGGCCAGCAAAGCTCATCAGAATACAGACTTGCTAAAATTCCCTGACACATTAATGAGAATGATCCCACAGGCCCTTTCAGTTGTGAGTATACATATATATATATATATATATATATATATATATTCTGAAGAAAAATTTTATATATATTATATATATATGTAAAATTTTTCTTCAGAATTTTAGCAACAAAAAAAAAACCAAAATCCCCAATTGACTTCATTTTCCTCTTCCTTTCTCAGGCACCTCACCATTTCCTGTCCTTTCAGCATGTACATTCATCAGTGGAACATTTACATGATCCAACAGCATATATATTTGGCCTGCTGTGAAGCTGGAGTATATTTAAAGAAGGGGGCTGGTTAGTAAGCCGCTAGGCTCACCCAATGTAACTATTTATGACGGCTCCTCAAACTTTGAAAAATACCAATGATAAATGGTAAAGACACTTCACAAGCACTGTAACGGATCTCAAAACATTGCTGCTTGTCTCAAAGATAGGGACAAGATGTAATATTTACGCAGTGGCAGCTAACAGTCTGAAGCGGAAATGTGTTCTTATGGGTCATGAAATCTACATCGTGTAGGCTCTCCAGGCGGTGTGCAATATTCAGACGATCATAAATAAATGCATTACAAGATAAATCTTTCAGAACTTTCCTTTGGCACACTGGGTTTCTCCCAGCTTCCCCCAGCACAGCGTATAATTTAGTCTCCAGTGCCAGCAACTGCAATGTCTTTGACTGCAGTCTGCAAGGCTACAATAGAGAGAGCAAGATGAACACGTATGTGTGCACACACAGACACATGAGCATACAATCAGACACAAACATAGCCAACACCCCATAATACACACATGCAAACATACACACATGCGCACTACCTCCTGTCAACATGGTATTTCAGACATGGATGTGACTGAACGTTTCTTTGCCACAAGATACAAAGAGTGCACACATGCCCATGATGCACACACATAATTGCTTGGGTTGTTGTGTGTGTCCCTGGTAGCTACTGACAGACATGAGTAGGTGGGGAGGCTGATCTGAAACCACAGGGAGAAAAGGGAGAGGGAGAATGTGTGACAGTGAGTGAGACAGAAAAACACATATTTTGGAAGGAAGCATGGAGGCAGATGTACTTCACCTGGAAAGTTGGAAATAATTAAAGTCAATGAGAGTAGTAAGTTTGACCCAGTTTTGTTCATTGTTTTATTGTTGTGCTGTTCCTACATTACATTACATTATTGGCATTTAGCAGACGGTCTTATCCAGAGAGACTTACACAGGTTACAATTTATTTTTTATACAATATATTTCTTTTCTGTGTCCTTTGTCTTTGCAACACAAGCTGAAGTTGTGCAATTTTGTAAAGGATTTTAATTTTTCAGAGAAAAGAGAGACAGAGTAAAAGTATAAGAGAGAGATGATAGAAAGAGAGAGAATACACCATTGGTCAGCAGTACACTGCAACCTCCTGATCAGCAGGATTAAGCTATGAAGACCCCCTGTGATGAAGAAAATGTCCTCATTTTTCAGTAGGATGGATATTGTTCATTCAGAGGCATATGGTTCCACCAGCTTAACCAGAGGGGTAATAAAAGAGGATCTGGTAAGAGTACCAACTAAACACCCTGCTCATTTCCCTGAGCCTTGAGGCCAAGGGCATGGAAGCAACAGAGCTGCATCAATAGCCACCAGTTAGCCAAACATGCATTGGAAAATAAGCCTCTTTCAGACGCAATGGAAAACAGGGATGCTGTGTGATATCTATGGTGGACACCCCCTGAATGCTGCTGAACGTGGCACCCGGCTTTGAAAAACTGAAAGGTGAAAAAGCATTCATGGTGACAAACTCCCCTGCTTACTGCTACCGCCATCACTTCTTCATCCTTGTAGAATTGGCAGGGCAAAAGCTCAGCTCAGGTCATTGCCCACTTGTCTAGCATGCATCTTGATGCATACCTATCAGGCTTCTGTTTTACTCCTTGTACCTTCAGTAGCCCATTGAGCTGTTCTTCACTAGTGTGTTGTGTCTACTGTGTCACCTAAGAATAGAGTCCATGACCCTCTGGTCTGGAGTCCAGAGCACAACCCACTATTGCCACAAGGTATTTATTTATTTGGCAGATGCTCCTACCCAGAGCAGTTCACAAGGCCTTCATAGGAAGATACATATGGTGCGTATCATCAAAAGACATGAAAAACATGTCATTGCCAAGACGCAGATAAGCCCCGATACTGGGGAAGCACAAATTTCAAATGAGAATCGTTCATGATTGACCCCAAAAAGATCTCTGCAAACCCAAGGATTATAATTCTGTGTGTGACTTTAACATATGAACAGTAAGAAAGAAGCCCTGGACGCAGCATATTTTTGGAGTCCAGAACAGACAATTGATACCACACTTAAAAATGCAGGCTAATCTGATCCACAAGTCTGTTTTGGAAGTGGAGAAGTGTCTGGTCCAGATCCTGTGGTGATATGTAGTGATTGTGCAGTGAAAACAACATTCCCTCCAAATCACATTTTTAAATACGTCTCACGCTGGACATAATGGCTAGGATGTGATAAAGCATGGAGAGCCACGCTGCCAAGAAAGGAATATTCCAGAGGTATTTATTTGTCCTCTGTCAGGCTCTTGGCAGCCTGTCGCACTGAAAGAGTGGACGCCTCTTTCATGTCACTGTGGGATAAAGGGAGTTCCCCAGCTGTGAAACTTTCAGAGCAACTCAACCAGCTGAAACGGGCCTCCTTCAAAGTCCCACCGAGCCAATCAGCTCTTTTTAAATGCTGCAATCCAGCTCTTATAATTCAACTGCAATCCACACCCATGAAGTTAATTGCCTCAGATGTTTCCACACACAAACTGTAATCACATTTCTACCAATAATTCTGCATGCTTGGAGCTGAAATACCCATGCAAACACACTGGCTTGTTTAATTACATTCGATCTTTGCATCTAAAAATACAAATCTGTGAATTGCTGTGAAAACACTGCCTTTATCCAGAGCTGATTCAGCCTTCAAAAAAGGTATATTGCTGGGGGCACCATGAAAGGTGTCTTTCTCTCAAACAGATACCATGCCCACATCCATGAAGCCCCCTCACTCTATAAATAGCCTGACTTTGATCAAGTCGTTGGTGTTTGTGAGTGGGGGAGGCTCTCCCTGGCACAAAGCAAAGCAAAAACAGCTCATGACTTTCCTGTGATACCAATGCAGGCATCTCTTCTGCTCCCCGCAAATGAACAAAACAAAGGAATTTGTTACAACGTATTGTGGGTCTTGCTCAAGGTCGACCGGAGATAAACAGCACAAAATAAAAGAAAAGCACCGAGTAAGACATCAAAGTCATACTGAGAATTAGATTAGGTGCGCATCAGAAGCACTGCTATGCTGATTTCTAGGGTGAATTTCTTTGGTGAGGGCAAATGTAACTCAGGCCCAAAGCATCAGCCTGCCAGCTCCTCTGCATCGTTTGACAATCTAAGACAATTTAAGGTATATGCCATTTCATTGCATGACAGTTGTTGTTTAGGTTATTGCACTGCTTTGATACCAGTGGAGGTAATCATCAGCGGCTGACCCTGAGTTGGTTGGTCTGTGTGACACACTTGATGGAATGTCTGTTGTCAACAGCCGACCTCCTCTGATAGTGTGAGTCCAGGGAAGACAGCAGAAGACGAGGCCAGAGGAGTTTTTAATGAGACCTCATGCATGCTCAGTCTTCCCATCTTCATACATCAGGATTAAGGTGAACCTTTGCTCAGATGACATTGTACAACAGTGGGAAATGAGGAAATGGTGCTTTTCTCTCTCCTCTAAAACACACAAGAAGTACACCCTTCTTCACTGGTGCTCATATTTTTGGGATATCCCCTGATCATTGGTCAGGAAATTGAACCACTGAAAAAATGTGAGTAAACTAGGCTAGACTGTTATGTAATAGCAGCTGTCCTGAGCAACAGCATGTAAGCCATAAACAGGACCAGACTCAGTGCTGCAATGGCCTTTGTGGTTACCACTGCAAGGTTAGGAGGGGGAACGCACCAATTGCTGTGGTTCCAGAGGGAACCAAAGGTCATCCAAATGCAGTGAACACGAGGCTGCTACAGCTCAAAAGCAATGATGAGATTTACATTGATCAGCATCGATTCTTTATTCTCCCATTTCACCGCTGAAAGAACGTCCCAGTAAATTCGCTGAGCCGTGAACGCATGTGCCGGTGCACAGATACACTTCTGATCACTCCTCCTTTGCTCCTTTGAAGTTAAACACCGAGAGTAATTCCAACCTGACACAGGGCAGAGCAGCAGTGGCGATCGTTACCACCCCTACGTGGGCTCCCCAAGAATGATCCTGTGTGTGTCCATGAGCGTTTCCACCTCGGCCACATCTGGCGTGCCCGTCCCATGGTGAGATGGGGGTGATCATTAGGAGAAGTGACGGAGCAGTATCTTGCGTGTGGGGGAAGAACAGCTCTGGAGCATACTCATTATTCAAAACAAGGAGACCTAGTTCTCGGATGATGACAGAGAGGAGGAAGTAAGGGACAGAGCTGAGAAAATATTCCCTTTTAATAAAATATAGCCTATATGAAGTGCCTAAACGTGTCATTTAGTGTTGTGTCTTTATTCCCTTCAAGCTTAGACTGCATAGATTGGTTCACTTACTCCAGAAACATTGCCAGAAACATTGTTCTCTTTGCACTCATTATTTTCTTAGTTTTTTTTTCATGCTACCTTCGAAAGGTGAAGACACCTGCAGCATTCAAGTAATTGGATGCTCCTTTTCTATATTGTTTAATAGCTGTCAACTGAACAGGGTTTTGTAAGCCTTGAAATCAGACTCAATATGCCTATTCATGATTCGTCAGTGGGGAGTGGGCAATTGTAAACCACACTGAATGAAAAGATTTTTCTGGCTGATTAATTCCTTGCATACAATGTGAAATTTTGTATTTAATTAGCTTACTGCAAAGACCATCCTAAAAGTTAAGGCCATTAATCCCAGTGATACACAAGTCTGCACTGATGTCAATGCTTGCTTCACAGAAGTGTAAAAAAAAAAAGAAAACTATTGATCTGTTCACTGAAACGTTATCTCTCCTTCTGACTGATCCATGGAGGGGATTTTAATTCATTGTAATCAAAAATGGTACAGCATTCCAGTAAGATGGAAACATACCAAAAAGACAGAATTCCCCTTGGGTTTGTCCAAGATGTAGATACTGAAGTTACAGAAGTCCTTAAACAATAAAAAATGAAATAAAGCCACATATGAAAAATTTTGAATCCATGACAGAGGGTCTATTCAATTTCACTAGCAGGCAGACCATGAGAGACGAGTAACGGATCAGAGGTATCAAAAATCTGTTGGGAAACCAGGTCAACAAAACATTAATGCCATGGGGGATAACACTTTATAAGGGTGTAAATAGTATTAAAATAGTGTTTTTTTCCAGAACTGATGATTAATTTCAACACCCAATCAGATATATTAGTGCTGTTCATTTTTGAGAGATGCTCTTAAAATCAGAGGAAGTCATCTGGATATTTATCGGTTATAATGGTCTAGGTTGGATGAGTAAAAGGTCTAATTCAGCATATAACAACTCAGCTCGCATTGATGAAAATAGGAAACCAGCCCCCGATGCAACAGCAGTGACACAAGCTTCACAAGTGTCATAATTCTCCTATTCTCCCCTACTATCCCCATAATTGCACCTAAAAATATGTGCCAAATATGTGTACAAATGTCTGAACATTAAAGCAGACTGCAAAGAGTATTCCCACACAGTGCATGTCTTTTTCAACTTTGCCATAGTAAGACTGTGCACTCAGATATATCCAGGCTCCAAGCTACAGCAATCCACACACCTACTGTATAAAAACTAAGAAGTAACAACTGTGAGGACAGAGATGGTCTTTTGAGAAGCCTCGCACAGAATGGCAGCTTTAGGCTAACACGCTTTAGCCCCTGCCAACCCAGACATTTTATTGGCATTTTTAAAGCACACTCACACCACACTGAGCTCAGGTTAGAGTTTCCTGTTGTTGTTATATAAGCAGGATTTATATAATGTCTTGCTCATAAAACTTGGGAGTGTATCATGCTGAGATGTGCTGGGACTGTTCTCAAGATCGCCAGGGACTCTTCGGGGAACGTGATCAAAAGAAGAAAGCGAGTCCAATTTGGGAGAGCATCAGAGCGTCGCCTGGCTCAGCGTCCCCCTCAGCTCCCGCAAACGCTCGCCTTTTTCTGCCTCCTCGGGGGAGCACGCACTGCTGCAGCCTGACAACGCGTCGGCGGTGGAGCGAGCTCAGAGAGAGTGAGAGACAGAGAGAGAGAGAGAGAGGGAGAGAAAGTGAAAGAGAGAGAGAGAGAGAGAGAGGGAGAGAAAGTGAGAGAGAGAGAGAGAGAGAGAGAGGGGGATGGAGAGAGAGAGAGAGAGGGAGAGAGAGAGAGAGGGGGAGGGAGAGAGAGAGAGAGAGAGACAGAGAGAGAGAGAGAGAGCCTCTGTCTTCCACCTGTCTGCATCCATCGCGCTGTTCCGCTGTTAAAACCCAGAAGGACTTCTCCTGACATCACTTCTCTCTAAAATTTAAGGAGACTGCTATTTCAGAAAAGAAATTTAAAAAATCAAGAAACAGAAGACCCATAATCTCCCTGCCTGATCTCCCACAGGTGCAACAGTCAGAGACTGAAAAAGCCACATGCAAATTTAATATATAAGGTCTGCAGCACCTAAAAATACATAAGCACACACACACACAAATATGCACACACAAATGCACACATACACAAACACACTTAATTCATAATAAATATAAATGCAATAAATGCAAAAAAAGGGATTTTTCTCATCTCTTGTGTTAAAAACTCTTGAATCTGGAATGATTAACAAGGAGAGGGAAAATTTAAAATCTAAATGTATTGAAAATAACACTTTACCATCAGTGCATAAACGTGTAGACCATAAAAGGCTAAAAGCAGCTTTGGCTAATGCTACAGAGTGGTAACACTCCAACAATATGCCAGCATTGTGGTGGCGTCAGGCTCTGGTATGAAGGTAAACCAGAGGCCGAATCCAGCTTTTCAAAGTTGGCACATCATGAGCATGTTTGTTACTGTTTGATGCGAAACAGGACAAAAGGTTTGCAGACTTGAAATTGCAATCCAAAATCAGTGCAATGTATTTCCTGTTGTACTAAACTAAACAGCATCTATTGGAATTTTAATAGATTTCTTTCAGCCCTGAGCAGACAAAATTTTGGCCATCCAAATTTTTTCAGTGGAGAAGCCTGTAGTGCAGATTTACCACAGTTATAACTGACAGAGGAATCAACCCTCTCCCTCTCTTCTGAATCTAACAATATCACAGGCTAGTGCTGAGCTCCACAGTGAAAGGCACAGCAACAGAGGACTCCATTAAATCTGGAACATTGCAGAGCAGCAGACTGCACTTATGAGCCTGTGTGACAAGGGGACCGGGAGGACGACTGAAGGAGACCAGGATCTCGGTGCAAGCGATCACCGGCCCAGTAATCTGATCTGAGAAGATGGAAGTAGGGGGAGAAAAGCAACAAGCACCTATAACAAGATTTGCCCCCCAGCAATACGTTAAATATGTGCATGGGAACGTGCAAGACAAAAATAATTCCCCTTGAAGGAGAAATGGGTGAAACTCATAGGGATGTGAGTTACAGTAAAGGGGCTGGAGAGGGATGCATTGCACAGCACCACGCTGTGTCCTACATTCACCTCCTTCACTCAGGCTATCAGCCACTGGAGCTGTACCTCCTACAGCACCTCTAGGAGACATTTCAAATGGCCATGTGCTACAGCTGTGAAATAACCTATGAAATAAAAATCCAAAGCTTTGACTATCTTTTTGTCATTTTTTTTGTTTGTTTGTTTTTATAATCAAAGACACTGTCATGTTTTTTTTTTAATTTCACCCACCCCCACCCCCCCGCCCCCCGGTTTTTTTTCATATTCTTGTAGGCAACTGAAAATGTAGTATTAAATATTTACAAGCCTGATATATAATCATGTATAAACATGTTTCACTCAAGTAGCATATCTGTAGCCTTTACATTTGGCAAAGGACAAGCTAGTATAAAGTGAGTCTGATGCAATGATAAGGTACAGAGGATGTAACTTCCAAAACACCAAGGAAGTGAAGATGCAAGAATGGATACGACCCACTATGAATCACACATATGTTTTTGCAATGCAGAGTACTGAAGTATTCTGTTCAAACCCTCTGTATAAAATGGTTGCTTTATTCTCGTGTTCTGATCAATCATAGATCACTCAACCAGTGCCAAAATTATTTCTCTCTTCCTCTGTGAGATGTGGAGTGGACCATATACAATGTTATATACAACTTTGTTTAGAAAAGTAATCACAGAACGGTTAAAGCAGTAACTACAGCAACTATAGAATAGTTACACGAAAAGGTTATACATGAACTATAATGTATAAAGCAATTCAGCAAAGGTTACACATGTACTATAATGTATAATGTATTGCAGTAAAGTTAGACATATACCAGAATGTAAAAGAGATTTCATCCAAGGTTACACATGCCCTATAACATACTGTATTTCAGGTGTTGAATAAGCCAAGCCAAGCCAAGCTGTCTTTAATAAATCACATGATCTTTTTACAAAGAGGTCTTAGCTGCTAATGTGACAGCAATCTTTTCCACTTGACTGAGCTTAAATCAATACTGACATACATTTGATTTGGCTGATTTGAATGATATCACTGTTCTTTTCATAGCTGAAATGCCTGCAGGCAGGGTTAATGTTATGCAGTTCACAGGATAGATACTGAAACTAAATCATTAATGATTTTACAAAGTGAGTGAGGTGGAGGGGAACATGAAGGGTTAACACACAACTATTTTCAAAGGTGGATCCACGAGCATGGACAGTGGGGAACTTGTAGCTTTGTTAACTTGTAACATAGCTCCCAAGGTATACATCACTGAATGCCATTTGAGCGTTAATTACCCCATGGTTTAAAACAGACTTTCTGCAAATTAAACTCAAAGCAGAAATGCTGGCATTATTCTATGAAGAACATAATAACTCTGAGAGAAAACCTGGAGAAAATCTCTTCCATACACAGATGGTGCTATATATATTGATAATCAACCCCTTCTTGGTATCCTTGTTCCTGAGGTGCTGCACTCGACAGGTGCTGCACTAATCTGTCTGTTCTGATCAAAAAGATGCAGCAATGACATTTTACCTCTACAGATAAAAGTTGACTTTAGGGTCTTCTATTTGGCTGCACTTGTTTATACTGCCGTATAATATACAATGTTGCCAGGTGAATAATATGCCTACATTTTCTAAATGCACATTTACTCCTCTTGTGTCTAACATCTTTATCATAAGAGTCAGAATCACTTCAAAAAGAAGTACCTGGGCAATGAGTCCCACAGTGTGCGTCTTTGCTATTAGGTGTCTGTTTCTTCTACTGGGGCAGACTGTAATCAAAAATGATTTAAAATGAACATTGCGTCAGCCTTTGTATGGATCAACATGAGGTCAACTGTTACGTAGATACAGCACAAACTAAACTGCAGGCAGTGAGCAAATTCAAAGGAGCGACACGTGCTGGACAGAATTATTTAGGAGAAGTAGTTTTCACAGTTGGCCTTTGTGTGAGCTTGCCTTCAGCTAGAGCACGGCTCAGACAGACTGCACTGCATGTGTCTGGATGGGCAGCATGAAAACGATGAGTGATGGAAAGAGGTGCTGTCAGTGTTGTTATTGTAGCAAACATCTGTACAGAGACAAAAATGGACAGAGACAGAATGAGAGAGAGAGAGAAAGAGAGAGAGAGACATGTATCACAGGAAAAAGGTGTCCTCTATCTCTATCATGTCCTCTATCTCCACGTATCCAGCGACTGTTTCAGCGAAAAAATATCAATATGCAAAGAGGCCTAAATATACCAAACCAAAAGGATTCTGACTTTCATGGAAAATCCTGAAAAACAACAGATAATGTGCCCTTATGCAGGACCCTCGCCGGGTTCATTTAAATATGCTCTCCACATCAGAGCTGCATTAATCATTCATAAACTAATGGGAATCTCAGGGAAGGTGAACCACGAAACAGGGAAAAAAAGATAATACTGTGGCATCACTCTGTTAAAAACAAGAGGGAAAAGAAGGGGAGGTGATGTTCCGGTTGCGACGGGCTGTTATGATTCATTCCATTAGCCCATCCGTGGTCATAGATCAAGGACTCAAAAAAAAACACGTGCAACCTGAGGACAAGCATTATCACAAGGAAAGGGAAAACATCTCCATTCTACTAGCAGATGAAAGCTGTCCTTTCATGGTGTGACGTGCACAGACTGCTATGCAAAGACACTGCGGCAATGACATCGGAAGCTAATTTAAGGAAAGTGCTAAATCAGTGCATCAACTAGGAAAGCAGAATCGCAGGACAGGTGGGGGAGCTGGGCTGGGAAAGTAAGGGGAGTGTGGAGTCCACGCCAAAACCAGATGGCGCTACCAGTCCTTGAGTCGTTGCCTTGAAAGGTGGTTTGAAAGGTGCCATCTGATTGCAGGGAACAGTGACCATGGACATTCCACTGAGCGTGTCGTTGCTCTAAAAACAAGGACACACCAGTAGATAATTGTCAGTGTAGAGAACCATTTACTGTTAGAGGGGTGTTGCACATGGGCAAAAGGGAAGAGACATGAGTGTTTTTGCGCATAGTTTTGTAGACAATAATACGCTTATTTTCTCGCTGATGTGTCTGCATGACATCTACATGAGATGCATGCAGTGATTCTGGACCGCAATGATGCAGCAGGGACTGATGGAGTTCTGGGAGCCCTGTGCCCCTGGCTATCACTGGATAGCACAGAAAGCAATGAAAGTGGACATAATCCACACTTTATGACACAGCAAAGCAATGTACACTAGCTGCACATGTTTCACTAACTGAGGGTTAGACCTTGTACCCACAGTCAGAGGTGGTGCTACAAGGGGGATTCCTCTCCACTTTTTCAGGATGCAACCCCCAAATTGGACTCCCATCAGCTCCACCTCCCACACGCACAGCTGGCCTTAGCATATGTAGTCACATAAAGACCTTTTCCCACACCCACTTCCTGTATGCTCTCGCTCTCCTCCCTGTATGCCGCCCCACACTGAGTCATTCCACCCTTTCACCGTGTAAATCCAATTACAACTGCTCACCAGAGGATGAAGCGCTAACCTTCTGAATACTTCTCCCTGCAGCTGATTTCAGTGCACTGTACAGATTGAGACTTCAAGACTGCAGTTTTTTTGACACCGCGTTACTGTCTCGATATTGGAAATTCCTCTGTCCTTGTCTAGGTTTCATTTCTGAAATGTAAATCAATCCTAAAACTAATCAATTTTAAAATTATAATCCATAGTTTCCAAAATAAATAAATATACATATAAATATACATAAATATACATATATAAATATACAAATAAATACAAATAAATTTACAAACTGCATGGGCAATCAGCCCAATGTATGACAAAGTGTTTCTGACTATGGATCATGCAGCCACAGGGAAACTTATGAAAAGGTGCTGGGTAATAGTGGGTACAGGTAGGGATGGTGTGGTGCGATTGGATTAGTTTCACTCCCCACGTTCCTGAATTCTGAGAGTCTGAAATATATGCGTATCTGACAGATCTGAAAATGGGACTTGCACAAAGGTATTATGTATCTTTCATGATATCATACTAATATCATTTCCACGTAAATGTATGTGTTTTAAAAGTGACTTCTATAGGCTATGATGTGTGACACACACTAGAACTACAATTTCCCACGATGCCTTTCACTTGTGGTGCACCACAATCTGGACCAGTTTCAGAAATTTGCCTAACCATATCTGCAGTTCCAATTCTAACACCAATGTTCCAGGGAGTTTGTGTCTTACATAAGTACAGTGAAAATGTTAATTCCCATGCTATCAGAATTTCATATACCTGATAGCAATACAGTCATCTAACTGAGTGTAGTCAAAGAATCAATGTAAAAATACATATATTCTTTATAAAATGCAATGCTTTTTAATCAAAATTCAAATAATACATTGTATAGTAACATCTGTGTAACCTATTCTTCCAGCTGGCTAATTATTTCCTACCCAGCTCATTAAAGTGTTTCTCCAGGCAAGGTACAAGCAAATACAGACATCAAACATAGGCAGAATTATAATAATTGAATACAACATAAAAGGATCCAGTTTATTTACTGTGTGAGAATCTCTTACCATTTTTGAATTAAGGCATTTATCAGTAAACAAATTTGCATGTGTTAAGCTGATTCAACCACTAGTGAAATCCAGCTACAATGGTGCAGACTATATGTAAACCACTGAACTCCTCAGGAGTTGCCTTTTGCAATCTCAAATTCATATTAATCCGATGTAAAATTCAGCTCAACGATATCCAAAAGTCATCTGTAAAGCAATATTGCCCAGGTCAGGAAACCCAACATCTACCAGAAAAATTGACTGTCATAGATTATAACAGGGTTCAATGTATTCAATAGGGATGCCAAAATCATCTACAAAATTATGTACAACCAAAAAGGCTTTTCATCTAGCACAATAAATCCCAGCATTTCATTCCTTTTGCTCACAGATTGTCGCAAATTGTATTTCTGACAACACTTCAATGATTGATGCAGCTCTATTTGAGGTTTGCTTTCTGTATGCACAGGTGACTGATCTTCCTGCTTCAGTCAGTTTTAAAAATGCTTGGCACTCAGCAGGGTGATCTACCTTCAAATGGTTCATTAGATTTGTTATATTACAGTTGGGCCCTTTCCACCACATCAGGTTTTGCAGAGCAGACACTGGAATTGTTTTAGTTATTGCTTTTTGTCAGTCACACGCTGGAATTCCATAACACTGACACAGTCGATGTGTTGCCATTTTCACAACATTCATGCCATATGTTTTATTCACACTTTACACGTCACAATATTGCTCTGTGATATTGGAAATGAAGCGTACCCAGCAGAGTGCATTTTAACTCCTTATTGTGGCTGATTCCAATATTAATGACATTGTACATGCAATTTAAAAACTATTCCATTCTCTCACTTTGCAGTTTGTCTGTAACTTAGATGAATTCAAGGAAGTGTTATGTTTTTTGTTTTTTTTTGCATGCAAATTTTTTTTGCTACTGTCAAACAACACTGTATAAGTAGGGCTACAGGAAACAAATACAGTTGTAAGTCTTTTGAATATTACATTGAATTATACAAATTCTTCAGGAAGTTTTAATGTATATAGTGTTATCTACTTCCTTCTAATAATAATAACAATAATATTTCCCCATAACTAAAAACAGTAATTACAACATAGTCTATAGGTAAATAGTCTATAGTAGTAGTATGTACAAGATAAGTCCATTTTTGGTTCTCCAAGTTCTTAATTTTAATTTTACCAGTTGCTCTTTTTTGAGGGTCTGCGCTTTCCAGCTCATTGAAACATGAGTATGGGAGGCATTTCAGCACAACAACTGAACACACAAGGGTGTTTCCTATTTACCGTAGATGCTCTAGCATACATTCTGTGCTCTTGTGAATACCTCTAACCTGCAAATTGCAACAGACATTATTATTATTCTTATTCTTATTATTCAGTTATGTATCTATTTTACACTGCAAATGATTGAGGGCAATGTGTATTCTTTTTGAATCTAATTTCCTTACGACGATTCATCATCTGCCATTTTGAATTTCAGCTTTATAGAGTGGAATTCTAATGAGTATTTTTCTGGCAATCTATTCAAATGTAACCATTACAGCCCTGTGCATATGTATTTACAAAGTAACTCTTTATGACACAGATTAGTCAAATATATCGGTTAAATAGATTATTCAAAACTAGCGGTAAACCACAATGCCTGAGGACTGAACACCACTAGTTGCTTCACTGCCTGGAGCACACTGACAAGGATGTTTTATATGAGTCAGTTCACATGTTAAGAGAGAAGGACCTGCATAACATGGTCAGCAGGGCAAGCGCAATATTGCTGCCATCAGCCCTGCCTGAATCACGATGCCATGCATGCCATCAATATTTGATGAACTGCCTTGTAATCCGATTGGGCTGCATTTATGCCATAATCTAATTGCACCTTCCTTATCCTTGAATCTAACTGACCACAATCCCTCCACCACTCTGTCTCTCACCCTCTGCTATCTCCCTTCCTTCCCCTTCTCTAGTGCTCAGTATAACCATTCTGTCGATGCAGAGAGGCACTGTGCCATGGCCAGTCCCCGCGGAACCACTGTGGAACTACCACCTTGCTTCTATTTTTTACCTTCAAACAAAAGCAAACCTCATTACAGGAGGCAAGCAGAAAAAAGTCTTTCTCCCAGCACTTTTGTTGCTGGAGTAAAAGTCAATCTTAATTAAAAGGCCAGACATAAGGGTCTGGGGACGCAGCTGCTGGTGTGGAGACAGATAGCCCAAAGTAGGCAAGGGCAGTGTGGGAGACAGGCTCTTAGCGCCCACCAGCAGAGAGAGCCTCTTTAATCCCATGCTGCACACAACCTCAAACACACCCCACTTACAAGTTACAACCACAAAATCACCTCACTATACAGAGCTTCCCTCAACAAAGCCAGACAGGATTTGGGAGCACAGACACATCCAGGTCACTGATGAGGGTACATCTACCAACCTGAAATACAGCAAGATTAGTCATTTAAAAGTATTAATCCCCAGTTGAAGGCGATGATGCATAGAAGTCAGGAATACAGGCGTAAGACTTATTGCCTCTTCTCTGAAAGATGAGTCAAATGTTACAAAGGTTAAATTAAGCTAGTAACATAAATAAGCAACATACTGTAGGAAAAACACAGAAACATCTGTTTTGCTTTTAATGTCTTCAAACTTTGAATAAGAATTTGTTAGTGTGATTAACAATGGGGCCCAGAGCGCGTTAATGGATTAGTTCGGATTTTTTAGACATTAATTCAATGTGTTTCGCTAAAATGTACTAGAGAAATTAGAGGAAATCAAATATTTAGAAAATGGAGTGATTAAAATCAGTCAGCCATGCCACATTACCAACAGCCTCCAGCAATACAGTCATCGCAGATTTAAAAGCCTGTTTAGTGGTTTGGTTTTATTTTAAATGCGCTAAGCAGAAAACATGCTGCCTGTTTGGGTCAATGGACAAATTGAGATGTGGATCGACAGATGAATAACTTAATCCCAACTTCTCAGAGTAATGAGCGCAGAAGCATTTCATAGAAACAGTCTATGAGTACCAACTGTAGGCACTGGGAAATACAAGAGACCTCAACTGTTGGTGTAAAGCAGTGGAAGCTGCCTCTGCAGTAACACAAGGCACTTTCTGTTTGTTTTTGCTTCACCAAATTTTTTTAAGCAAATCGACCAACAGACACTTGACAAGAATAACTGTAGGGCCTCCTGTGTTGTAGTGCTGACCTTGGGGAACAAGCGTGGGGAGCGCAGAGCGCACTCACATCCTCGAGAGCACAATAGGGTGGCACTCCGCTGCTGAAACCGTCCCCAGTGAGTCAGCCTTCTGGGCACCCCGTTGCACATGTGCGCAAACATGCACAACAAAAGCTGCGCAAACAAACACGCCACTTCTGTCCGGCTCGAGCACACTCTGCACATTTGTCAGACTAATCGCCAATCCAGGAGCCCGCACTCTGAGAGGGGCTTCCTGCACAGCGGAGGCTGTGGACGAAATAATAATTTTATTGATTTTTTTTTTTTGAGTGAGTGAGTCAGTCACACTGAATTGACACTCATGGAATTCATGTAAACAACTGTGGGATTAAAAAAAAACCCACGACATAAATTAAAATCAGAAACGAAAAACTGAAGGGAATGAACGCTGGCTCTGAAATAGAAGTGCTGACACAGACACATGTTTACTGCACCTGAGAGCCCATTCTCTGTTTGGAGTGCCCAGAGTGGACTTACCTACTCCTACATCTTATTTGTTAGTTCTAGCAAGATTTGTGACAGTCTTTGACATTAAAATCCAGGCATTAAAACAAGAAATTCTTCAGTTCTTCAAGGGTACAAGGAATTGTTTTTCTCCTCCTTTGACATGTGGCTATTTTTGTGGAGACACTCTAAGGCCTTTTTTCAATTTATCTAAATCTAAACTGAGAGCATAAGATAAGAGGTCATGGTACTTCTGACCTTTCAGCCTGCATCTTTAATGTATAAAAAGCCCTTCTTTCAAACAGTTTCTACACATTATGATTGGAAAAACTTCAAATATTCAAATGTTTAATTGGAAGCACTTCAGTCATGGGTATATCTAATGCTATATTTACTAATTAAATTCTACTGCTATTTGTGCATAACTGTGCCTTTGAAGGCTTTTTAATAACATAAGGAAGACTTCAAGAAAGTGACATTTCTAAATAACAAAAAGTTAGAACAGACTTCGGGCCTTATGATTTCGATTATGTGTCTGAAAGTCTGTGGAAACTTTTATGAAATGCTGGTGGGTAGCCTTGACTAAGCTTCACCTGAAATACTCCAGTATAATAAGTAGTACAAATAGTTTGGATTTACCTTATTGAATTCATCTGCCACACAGGCAAATGAGAGACTCTTTACTACTTTCTTCCATCTCTCAGAAGTGAATATTAAATGTTCTCCTCCTGGGTTGATACATATCTGCAGTCCTGTATAAAGTTGTTTTCATGTTCCTCTAGCGTACTTTACTGGAGTGGCTGTGCCTGGCAGACACTGAAATTAATCAAGCCTCGGTGAGATTGCTGTCTTATTGCTTCCACTGCCTGAACATGTGCCTTCATTGTGACTTGTGTTTGGGGGTGTCCGTAGCTCCAAAAGATGGATGACGTCGATGACAGGGGTCTGATGACACTAGTGTAATGACTCCCCATGCTTGATCACATGGAGGATCTTTGGCCAATCGATTACAATCTCATTACAAACAAGCACACAGGATCAATTGGTTACAAAAGCACATGACTTCCAAAACCACCATCTTACACATGATGAAAGAAATTTTCTTTCATCCATCCATATCTATCCATTACCCTGAATAACCACACTACTATATTTCCGATATTAAATATATAGTTCTATGAACCACATTGCAATGTTTCCACTGTAAAGTGCCTTGAAACCAGGAATACGCCTACATCCATACATAACTCCATACAATAAATTAACAAAGCTTAAATGTAGTTCCAGAGATGACAGATGTCACACAAGGGGAGGAAAAATAGTGTAGTGCCCTTGAAAAAGGCCAACAAAACAACACACATGACACTGTTAGACACATTTACAGGCTTCAGCGGAGAGGCATATTCAGGGGATCAATATTTCCTAGTGTGCAGCTGAAAACAGGAGGAGTAAAGGGGTCTGACCATAGCACACTCTCTATTTTTTTCTCTCAGTAACATGAGCGGCCTAGATCCACTCATTACTTCAGGCTTAATCTTGTTAGAGGCAACAAAAGGGTTAGGGACTCTTAGACACAGGGGTTCTATGCAGGTATTCCCATTCACATGCAGCGAGAGTCAAAGGCTTGCTAGGCATACTTCAGCAATGTTCTTATTTACAATGAAAGCACATACATAGGTATCTACAGAATTCTGTGTATAGTAGCACAGTGTTAGAATATAACACACTGACATGCAGTTCATTGCAGGTCCTCAACACCTACATCTTTGGAGTCATTCTCTCTCCCCTACATCTCTCTGCATCTTTATCCTTATACTTCAGTGTTGACGGGAAACCTCTGCCAAAGTCCCTGGCCCTTGGTCTCCTTCCTTGACACACTTTCTTCCAACCTGGCCACATACTCCACATCTCAACTCAATCTCTCTCTAGCACAGGCTATATTTACATAAACTGGGATGGCACAGTTTCTCTCTGATCTGTGTATCGCCATAAAGCTGCAGGCATTAGGCTCTGCAATGGTCCAAAAGGCCACTTATAATGATTTTTGTGATTTATTTAGAATTACTTAAGCAGGTAAAACTGAGATGTTAAACAGTAATAATATGTGTGTAGCATGAAATGATACATGTTTGCATCACACTGTGTATCCTTCTCATTGTAATCTGAAACTTGATATAAAAGAAGAAAACATGCATATGGGATTATTTTATTCTGCTCAAATTTTTTTAACAAAAATATTATACTTCAATCTTAACAACACTGTGCAAAGTCATATTGTTAACAAATAATGGATTTTACTCCAGACAACAAAATAAGAGGGGTCACATTTATTCACATCCTTGTAATTAGTATTTTGTAAATCCCCTTCTGGCATGGATTACGCTGACAAGATGCTTTCTGTAGAGTTCTGTGAGGTCATGGCACTTCTGAGTGGGATTTCTGACCATTCCCCCAGGCAGGATCAGATCTTTCGGTTTGCATTTGTGGAGTGCTGTATTGAGTGAAAACCAGGAATGTGCGATTGGATTGAAGTCGGAAAATCAGAATGATCAGCTGAGAATTTATTAAGAACTTCATTTGGCGCTCATTTATCTTTACGCATGGATGAACAGTTTAGATCACTACAAGACTGGAATATTCTGCCAAGATCTTTATGCTTTCTGAACTAAACTTCAATGCTCATGAACAACTTGCACAATGACGTTAATTTGAAAGTATAAAATTTAGCAAAAACATCTACCATGTCCATGTTTTCTTCTATGTCATGATTGTGTTCCCATTTTAAGTAGGGGGTATAAATAAATATGGAGGACACCATATATTAGTTGCAAAAACAAACGCAACCTGAAAACCTGCGTGGGGTCCCAGGTGAATTCAGTCTTCAGTGTTGCATTTCAGTTTCTGCCAAAGGAACCTCCTCTAATAGAGTTATCAAAAGACCAGCACTGAGAGAGGCTAACTAGAAATGGTGCTATGGCTTAAAGGACCAGAATTTAACTACCCCCATGTTTCATGATATATTGATTGCATTACTTCACACCATTTTACGCATGACTCCATAATTGATAAAATCATAGCAAAAAAGATATTAGGATGTATTTAGTTCAGATTCCACAAAGGTGCATACAGATGATGTTAGTACATGTCATTGGAGAGCGACTATGATCCTGACGAATAACACCTGGGTGGGCGGGAGTCTAGAAACGACTTCCAATGGTAAACACAAACCTGTGATACGGGGTGAACATGCGCTTGTGAATGTGTAACAGGATACGGCTTAGCCATTCTATTCCATATGTAGCTAAGGCTATCATACCACAGTATACATCCTGTTTCAAAATGGATCCTTGGTGGAAAAAAACAAACTCAGGTCACTGCTGCCCCCCCCTGCCTCCCTCTGCCCCCCCTCCCTTTAGCTGTCTCCATCCAATACTGCCATCCTCCTGAAAACAGTAACACCCATGAAGGTCTGACCACCCTGGCATCTCGTCCTTCAGCCAACGTTCTGGCTACTCCTTAATGGACTTAATTGCAGCTATTCTTAGACGCCTGTGCTGTGTGCCGTGCCCTGCATGTGCATGCATTTGGCTGGGTTGTGAGGTACTGCAGGGGGAGTCGTTCCAGGAGGCCTGCTCAACATTGTCATGAATAAAAGAGCTCTTTTACTTGGTTGATTTGAAAAGGCTGTCCACATGAGGCAGTCGGAGAAAAACATCTGGGGTTGGTTTAGATCTACAATTGCATATGTGGTGGAAGCAGAGATCAGCTGACATGTACAAGGGATGGACTTACAGTTCTGCTTAGCATTCTTTTTTGTATCCCATCTGTGGTACCTCAATTCAATTTCACTTACAGCTGTGTTTCACAATTACAGGGGCATGTACAATTTGAACCAGAAGTAACAGGCACAGCTGGAATGGAAACACTAAAATGATCAATAACATTCATCAAATTATACTGCCATTTATCAAAATACATCTATGTTTTGTTGCCATGAGATGATTGATTATTGAATATTAAATAAACATCCAGCAATTAAATTACAGGAAACAGTATTTTTTATGTATTGCACAGCTGCAAGAGACCCCTGGACAGACTAGCATCATATACAGTATGCAGGCAAAAAAATGTAATCTTTCCCAGTAACTGTCCTCTGATGATAAACACCCCATTTATTGGTTTCAGTGGTTTATTAGCTTATTGTTCTTACACAGGTATTGTGTGTGCAGACCCCAGAGAGCAGGGAACCTTCATGGATGGCAGGACTATTAAGGAACGCTCTCCAACTGTGCAAAGTCTGTCAGCCATTGCTTTAATAACTTACTCAGAATAATTATTCACTGCCTGATAATCAGTGGTGAATTATGGATCCGTTGCCTGACTCTTTTTGTTAGACGAAACACTTTAACACTCGGAAAAAGCCTACATAAATTAAAGGATCCTCTTCAATGAAGAAAAGAGGTGGCCAGCCCCAGAATGTTTGGTCTGCCAGCACTCTATGCACCCAGACATGTAACAAATCTGTCCGATTGGATGGAGCTTTGTTGAAGCATATTATCAGAGGCTGAGCATTAAGTCCTGGAATGGACTGAACCACTAGAGGGTGTGTCATCTACATCAAAGTGTCTCCCAGAAATCCACTTCCTGCCTCCTTCACAGGCATGTCCACAGCAAATCCCACCACTGGTGCCAAGCCAGGCCTCTCAAGGTGAGCCATGGAGCTCTAAACCTGCTCTCTAAACCTGTGAGCACTGCCAGTGCTCATGTCTGACTGCTTTTGCCAAAAACACAGAATACTTCTCCCCCACAGGCTCTGCATAGTAAATGCCAAGGAGCCTGGACAGAGTCCTAACTCACAACCTGTCCTCAAAAATATCCATTCAGGCCTCAGGGGCCCTTCCATTGTTGCTGATAACATCCTCATGAACCCAATCCCAACCTCAGCAGAACAGCTTTCTGGGATACCGTAATGGCTCCTCCCCAACTCTGTATCTTTGTAGCAACTCGACAGGGTGTGGATGAAAGCACATCCACAAGGTAATAATAATAATGTTATATTGTGCAAGTGGTGTCAGAAAAGAGTCCACACGTGTTGACACAATTTTGTTGAATATCCACTTTTCTTACATTTCTCCTGTTTTCATTTCAGGATGAAAAATCTTGCTATATCACATATGCTGCATCAACGTCAAATCACATTCAGTGCTTGGGGTTGCAAAATTGCACGGTAATTATTAGTTCAGGTACTAAAAGAATAAGTCATCAGAGAGGAGGGAGAGGTGAGAGGAGAGAGGGAGGAAGGGGATCCTCTCTAACGAAGCCCAAAGCATGTAAGCACCCAGAGCACTGCTCTGTGGATGTGAGAAGGGAGAAGGGTTCAAGGGAGAATGAGGATGACTGACGGCAGCAACAGCACTGGCACCACACCGGGGAGGGCAGAACACTCAGTGTTTACATTCCTCTCCCCTTGCAGACCACAGCTGCAGGCCCGCTGCATTAAACAAGGGGCTGAGAGACAGATCTGCACAGGTGCGGTCCTCGTAAGGTCAAGTACAGTATGAGGCAGGTGGCCCACATGATTCCTGCTGATACTAATAGGCTTATGTGCCCCCCCTGCCTGCCAACCTCAAGCAAAGATACTCCAGCTTAAGTCCTCCTTGAGGATGGATTCCCTGACCTGAGGTGACACAACGACACGTACAGTTAACTGACTGGCCCTGCAATGAGCTCAGATAACACCGGATCAAAAGTGTAAACTCAGCCGACACAATACTCTTTCCTCTTCTAGGGCTAGTACCTTCCATGCATCGCTACATCACCATTAAAGCCTGATTTCTGCCGTTTCCGAGAAACAATTTATTCTTAGATTTCCAAGATAAGTCAGCAGCAAAAGTACTGCATTTATTACAAGCTGCTTAGTATTGCATTCAGTTAATAATGTGGTTAACTATCATTTCTTCATGGAAGACATGACAGCAACTCCACAACAGTTCTTCTTATTGCTGTTTTGATGTAAGAAACATGAAGCACAAGCTACTTTCATATCCTGTTTGGGAGGTTTCGCTTTAAGAGTGTTGTGCTGTTGAGATTCTCTTGTGCCCAGCCACAGGATACCATCACAAGACTTGTGGAAACACGTAAATACTAGAACGTATATGGTTAATAGAAACTTTGAACCTCATCCAGCCAAATGGTCAGGAGGCCCTATTTAGGCATACAGCTTGTACAGTCACTGAATTCATCTCTAACAAGGATAGCCAGCAAGAGGTTTCTAATTAAAAGCAGCTTAGCTGTCTACAGGGGACTTCCAATGACCTAGCTTCAATCTTTTGCAAGTTGCTTACAATGCAAAAGACAATGAAAATAAGACAGATGTCATTTGCATCTGATTTTGCTAATCTGTATGACTTCAAGCCTAAAGTCAACACTTCTTGCTGCTCACTTCCAAAGCCACTCATGGTTTAAATTGGAGGCCACACAGGAAGCACTTCCAGGGACCAACTACACCAAAATGATAGACAGAAAAAATTGAACCATGAAAAAATTCACCTTGCTCTAACAAAATGGTCCTTTTTTGATGGCCGTGATGCTACAAACTATCTTAGTTACACCCCCAATCCTCCATTAATTCTCTTTATCACATTGCTTTCCTTTCTCTAAGTCTCCCTCTGTGACAACACAACTTATATCAGTCAACAGAGCCGGTACCATGGATATCAATAAATTATCTGAGGAAGTACAGAAGTGCGCTCGCATCTACGACCGTAGAGTAAAACAACAGCAAAACAACAACAAAAGAAACAAAAGAAACACACAAAAAATACACAAAGTACATCACCAGAGGCTGTACTTAAAGATATGGTGAAAATTGTAATTCAGTCAAAATACCAGACACAAGAACACAGGAAGCTTTTGTCAATGGGCAGATTGGGCACCATATCATCCTTCAGTCTCAGATGGTTCTTTTAGCATTCATACAGAAGAATGTGCATTTAAAATAGACCAATTTACTTTTTTTCATTTTGCAGTTAATGCAGCTTATCCAGCAACTGGCAAAGTAAAAATTCATCTAAGAAAGTAACATGAAAAGATGATACAATACATACAGTACACAACTGACCACATTTTAACATGCGTCATGTGCTACAGTCCTCAAATTAAACTGGTACTTTAACAGCAATATGAATCGTATGATTAGAATGTTACCTTATGCATTTAAACTCCAAATACTGTCAATTAACAGGTCCAGCCTCGATGAAACATTTGGGGTTAAAAGATGGAATGGTGGATGATGACACGTCTGCTGGACAGTTGGACACATGGCCCTACGTAGAAAGGGTGTCAAAAGATAGATCTTCCTTTCATCTTCTTCAATCCTCTAAATGATGCCGCTACAACCACCATTCCAGTACATTTATCCATTCCCTCACATCTGGGTGGGTGTGAAATGTTGTTTTTTTTTTTCTGGTGTTCACTTTTAAATAAAAATAAGACGTAAAGGCAGGCAGCCTTGTGCTGTGTCTAGTTGCAAAATCATAATTACAATTCCAAAGTGACTTTCCTGCAGTGATTAGTGTGTGAAAGCCATTTAAAGACACAAGTGCAAATGGAAGGATATGCATTTGAACAGAGGGTCCGTGATTTATCAAAATGTGCAAATGATCTCTTGGTAGATTGCCACCTCAATAACTCATGAATAATAGCTTGTGGCAATTCGGATGTATTCATTCAAAAAGCACCACTCCTAATGACAGCACGGTAACTAATAACAGGTGGCATATATACAGAGCAAGCTGACTGCTCCCCCACATCAGTTGATTGTGTTTATTAGGCATCACCCTTGTATCAACATCATTGTTATTAAAAAGGTGGTACAACTAGGGGCTGACCCTCATAAAGACATTCAGTTGAATCATTGATTAAGCTTCCCAATTGACAAGCTCTTTATATGGTTAAAAACTTTCTTGAGTTCACGCAATGACAGATAACAGCTTGCTTTCACTGACAAAAAACCTCCCAGCCAGAGGCCAAACTGAAAGGAGACAATTTCATAGCTTTCAATGGCAACAAATGCATGACCAGATAATTACATTTTAGGTACTGAGAATACATGAGCCACAGAGCATGACGTGACGATGACTACAGATACTCTGTGACACTATGATCCAAAGAGAAACAGGTGTTTTAAGATACTGTTTCATCTGAGTTAGGAGGCTAGTTCAGCACCTCACGTCTTGTAATAGGCAGGGTGAGTGTTGAAAGAAAACCCTCACTACCACAGTGACCCCAGGCTGAATAGAGAGCAGGGTGCTTGCCTTTCTCAAGGCTGCTGTTTGCTTTCATAGACACAGGGGGTTTCAGAGATGCCTCCATCCCATGTACATGGTTTGCATTTCACAGATGGCTACTCAGGGCAACATCAAGAGAGTCCCATGGGACGTTTGCCACAAACATCTGTCGTTATCTACGTCAGTCTATATCAACTGCTTCTCCCTGCCCACTCTCCTAATTTAGATGACCAAAAAAAAACGCAACAGCGAATCTGAGTGCAGCAAGGCTGCATGGGCTGTTTACACTCAAAACAATCCTTACAACACAGATATGTCACCTGCAGAGAGAATACAGTTTCACTACAGCCTCAACTACAGAGAACCATGTATAAACTACAGGTTCAGTCCCTGAATAGCTAATCGTGAACACCTAATTAAGATCTGACATGATGTCACTTAAGTAGGCTGCTGGACGACTGCTCTCATTACAATATGGAGACAGCTAGTGCTGGTGGAGGGTGGTTGGGATTCACTACTGAGAGCTGACTCTGTGACACCACACTGGCTGATAAGCTAATCCTGCTCCCAGAACAGAATCTCAGTCCAGAATCAGAGAGAGCAGCTGGCCCGCCGGAACCCATCCCCCCAACTGCTATGCCAACACTCTGAACAATAGGGTTTTTTGATGCTTAATAGTAGGGGTAAACCCATAGAGATATTCTAGGCTGATAGTGATATCTAATATCTGCAGAACCATATCTGCTAATTCCAATGTGAAACAGATACTTCAGGAAGCTTATTAGTGGCCAAATTTATATTTCCTGAAAAGTGTGTCTCATGTTCTTCCTGGCAACAGTCACCTCAACGGTACTAAACCAAATGCAAGAATGACATTTGGAGTATAATATCTTTAAATAAGATTTAAATAAGATTTAAATAGAAAAACATTCTATAATACAATTCCATGTCTCAACTTTATGAACTTTATGAATTCATTAAATTCATTAAAGTGGATCCACTCGCAGAGTAGGTCAAAAGCTAGCAGATTTTAAGCATATGCAAAATTACACTCAACAAAGATAACATAAAAGAATAATGATGACCAAATTTACACTTGAGTACATTTCATTTATTGGTAAAAGCCAGAAAAGCCTTCCCCTGATGGTTCCATGTTTCAAACATTTGAAATAGCCTTGGCAGCAAGTCCAGGGCAAACAAACCTATCTTTTACAATTTGAAATACACGCCAATCAGCTGTGCAGCTCAATTCAACATGGACGTCAGGGACATATTTCGCTCCAAGTGTATATTTGTAAAGCTTATGCTGCTAAAATGCTATTCAAGGGAATAATGCTTTATTATTATTATTCTAGCTGAATAATGTAGCTACTGTTTGAGCAGCACACTTTAAGGGAAAATGCCTGCTGTATAGTATAGACAGCTTCAATGTGTTCAATATGGCAGGAGGAACCCAAAACAGTGAAAAAAGTACCACGACATTCGCATTTTCTCCTTCTGTAAACACAGTTGCTGCACAAACAGCTACATTTTTTTGAGTAAAGTGTTTTCTACAGCGTTTTCTTCTGTCTTCTCTTTAAGAATACAAGACACTCAGCAGGGTTGATGTACCTTCAAATGGTTAATCAGATTTGGTATATTAAATTACATTGAGCTCTTTCCTCCACTTGAGCATTTAGCCAAGCAGACATCCACACTTGGCTTTTTGCTTTTTGAGACTTGAAAACTGACACAGTAGCATCAGCTGGCCTTAAGTTTTACAGTACACACTGTGCAGTTGCTACATTTGCATCGGTTTTTAAAAGTTCATTGTTGTCGCTATGTTTAAGTCACACATTGTTACTATATAGCCTAGGTTTTTAAACTAGATCCTACGCCCAACCAGTTTACCATTTCACCCCTACTTAACGGTGTGAAAATACCAGTTCTTGATTTTTTTTTTTTCACTTAATACTTTTAAGATAAAATCTACACGTTTGACATTATGGTGTATTCACTGTACATATATAGCTCTTTGGTTTAAAAATCCTTTGGTATGAGAGAAAGGTGACGAGCCTTAGACTGATCAGATGGAATTGTATCAATGCATAAACTGTAACAAACCTATATGTGTGTTGCATCTTTTGTGTGCAGTGGCTTTTTATGTGTGGCATCGGCTTGGAGATGTCACAAAGATGGAGTTGGTGGGTTTGTGGTTGGCCTTCTTTTAAAATGAATGTGTGCACAGGAGCACCCATGATTAATGCAATACGATCTTCTGTACTTTCAAATATTGTGAAATATATATGTGTGTGTATATATATATATATATATATATATATATATATATATATATATATATATATATATATATATATATATATATATATATATAAATATGGTGGTGTGTTGGTCTGTTTGAAAATGAAACACTATATTGCTGTTTAAGAACACTGCTCAAGGGAGTTTTTGTAAGTGACACCAGATCTCATGAGTCAAAGGGATCTGAAGAGGAGCTTAGATAACCACCATGTGCTTTTGAGTTACTGCGACGGAACAGAGAGCATACAGTACAGTAGAAATACATGTTTCATGCATGTAAATACCTGATGAATGTTCGTAGGTCAGAACTATATCCCTGATGTCTAAATAAAGTACAAGGCTGCTGGAGAATGATAATGTGTGGGATGGACATCGCATGGTCAGACTTGCCATTGATCCTTTGGCATTGAGGCACAGACTTGAACTGTACTTAGGCTCATTAATCTTCATGGCTACAGCTTAAAGTAAGAAAAGAAAAACAAGCCAAAACAATTTCCCCTGAGTTTGCAGAAATCCCAGAGAAGGCAACTGGAAAACTGAACACAGAATAGGTTTAAGCGCGATGATTCTCTCTCTCGCTCTCATCAGACCATTGCATAACGGGGAAAGGCCTGTCACTTCTTCTGACTAGCGGTGTGCAACATCTCACCAACAGGAACATAGGGGGCTCCGACTGCCTTGAAGCCATATTACATAAGCGTGCAGGAATGAAAACACAGCAGGCTGCTTTTGGAGAAGGACGCATACAGCCTAGCTGGCAACTGGCAGTGGGAACTTGTTGCAAGAAAATCACAGACGCTCTGCAACCCAAGAGTTTTCAGTGTCTGCAACTAACAAGCTACACTAATGGGCACAGATTGCTTTAATCGCACTTAATTGCCAAACCACAAGCCCTCAAAAGCCTTTGTTACGGCTAGAGCACAGTGCTGGGGCTGGAGATGAAACTGAAGATGATTGACCCAGATATCCAGCACTTTTTTACACTGGGAAAATGGTGCGGCTGTTTCTTCCCTCTACAACACCCCCCTCTTCCACACACACACACACACACTCCCTGCCCCCCTACACACACACATATGCTGCAGGCATACCATTGCTGAAACCCATGAAATCCATATTTCAAAGTATCACCCAACAGACTGTTAGAGATCTGTCGGGATAAACAGCTGCCATTCTTTTTGAAAGTTTACCACAGGACACCAAAGTTAATGCTTGGTAGGGTGTAAGACGTACAAATCACAGAAGAGGTCTGAGACCCACGGTTAACAATGAGATACACTGAACAATGAGGCACAAGCGAAAACCATACAAGGTTATCACACCAAAGCACATGTTCAAAAGCAGTGATGATCGTTTAAAAGAGCCGTCACAGCTGCCAGCACTGCCTCTTCTTCATTTTCATGTATTCATGTTCCACACCCATGGAAACAAAAAATCTTATGTCTCCCCAAGCCTACTGCACTGATCTCTGGACAGTGATCAGATAGTCCTGCAATATCAATGACACTGAAACGTAGTGTGGAAATTTTGCCACCTAAAGATGCACTTGCAGAGGTTAAGATTTGACTGAAATGACTTGTCTCCCTTTAACACCAAAAATGCTAGATCACCACTGACAGTTGTTTTCATCCCTCCTTTTGTGAACTATGTTGATAAAATGTATGGGGAATAGCCATCTCTGATTAATCTCTCACCACAGTACACTCCTAGCACATTGTCTCTTCAACCACAGCTGCCATAACCTAATATATATGTAGTCTACCAATGAGTGCAGCCACACAGTTTGACACCTAGGGAGAGCACACAGTGCTCAGCTGTGAAAAACCACATGCTTGCTTTTGTTGCAGTCAATCAACAGGAAAACTTGACACCTGGACCACATGAACATTTTCATTACAAAGTATGCGTTCTAGCCATTGGTAAAATAAAGATGGCTGGAAATGATTGTACGTGTTTAAATATTCTGTCTTTTCAGAAGTGCATTTTGGATTCCATTTACTCACATTCAGTATGCACTTAACATGTTCATTCAGATGGTATTTAACTGGCCATGTGTTGGAAAGTGTCTAAAGTAAAGCTGGAATTGCTTTTTTCACCTTCTCGATCACAAGCAGAAACAAGGCCCCCAAATCATTGTAAACACAAAACAGTTTTGTGTTTTACTTTGAATAATGTATTTAAGCAAGTTTTACTTCACTTCACTTTTCTGTCACTTGCACAACATTATAAGTTAAGGAGTTGCTACAAAAGGATTAATTGCAGTGGGGTTACATTGAATTTGGGCATAGGAGTCAGTGAAAATCCCCTCCACACACACCCCTGAACATACAACCTTCAATATGTTGACTTTGGCACTACTGTCATAGACTCACATTAGCAATATTACTGAAAAAGGGAGATGCATACCTTAGCAAAGGTCTAAGAAGCTAAAATATAACTGGTATTAAATGGCCACAGGATTCCCTCATGGAGGACCCTCTGAGCTAGTACTTCCTAAACACCGGGTCTTGTACTGGGTTACACAAATTTATATGTCATAATACACATGGACTGTAATCCATAATACTGGTCAGAACTGTATTGCAAGGAACAAATCTACAGAGCAAAAGTTAGTGCATTTGAAATCACGTATCTTGCCCAACACCACTGTAATCAAACTGCAAATACAATCAATTCAGTCTGCACTGTACACTGGTTCAATGTGCTCATGTAATCTAAAGGCTACTCCAATTTTATATTTGTGATAAACAATGTAAGAATTAGCCACAACTGCATTGCTACAATAGTACATGTCATACATGTCAAATACAGTTAGGTGCTTCTAACCATTATACATGTCCAATGCAGCCTACTCATTTCTCAGTAACAGGAGGGAAAACTCAGCTTTTTCTGGACCTTACACTGGTGCCATCCTCAAATCACTGCCATATGCACTGCCATATGCCATATGCCAATGTTTGCAAGATAGCCTTCACCAAGCCTGCACGTCACCTAGTTTTAAACAAATTCAATGTATTTGAGGTAGGTAATAGCATTTACATACATACAGCATTAAAAAATACTTTAAATACTTGCATCGCAAAACAAATATAAGATCTGTCACAAGATGTGACAACCGTGTCACTGCTTATCTGGTGTCTCTCTTTCAGTTTGACAGTCAAATTCATAAATGGCTCCACTCAGATGCATACTGCACATGTTTGAAGTCACAATGAAACTGCACCTAAGTAAGAGAAGCAATGCAAATTAATGTCTTTAAAAAGATGCCATAGTGAACGCATGGCACAACCTGCACAACATATAGGCAGATGGCTCAAATGTTAAATAAACGTTAATTGTTTGAAAACTACATTGGAAGTATTCTCCAAAATAGTTCTAAGTTATGTGCTGGAGAACCACCATAACTCAAATTATCATATTTTTCAAGTTAACCTCTTTTTGATGTCTCATATATAGTACAGTCAATGTCAGAGGGTGTAGATGACAGACGTAATACTGCTCCTAGTCTCAGACACAGTTGGTTTTTCCTAAACAAATCCTTCATTTTTCCAAAATAAGTGGCGAGAGGGGCATTCGTCTTACACCCGTCTCATTCAACGTGTTTTGTTTCCACAGGATTTCTCCAAGACCAACACATAACATCAAACAGGAGGAAAACTTCGTGAATAGACATGCGTGACTCAACTTTGTTGTGGGTGACACTAACAGTATTTAACTGATAACGCGACCAAGATGGCAGACCATTTACACTTCATGCGTTGTGATAGTCCATTGTATGAACGCTGAGGATGCGACCATTAACGGCATATTTTATATGTCCTTTATTCCAAAATGTTTTGTATAAAGTTGTTTTAAACCCGTATGGCAGAGTGTATGCAAATGTTGTTCGTTCCTGTATAAACGGGTTTAGACAGATGTTCAATCTCTGAGCGCCTTAATCGTTTAATCTAATGGTTTATAAAGTCAAATGAACCAACCTTCATGATACCACAAGGTGTGACCAAGCTTCCCGGATTCCTCTCCGCTGAATTATCCCGGCTTCTGCTGCCAACCCTGGGACTCCCGTGGTCTTTGTATCTTCCATTTGTGTACACAGCCTCGGCTCCCATAACGGGCTGCGCGGCACCGACAGCCGCCGCAGTTGCAGCAACGTCCAGAAATGCCCGAGTGCTGGACGGAGTAAGCAAGGCATCATTGCTGTTTAACCCCACTACCTCTGTCGCGACCGGTACCACAATCGTAGAATTAAGCAAAGGTCCCGTCCCAGCTTCGGTAGTGTGTGTCTCCTCCGCCATCATCCCAGCATCACTACCTAAAAACCACAAATCATCATGCAGGTCGCTGCAACAATTTTCGTTTCTACTGGTATTTTAATTGCCTCAGTTGGTTGAAAAACAATGAAGCATCAAAACAATTCCCTGGTGTGCTCAAAAGCCACATTGAGACGGTAACAGTGTGTGTCTCGTCCGAGCGCACAAGACGGGCAGAATGGAAAATCAGCCCCACTTCAACTCTTGCCGGTTCTGAACGTGATATTGAGCAGATGGTGTCCCTTTGTGATCTTCTGTGACTAAGTGTTCGTGCTAATCTTAAAAGCGAATCGACACTGACTCAGCAGCGTTAACGATGAGCTTACAGAAACAATTGAGCAGTTCCTGGTACTTTCTGGTCTTCACGGGTTTCAGACGCAGTAGTCTACACGTTGTTGCTGTCGGTGTCCCTCAGTACGCCTGTGCTCTAACGCTTGTTTGTCATTGAGTTTGTCAAACAAGCGAAGGCACTTCCTCGCTTACACACGTGCTTCCTCGGGATGGAGCTATTTACAATGCGTTTCTCTCTCTCTCTATCTCTCTCTCTCTCACACACACACACACACACACACACACTCAAATAAATTTGGATATAAACAGAAGTTCAGGATGATTTGTTCAAAATGATTGCGTTTTAGCACAGATTGCCAAATCACATCAGAAACATCAGATAAAAAAATAGCTGCCTGAGTGTTGCATGACTGTTTGTTGACACTGGCTCCCTACTGTCAGGTCAATTTAATGGTGGTTTACCGTTTCATACTAATACGTGTTTTCTCCAGCATCTCCCAGTCAACGTGAGTCGCGCATATAGGCTAGGCAAAGTAGCTACATAATTTCCTTTTTAAAAAAAAGCTTTAAAATAAGTATGAGCATGTGTCAGGAATGATTCATGTTAATTTGGCATTTTTCTGTTAAAACAGATTTATAGATATTTGTAACCGCTTTGGTATGTGCTATATTGTGTAATCGTATTTCGTGGTCTCGTATTTATTTGCTGTTGTTCTGTTTAGACTGCGTTTACATGCTTACACAGGACACTGACCCAGGGAGAAATGTTCAAGGCGCGTCAACGAAACAAGAATGTGTTCTGAGCACGGACCAGGCGTGTATGTTCAAGTCGGCCTCAGCTCAGCGAAGTATGAATAGAAAGTAATCAACAGAGAAACCTCAACTGCCATTTGCGCGCTCTGGTGGCTGTTAAATTTGCGAAGACACAAAGTGATGAAAATGCTGTACTCGGTATGAAACAAGGCGTTTACCAACCTCTAGATGACACTAAATCAACTGTACTTTAATATTACATCACGAACAACATGCGGCACAGCGTTTACGAATTTTCCACAGGATAATTGTTTGGTATTTATTGAGAGAATTTCCAGCAATTGTCTGCTGTTTTATTTTGTGCTCTGTAACAACATATTTAAAAAGAACCTATTCCTCCACGGTCACGGAGTGACCAGAGGAAATGGCAACCATCTGCAATTACAATTAATACAGTCACGTGAGAGATTAGCTTTTATAAATTGCTCCACAAAACGTTTGGTTTCTAAACACTTCACAGAGTTGTTACTCGTTATTATTTTTGAGTGGGGAAAAATAAACGATTCGAATATTGCCAATAGTGTTGCACGTGGTCTTATGCAAGTATCTTCTTTCGATAAAGAGTACAAATTCACTACGCCTAGAAGGCATTATAATGGAGCGCAGGCCCGTGACCAATGCGTATCAAAGATAGTTCAAATGAGATAAGTCCAACACAAGAAAAATGATGGTGTCCTTTTGCCAAAATCACTTTTCATTCATAACCAAAAAGAGGCGGCGCGCTGATGAAGCTCACAGGACCGAAGCGTTTGCATCACTTCCCACACAGGCACTGTTCTTTCTGGGCATGACATGAGTAGCCTAAAGAACGGTCTGGTAAAATGCCAAATATATCTGCTTTTCTCGCAACATTCAAATCGTTACTTTAAGCGAAGTATATGGTTGTAAAATTCTTTAATATCGATTTCCAGCTAATATGTCCAACTTACCGACGAATGTTTATCAGTGTTTTCACCTGTATCTGCAGTCCCCGGTTTCTCCACATGAAAAAAAAACGTTTCTTCCTTTAGTGTATATATAGTGTATATATAATAAAACACGTCTTCAGTTTATACATCACTGTGGATTGGAGAATCAAAGGTGGCAATAGGTAGGATCGTATTATGAGAACACGTGACTGTGTTGTTACTGACACCTTTATTTGCTGTTATTTTCCCCACTGGCAATCGATGAAACTTCAGTGCTCATACACAGAAAGGCATGAAGTTTCATTTTGCCGTTTCAGTGAAAAAGTGGGGTGGGATTAGTTTGGTTCAACAGATTTTTTGTTAAACTAGTTGCAGCAGGAAGATTTCCTAGACAAATCGTAATGTGTATCAATGGAATGGTATGCATTTTTTTTTATTATTATTTTGGACTAAATTTGCCAGCGCATTTCAGAAATGATTCTTTTTTTATTGGTTTCAGCTGAGCAGATGTTGATGTTGCCAGTTGTTCTCTTACTATGCAGATGCCCCTTAGACATGGCACAAATCTGTTCCCCAAGAGTTGTGCGAGCGGTGAGTGCTTCTCAGAGTACGAACAGTGCATTCAGGAAGTGTTCAGACCCCTTCACTTTTTCACATTTTATGTTGCAGCCTTATGCTAAAATCGTTTAGATTCTTTTTTTCCCCTCATCAATCTACACCAAATACCCCATAATGACAAACTGAAAACAGGATTTTAGAATTTTTTGCAAATTTATTAAAAGGCTCAGTAAAGGCACATGAAAGCCCACTTGGAGTTTGCAAAAAAGCACCCAAAGGACTCTCAGACTGTGAGAAACAAGATTCTCTGGTCTCTTGGCCTCAATTCTAAGCGTCATGTCTGGAGGAAACCAGGCACCACTCATCACCTGCGCAATACCATCCCAACAGTGAACCATGGTGGTGGCAGCATCCTGTTATGGGGGTGTTTTTCAGCAGCAGGGACTGGGAAATTGGTCAAGGTTGAGGGAAAGCTGAAAGGTGCAAATTACGTAGATATCCTTAATGAAAACCTGCTCCAGAGCGCTCAGGACCTCAGACTGGGCTGAAGGTGGACCTTCCAACAGAGCAATGACCCTAAGCGCACAGCTAAGACAATGCAGGAGTGGCTTAGGGACTCCTTGAATTTCCTTGAGTGGCCCAGCCAGAGCCCGGACTTGAACCTAACTAAACATCTCTGGAGAGACCTGAAAATGGCTGTCCACCGAGGGTTCCCATCCAACTTGACAGAGCTTGAGAGGATTTGCAGAGAAGAATGGCAGAAAATCCCCAAATCCAGGTGTGTAAAGCTTGTTGCATCATATTCAAGAAGACCTGAGGCTGTAATCACTGCCAAAGGTGCTTCAACCAAGCACTGAGTTAAGGGTCTGAATACTTATGCCAATGTGATATTTTAGTTTTTTATTTTTAATAAATTTGCAAAAACTTCTAAAATCCTGTTTTTGCTTTGTCATTATGGGGTATTGAGTGTAGATTGATGAGGGGGGAAAATGAATTTAAACAATTTTAGCATAAGGCTGCAACATAACAAAACATGAAAAGTGAAGGGGTCTGAATGCACTGTATTATGGCTATCCCACTCACTCAGGGCTCCAAAGCTGAGGGAGTAACTTGAAAACAGCATGTGGTTTAGAATAAATGCTGTGGGGATTTGTTGCAGTCAAGTCCACCTGCAAACAGAAAAAAGATTTCTTCCAAATCAGATGACATCACAAATCAGAAAAGAACCAAAGGAAACAATGTCCACTGGTGCTTGAAATTTCATTATTATTTGAGTTGCTCCCTGTTGTCTCCAGTACCATTTTGTTACAGTCTGAGGTTTCAATTGAGTTTAAGTGGAGAGAGGTCATCTTGTACTTGCAGGAAAAAAACATCACTGACTTTTTTGAATACCTTTTCATGACCTTATTTGTACACAGCAGCTTGGAGATCTTCTCTGTGTCTTCATCAGCATGAATGTAAATGAGGGAGATTTAATTTAAAAAGTGCCATCCTCTCACTGCTTCACATTACTACTTAGCAACATAGGGGAACCTGCCATGCACAGTGCACAGTCAAACTGAAAGGAGAATCCAGGAAATCACACAGAATTCAGTTTTGACAGAATTTAGCCATTGATCTAGCGTTCTTCAAACGTTAATAGGTAGTCACGTGAAGACACTGTTGGGGAGGGGGCTGCAAATGAATAACATTTGTGATAAGCTTCCAGGCACAGACACCGCAAGCCCTGTTTGATCAAATACATCTATCAATTCATTCATATTGAAATTAGCACACATTTATATTCACTACTCGCACTTTCTTTAGTTTAAAGGTTTTCCCTTGTGCTCCTAGGATTTGCTTAATTTCATAAAAATATTCCAGTTCACTTCGTTGGCTGTTTTTCTCCCACAAGTTTTACAGCTATATTTTATTTGAATATGAGGACAAGAACCTTTCGATTTAGTATTACTAAGAAAGTAATTTGCCCTGGCAGCAAGTTTTACAGTCAAAGTGACTGAAATTTCCATGGCCAGAAATTTCAGTTTGAACAGATTTGCACCAAGTAGGATCTGACTGCTACATTATAAGTAGGAAAAGCACTGTTTCATAGGCTCATGTATTAGTCAGTAAGTAGTTAGTCTGCATCTGGATAAAAGCATTAAAATTATGACTTTTTAACAATCCATCCATGAGCATTTTAATTTTTCTCTGAAAATGAGCACCCATTGGACAGTTGCCAGTTAATTTGAAAATTGATTATCAGCCTTCAAACACTTGTGTGAAAACAAAAGTGACTAGAATGAAACAAGCCAAATATATTTATTTTAACCGGTCCAAAAATGCAACTTAAAGCACTGTAATCAGGATCCTTATTATAATGAAAATACCTTTCAATGACCCTGAATATGACCATGCTCTGCAGGGTACCCCTCCCAATAAAAACAGATCTGAATTGGCATCTGCGCAATTATAGCCAAGGTCAGTAAGGGGCCAGTAAGTCGGTAGGAGAAGTACTCAGGTAAAATTTAAGCTGAAGTCTCATAATCTGTTGGATAATTACTTGGCAGAATGATGAACTGAAAGCTTTTACTGAGGAGATGCACAATTGTTTTTCTCTCATCTGCACAAAATCGGTTGTCAGATATAATTTCAGCATGAAACTACTTCCCTTCTTTCTTTCCCACAGTGGGACTCTTTGAGGGATATGACAGAATGACTCTGGGAGGGGACATCACAATTTGTGACAGGGACAGTGGAGGGGAAAAAAAGGGTAAAGTCTAACCACATTGCTTTCCCACACAGATCAGGCAACAGGCATTTAGCAAAGAGTGCCCTCTTTACCTCTGTGACAGTTATCGGTATTGGTGACACACTCAGATGAACATGTTTGGTGTTGCAGTGTTCTCTGGGTGGTACAACAACTGTCAGACCATCAGGCAGGTCACACTTGACAAAAAAGACTTTCCTCTTATGGACAGCACATAACTGATTTTATTGGCTTGTGCATAAAGTTGAATGATGGCTGTGACTCAAACATTCATCACAAAGCGAGGCTTGGCAAAATAATGAATGCAAGACAGGAAAACTCAAGTTCAGGTATTGAAAGCAACGGACCCTGGAAACAGGTAATGGAATGTGGTTATCATAATCTGTTTATCTTAAGCAGATCTCCTAGTTAGGACTATAGTGCTCTGTCCGCATCCTAATTCAGCAGTGCAACGTATTGAAAAACTCTCTTAGTCCCTGTGGTCCTTGAGCATGGCCCAAAGCCACCCACAGGGATCCGATGCAACTTCGGTCTATTGCTCTGTGACTGGGGAGACTCCTGTGTCTCCCTGACATACTCAGCTCATTTTCAGACAGCAATTGGTTTTACTGCCAATACTGAAGCTTGATGCTGTCCATCCACTTTCAATACACCCATAAGGCTTTAAGGATTCCTGGGTGACTCCTGGATATACAATGGGAATTGGTGGTCACCACTGCCCTAGATATTTAACCATACAATTATTTTTCATGTATAGTCGTCTTTATGTTGTGCAAGTTCAAGGTTCAAAGTTATTGTCCCTATAATGACCGCTTCAAAAGAGCTGACCACTTAATTTCCGGTAATGCAGAATGATGATGTAAATGACAGTAATGTGAGGAAGAGGCTGCAGGTTTCATCCACGTTGCTGGTTTTAAACAGACAAATCTGCATCCTGAAAACACACACAGTATAAATAAAAAGGCAATGATAACAATTTGATTACAGACAGCGGGTAGCTTCAAAGGAGGTCTCCTGCGGAGGCTTGGCATGGACCCTGCAGTCAGGTTCGGAGTTGCTCTTGTCACTGCCAAGCTTACGAGGCAAGGGTCCAGCTGGGGCCAGTTCCCACAAAGCACTTCAGAGAGCATTTAGGAGATGATCTTCCCCTGCAGGAAGTCTGCGTACTCCTTCCTGCGCAGCACGCGGTGCATTTTGAAGGTGTTGGGGGAGGTGTTTGAGAAGGCCATCATGTGGTCGCGGAGCTCCTGGAAAGCCCCACCCCCCACAAGCTGCACCCTCATTGGCCCAATGCTGCCTTTGAACCTGAAAGATTTATAGACGGCCGAGTCTTCTTGGAGACAATGGTCCAGCTGAAAGACAGTGAGAGAGAGAGAGAGAGAGAGAAAGAGGGAGAGAGTGAGGGAGAGCAGGAGGATTGAGCAGGCAGAGCAGTGGAGAGTGCCAGAAATTGGGAGAGGGAGCCCCCCGGTTCATACATAATGCATCCTCAGAAATAATTCACACAATCTCCAGCTCTTAAAAGCCTCCCTGCCTTCCTGCCCGTCTGTCTCCCTTTAATGTGCAAAATAAAGCCTGCTTCATGACGTGGACCCAGATCAGTTTCTAACTCCAAACATCAAGGTCCTCAGTTCAAAAAGTCAGTATAATGCAACTACTATACATTTATTTTCTTAACCCCTTTCCTCAAGCATTCTTTAATATAACCACAACTATGCTGGTCTATTCAGACTAAAGCTTTGGATTCAGGTGAACGAAAGAGGAACACAGGTCAGTATATGCAAAATGTGACACCAAAATATCATATTTAAGAATATATTAAATAATTACTACCTTCAGATATGCAGCATTCTACATTTATCATACAATATACTTAACATACACAATTGCACAATATAACACACAATCTATGCAGAAGCCTGAAAATATATTATATATTATGTATATGTATGTATAGCATATGTAGTATAATTCACCACATATTAAATATATATTCTAACATGTTACTCTTTGTGAAGGAAGCCCATGGAAACAAAGAGTGTGAGCCAAGGATTAAGTCAAATATTTTTTATGAAACAACCTCCATTTATGGCCAATCCTTGGCTACCTACTTGTCCTGTTGTTGGTGTGATTTCCTGTGGCAAAAAATGCAGTACAGCTGTTCGCTGTTGAGAGCATTACCCTCTGTGCCAACCCCAGGGTGGCAGTCACCTGTACTTCCTCTTTCCTGCACAACCCCTAAAACTCTATTATCCCAAGTCAGAGGGCTCATCTGCACAGGAGCTCATTTCTCAAGATGCTCACATGATTACCACCCCTGAGCTGTTACTTGATGAGAATAAATATGCAGCCATGAGCACCAGTCTTGCCCTACGGTGCGGTGGTTTTGATGCTGATTCTAAGGTCATTAGTGCTCGGAAGGACCACGTGTTTTTAACACAGCTGACTTGCAGCATGTTTTAAATGCACACTGCCACGAAGATGCAAGTTCTGGAATTTGTTTAGTCAGTGTAGGGTGAGTGCCAGATACAATGGTGTGATTTCAGGAAATAGACAATTCCATACAGACAGGCATGGGTGGAGATCAGTAGAGGAGCAGAGTTCACGGGCTCTGCAAGAGTTTGACTAGTCTTACTTTCAGAAAAACAGTTGGACCCCAGCTTCACAGTTAATGGCTGGTGTCCAGGGCGTTGCCCACCACAGTCAAGCCTTGTACTTCCTGTGATTGGTCACAAAACCAAGGTGGAGGGGGAACTGAAACAGGCTTTGCGCTTGTGCCCCACTAGTGGGATGTAATTCAATGAAATCCCTGGTTCTTCCAATCAGTCATTTCAATCTTGAGCAGCCTCCCTGTGTCCGCTGAGTGACTTGAGTGTAAACCTCCTTAGATTGCAGTTGCTTAATTGGACAGCTCTAATTACAGTCAGCCATCCAATGATTGATAGTCTATGTTTAATGGATGCAAGGATTAAATTAAGTAGCTAAGGGCACAGCTGGAATGAAAAGTAACAGCCACAGAGTCAGTCTTGGGAGTTCTGCCTGTCTGGATGCAAATCTACTGACTGAGGTCAGGGCTCAGTTAGAGGTTTTAACTGTTACTTGGCCTTTATTTGTAACTCAAATAAAGGCCAACTCAGGCCCCACAATTCTTTGCTTTCAGATCCAACTCTGTCCAACTTCCTGTTTAATGACTCAAGTCTACAAATTTCTGCACCTTGTAGCGCTGCTCCTCTGTCAGGTTTCTCACCCCCTTCAGTTCCAGGAAGACTTGATAATGGGGGTCAGAGCCTCCGGAGGATTCACCTACAACAACAGAGAAGTATTAATCTCCCCCTCAAAGTTCCTCAAAGTCCCCCATGTGATTCTGTGGTGAAGGTGAGGGAAAAAGCATTTCTTGTGCATGAGAGAGAACTGCATAATCGAAGTGGTGTGACATCCACAGCTGGCAAGAGTTACTCTCTTTTCTCAGTCTCACTGGGCCCATCCAAGACCAAGTGTTCATATGACGTCTTACCCAAAATGCCACTCTCCGCACAGCAATAGTCCACTAGCTCTGCCCCTGGCCACTGACTGACGGCTCGCTTCAGGGCTCCCAGAAACATTGCCTCTGACATTTTCTCCCCTCGAACATTTAGCATCTGACCCCGCCTGTCAGCACATTACACAGAGGTCAGCCCACCACACACACAGCATATACATGATACAGGCCTTTACATACTAAGAGCATTTGAATCATATGGCAATAACTGTCAACAACTGTACCTGTATTGGAATTCCACCACTGGACACTGATTGTGGAATCCAACCACCTTGATCACATCTCCTATGCGGTATCTATACAAAAGAGACACAAAATACCTGTACTCAGCCTTCCATACTATCTTCCTCGCCCACCTCTCCCTACGATAATTTCATTTTGATTTTGTATCTTGTATTTTGTATTTTGTTAACACCCAATATGACTACATTTATTAAATACAGGCTATAGTGAATTATCTTGTTATTCTCTTGTCTCTTTAGTTTTTGTTCCATGCAGAAAAATCTCCTCTTCAAAGTGATGTAAAACAGGCAGAAGACTACCTATATTATACTGACATCTAGTGGCCACAGAGAGAAATATGGCTTACATGCTATATGTAACTCAGATGTTGGGCCATATTCATAAAAACTGTGAGTGAAGGAGCAAACCTAAAGAACTGCATACAAAGTAATTCATCAAGCAATTCATAAAGCAGCAAAAATTTAGCTGTACAATTGAAGACTCCAAATGTCTTGAGAGTTGAGTAGCTGGGAATTTGAAGAAAACTGGTGCAGCAGGTCATGAATGACCATAACAAGCTCACAGTTGTCACCATAAACAAAGTGCCTTTGAGGCCTACAATGACAATTAATTAAAAGAGCATACTGATTAAATCTGGCAGGGATTGTGTTTGTGACAGATTTAATGCAGTCAATCACATCATTGATGCCAAAAAAAATTATGTAGCAGTACAAAGCTAGTGCATTAGCTATCCTAATGTGGATTCATTTTTATACTATGCTTAGCGAAATATACTTAAATTACACACCTTTAGCCAAGACAGTAAAATGTATTTAAATAACTAATTTTATGGAGCAGTCCAATTTTTTAGTTCACCTACATGAGTAACAATCTATATATTCTTTGTACATGCATGTATGCATGCATTTATTTATTTGCTGACCTGAGCTGTTAACAAGGATATACTGGGTAATAACTACAATTTACAAAAGACAGGGATAAATCTGTTATTTCTCTGACCAGGCAGAGTATTCCATTTTGGGTGATTAATGGCAAAAAAGGCCAATATCTACATTGGCAATGCACTGGCAGTACGCATGATCACAAACACCACAAATCTTTGCAAGCAATGACATAAGACACACTTTGCCTGTTCTCTGAGAGTTTGTTCCAATTCCGTGTAGCACTGCCTGAGATGTTGTTATAATTTCTTATATTAGAATTATTATTGTATTTAAGGTCCATGGTTTAGGTGAGAATAAATCTAAAAAAATTCTAATGATGCAAACATAATTTTTTATTAACACAGCCCCTGACTTGGCAACAGTCCTTTCAACAGTGTCCTGCTGTGATTTCTACTCCTGACCCTGGAAATCCACACATAGAAATCTCAACCAGTAGATGAGTAACATAGTTTGGGAATTTATGCTCCTATTAATGCAATTAATTAGGTTCCAATTAAGCAATTAAAACCTCACTTGGCACAAAGACCAGCCATGAGTGCCTCACAGACACTCCTGGCACACAGGACCATGCTACAGGGAAAATATATGCCAACCCCCGGTGGTAGTAACTCACACAAGAGAAAAATGACACTCATCTAATCTACAAATAGAATTCCCAGTCTTCCTTGGCAATCACTAGGCGGTCTAACCTGAAGAGGCCAGACGCATTGGTGACCACCAGCTCATAGCGTTGCCCCTCCTGGACCTGGTCCATCAGCAGGGTGGGCGGCTGCTCCTCGTCCAAACTGTCCTCGGGCAAGAACTCGCAGAACATGGAGCGTGGACATAGCAAGTACTGGCGCTGCTCTTTCTCTGGCCACAGGTTCACCCCAATCAAGCCTATGGACACACACATATAAACACATGCATACTTATGCAGCACCGACAGCGCCATGGGCCATTTTGTGTAAATGTCTTTGTTGCTAAGAACTAGTGGACCTGTAATTAACTAAAGGTTGCCACCATTTCCATCACTTCCCTGCAGGAGGAAACCTGTGCATTAATCATGTCAGCACTCCTGTTTCCGCATTGACACAGAGAACTACACCATTGGCATAGGATGCAGAAGGCATTCAAGCCTGAGGCAGTGTATCTCTGATACACAGAATTGACAATATCATTTCAAAGTAGTGACTCACAATAGCTAAATCTCAACTGAAGTGACTCACATTGACAGATAAACAAAGTCATGAAATATTGCTTTGAATCAGGAAAAAAAACTGTAATGAACACCTATGCATTTGATTCCTGTGAGCTGGTCAATCTCAAACAGTAGATAGTTACTGTTCAACGCTAATGACTGAAGCATCATCATGCTTTGGAAAGTAACCTGGGCACTCGGACCTTCCGTGGCAGCGTAGAATGGGGAGTAGAAGGGGACTCCCTGACAGTAGTGGTGCCTCAGCAACTCTCCATAAATCTGGTTGGAGCCGGAATCTACGGCAAGCACCAGGTTTAGCTGGGGCCACAGCCTAAGAGCAATGCCTCTGAAGCCCTGTTCGAACTCGCCCCGCAGCTTTGCAGCTCGCACTGGGTCAGGCTTGAGCAGACGATCAAGGCTGTGCCGCACCCCATCTTCAATAGCCAGCTGGGGGCTAACTCGGCCCAGCTCCACATCATCCACCAGCTCCTGCCACCGCTCCTGGAGTCATGGCACAAGGATATAGGGAGAAATACAAGGCTCTGTTCAATGCAACATTTTGCTATGTCTCTACAATAATATCTCTACTAAATGTGAAAGAACTCAGGGACAACTGACCACACAGCATTTTAGGAATGCACTCAAGGTGAACAGTCACGACCAGGTTACAACAGCAGTAAATAAAGGTAAAAGCATATACAAAAGCATATACAAGCCCTAACCCTGATTCTAACCCGAGCATTACCCCTAACCCTAACCATAAACCTAACCCAAACCCTAGGCCTAACCCTAATCCATCTTTTTGTTGTGAATCTTTGGTCTTCAGGCCTAAGGTTATGGTTAGGGTTAGGGGATAGGGCTAGGCCTAGGGCTAGGGGCTATGTAAGGGTAGTGTTAGGGTTAGTGTAGGAGTAGTGTTAGGGTTAGGATTAGGATTAGGGTTAGGGTTAGGGTTAGGGCTAGAGTTAGGGTTAGTGTTTTAGGGTTTATGCCCTGTCTGATGAAATGCTCACTCAGAATGTTTAACTGTAAGTCATTCTGACCCAGAATTGCCCCAAATGTTGTTTGCTGAATTTCAATGAGAGGCATTCAAAATGAAGACATAGTTTGAATACTCCTCTTGGTTGTTCAAGAAACAGACACCATCATACCTGCAAGGCACTGAAGGCATAAAAAACAGTGGAGGCAAAGTTGGACTCCAGGATGCCCACGCTGCCATCTTTAAGGGCGAAGAGCAGGTGCAGGTAGAGGGTATCACTCTCACTGGCCACCTGAAAGGCAGGCGCTGGGGTGGTGTACAGGTTAAGCATGTGGCGAGAGGAGGCAGGGGTGGAGGAGTTGGGCCCGATGGGGATGCCTGCTTCTGACTGGCGGAAGGTGGGCGTGTAGAAGAACTTGGTGGTGCGCTGCAGGCTCTCGCTGGCGGGGAATGCCCTCCTCATGGCGTCCAGACACACGGAAACACCCTGGGAAAACGTGCAAATGCACTAAAAGCAGGAACTGGAGAGGATATTTGCTGATCATGTTTTCTTAGCCTGTCAGTGAACAATCCCTTCTGCCCAACTGACCTGTAAATGATGAGGTTTACATCACAGCTGGCATCAACCCAAAAAACATTACTGTACGTTCGTCAAGCTCACAAATGATCTGTGTCTGTTTCATAACCTGCTGAGGTAACACTGGCAGCTGTTTATGACTGGGTAAAGCTGTGAGTTTAATCTTAGCCTCCAATGTTCAAGATGTGCAACTTTGAAAATCTGTCAGAACTAGCGCAGATGGCATTTGAGGTTTGAGATTGGCCTTCAGATGGAGATATTGGAGAATGGAGATATTAAGCAGAAACTCATAAACATCAGAACACAGTACACTGAAGACAGCTGTTTTCCTTTACCAAAATAAATGTTTAATTTGAGGTAACTGACCATATAGTCTTTCCTTCCATTAAACTTAAACTAAGCCTTGTACAGGAAGGCTTAGTGTAAGTTTCAAACTAAGCCTTCCCCTGTGCCCTACAGAGAATACCACTCAAACTCCATGTAGATTAAACTTGCAGAAAGCAAGTCCCAAACTTAGCAATAACAATATTTGTACACATAAATGAAGTGACTCCATAACATACCCATGTGCAGTTTGCTTTGAGGTGGTGAGATGAAACTGAACAGCCACCCTGACAGTCCAAATACTGACCTGCAAGAAGAACTCAGTGTTGGTGTCCCTGGTGCTGAGCAGCATGCTGCTGGCTCCAGACGTGCCGGATGTCATGGCTAGGATGAGAGGTCTCTCCGCAATCAACACACCCTCCTCCCCTGCAGCCACACGCTTCACCAAGTCACGGTAGTGCTCATACTCTGTGACTGGGTGCCGCTGGCGAAATACCTCACATTCTGAAAAGCAGTATTTTAAAAACGTTTCACTACTTGACTTTAAATTCAGTATGCCGTTTGTACTTTGTTCAACCAAAGACAATTACACTCTTCACTACATTTTTTGAGAATGTCATAGATGTTAATGAATCAACCACATTTATTTGGATTAATGCATTCGAATAACCCCTGTTTAATGTGAACTTCTCGGCCATTTCCAAGGGTACAGGATGCATGCGAGTTGTTATGGCAACATTTCAGATAGGCTTACGTCATACTGTCCAACCGGCGTGTTCCTCCCCCACGCTTACACAACATCACTGCATAGTGGGAGTGCACTATGTGACATTCTGCATTAAAGTAACTGGCCGAACTTCATATTACTTAAGGAGATACGCTAATTAATACATTAAATGCCACAGGACCGGCATCAAACAGAATATTGTTATATTCTCAACGACTTCACCTAATTTTCACTTCAAAACTTTTGTCTTTACTATACATCACACTAATCCTGGCTATACATTACAGCGGGTGCAAGAAAATGTCTCTTCGGAGTTCTGCCATTCCGTATGGATGTCTGAAGGGGTCACTACTTCTACCACACATATTTTGTTAAACATTTCCATGGCGTATACTTGTTTGTTCACGTTACCTTTGATCGAGCTGAAATCGTACAGGCGCCCATAATGTGTGTTTGCATTTTTGCGCAAGCGCAAAAGTAGGGTCTCCTCCTGCACCTTCCGTATGTCACGCGTATCTTTCTCAAGTCGCTCCCTTTGCCGCTTGCCCAACCATCCCACCACCTTAACGGCCAAATATTGGCTGAGGAGGCTGCTCACTGTCCTATTTTCTCCTTTCACCCTCCAGCTGATGTCTCTCCACAGAAGCGCCATGCCACCCAGAGACAAAACTCCGACGAGGCTGGACAAAGCGCTTGGAATCCCGAGGAGCCCTGTTATACAAGGCATGTAATGATAGACACTGTCGGAAGAGGGCGCGTATAATCGTTTCTGAAACATGCACACATATACAAATCTTCAATACCTAACATAACAATTCAGTGCATCCATATGAGTAACTTGTGATCCACTTTAATGTTGCACCACAAAAACCCATTGGTCGTCGTGGACTTGGACCGATACATATATTTCATTATACTGAGCTAACAATAACTTACTAGACTAGTCAGTCAACACAGAAAGCTAAAATTCTGTAACGTTACATAAACAGTGCTGTCCTAGCTAGTTATATTCCAAATGACGAAACAACCCAGTAGGTAGCCAGTTACTTAAAACGTGAGGAAACCCTTAACGCAGAATTTGGGCTAACTAGCTAGCTAAATAACGCCAATCTCTTAAATTCTAAAATAGCTACATCGTCATTATAGTAGCAACTTCACTAACTTTCGGAAACTAGCTAACCAGATTGCGCATTCCCATCTTTGTAACTTCGATTTGATCACCTAGCTAGCTATCACTTGCATATGTTCTCGATACAATTTACGCGAGCTAGCCACCTTCCTAATATAGCCAACAATGATGCTCATGACGTACCGTAACTGTGTCCCAATACAATTAAAAGGATTGACATTAACGTAAATATCATTAAACATACACAACTGGTCCGCTTTGCACGCCGTAGTACCGTTGCCATTGCACCTCTCAACAACTATCCAACTAGGCTGAACTAAACAGGGGAAAAACTGGCAAGCTAGCTAACGATAGCTGTACTAAGCTACTTTAACTTGTTGCAAAGGATGTCTTAGTCAGCTAACGTTCGCTTGCAGATATAAAACATCTCGCTTTCCAGCTAGACCCTACGTTATCTAACTACTCCTAGGTGGACTATCACAAGTTTTTCATGTCCTCCTATATTGGCTAACGGCCTTCCATTTATTAAAAAATCTTTAAGTTATCTGATGTTTTTGTTGATCCGGCTAATTATATTTACTATTGTGACTTGGCCAGCTACTTCCTTAGCTAGCCACATAGATGATAAGCTACATTTCCCCAAGTTGTGACACAACCGAACTCTGACCTTATCAAATTATGGTTACGTCACTGTTCATGTAAAACCCTAAAGCGACAGTAGTCTCCTCACATAGAGTGCTCATTCCGTAAATGTAGTATTAAAAATCGTCTTGAATTATTATCTTATTTGATCAAGGGTAAATTATTACTGCTAATAGAATAAAAATATATTCAACATGCAAATGGTATAATGCCGCATGGAATCAGTAATTTCAATATTATATGCAATGTTAGCAATGATTTAAGGCTGATTGGCAACGTTCCGCTAGGGTTCTTGACTTCTAATCCCCAACAGAAGCCTACTGGTGCCTTTAGTTATCTAAATTTTTATTTCTTAAGATGCTATATGATTTACAGGGATATACAGCAACGATAACAATAGTCGTGATTGCATTCTATATGTACTATATATACATTTGTATGTTTATGAATTAGAAGTGCAGTCTTTTATCAACTAGAAAGGTGAGAGTAGGCTACAGGCAATTCAAATTGCGTTTTAAATGTTTTCAGAGATGAAAGGGAAAGTATGCGTTGACAGTAACATCGATAACAAATGGAAATCCTTGATTTGTGTGTGTGTGGTAAGGTTTAATTCATTAAAAACCTCGATACAATTCTCAGCCCTACCCTTATATCTCATCAGTTTCCAGGCAACATATGCAGTTACACTAGGTATCCTAGAAACCTCTGAATACAGTATTGCCTCACACCGTGTCCGTGTTCAATACTGGCATCATCTGCAACGCTACACCAAATGAACAGAACACGAGCACATCATGTCGCATAAATTTACATTTTCAGAATTGATTTATATGATGTGACGTTATTCAGTGTCAAATTTCCATTGGCAATCATATCGATGAAGGATTAATTACTTGTGACCGCAATTTACAAATATGTTATTAGCTCTCAAAACCACTTAATTCAGTTCATGTTTAAGCCAAAACCTGAAAAAAATAAATGACTTGGCTCTAAAACAAATACATTTATCACGAGGCTTTCTACTCTCTAAATAATTTAATTGCTGGCATAATACACATTTTTACGTATTTTATCACTTCTCCCTCCCATAGAAAATACAGAAAGAACTGCAGGACTAAACATACTTCTGCCAGACGATGGCAGGAGTGAGTTTTCCAGTTCTTGCCAAGGAAACAGAAGAGATGAATGTCTTGTTTTTCCTCTGTCAGGCTTGGGCAAAACCCCAAAGGAAATGAAAACCTTAGGAGTCTAATTCTAGACAGATCTCTGCCCCAAACTCAATAACAACAACAAAGCTGCCCTTTCAAAGAGAGATGGGTCTCACAGCAACGGAGTCTTCCAGTCAATTTTTGCAGACATTTGTACCGAAGATTTACCGCCTTTTTTAACCTTGTCTTGCCAAAGGTACATTTATCTTCCCATCATAATTCTGATTTACCAAAGTGAAATTAAAAGAGGTCTACAACGATTTCTGAGCATTCAGTCCTTGTGGTACAACAATTGCAGCAATTATGTAGCCAATTAGTGTGTAATTCTAGGAGGTATAATCATGAAACATGTTTGTTGCCCTGGACACTGTCCAAGTTTGCATAGTGGTGTGTAAATTTTTCTTTGGAGAACTTCAGCTAATACTGATCAAAATGCAGTGTAACCCACAATGTATCAAAAAAAATCCAGCTGTCATTCTCTTTTAGTAATGTTAAAATTATTTATAAAACTTTATTTCCAATTGTTTTCTCAGCTGACATCCAAGTACTAAAACCAAACACAAATGAAGAACAAACATGGGACAGACCACATTGCCATCTACAGGATCTTCAAGATTACAACAACATAAACTAGATGAGCCAATAGGACAATCAGAATTTAAAATAACAACAAAAGTAACACTAACAATGAAACATTGCTCATCTTTCCATGTTTCGCTTGACTCTTTCAATCAGGCAAAAAAAAAAAAAACTTTCCATAAAACAAAAGAAAAAATGGATTTAAAAAAAAAAACATCTGTTTTACAAATAAAAGCACCAAATCTTTATTCTGCTACTGATTCAGCATTGACTATACATCTTTTTTTCATTCGTTTTGATGACGATCTATGTTTGCAGTGTCGGCCATTTTCCTCCTACTATTCTTAACTTGCAAGAGATTTACATGTTAGTAAAATAGCATTATCTTAAAGAAAATAAATTCATATACATATATTTTTTCTTCTCTGTTTGCCATGTTTGATACATCCAGCTGTCACAGTAATCCTGTCCTGAGACCTTATGGCTTTTTAGTGATTGCGATTGACAGCAGGGGGTGTACTGGAGTGGAGGGGCCGTGTAGGAATGGGTGTGGGCACAGGGGAGTGGGAACACTGCTTAATTCTCTGTCAGCCAGTGAGGCCCTCACATTGATGTTTACTGACCATTCAAACACAGCACACCTGATGTTTACTAACCATTCAAACACAGCACACCTCTACACCTTTACAACGCAGGGTGCAAAAACAAGCCGGGGAAATACAAGGGAAGCCACTGCAAGATAAACTGTGGCAAGGGCCGAGAATACAAGCAAGTGCTTATTTTAGTGTACTACTGGGATGAGATGGAAAGTGCTGGAGGGGTCTTGTACTTTGGTCAGTTTATAGTCCCCTCTCATTGTAGGGGCCACAACCCAGTCAAAACTCACCGCCAAGCACTGAGCACTTGGAAATAATTATAAAAAAGAGCCGCACTTACATGATGTTATCATAACAATAATAATGATAATGTCACCTACAACAATTTTTTAGGCAGTTAATCAAATATTGTTAGACAGCTTTTGGAGAACCATTATTTAAACATGTTGACCCTTTAATTCTTTTGTAGAGCAGTTTTAGAGTAGCTTCTTTGCTGTTGTTTTCTCCATCTGTGTGCTTTGGAAATGCTTCATTCAAACAGAAAAAAATGCAGACTTCAAACTGGATTTGAGCAACATGGCAAATGTCATTTCAGCAATGTAGATTTTCGACTAAGGGTTGTCTCTCTTTCTTTCTTTTTTATATGTTTACCAAAGGGGAACACATCGAACCTACTGTACTGTTTAGCACACCGAAAGAGAAACCAACAGCAAAAAAATGACTATGATTAACAACCATTTTTACAATTTCACATTGTGGTTATTTAAAATAAAATAAACAGAAATAAAAAATGGACAATGGAATCAAACCATCAGAATATTCAAGGGTGCTTTCTTTAGGTGTGGTGCAAGGTCAGAGGACGAGGGTCACGACTGCTGGCCACTCCACTGGTTTTCCATTGGCCGACGCAGCAGCTCCTCTACATGTCTTGCAACATCCATGGTGTCTTCCAGGTCGAATTCACCATCCGCATCCAGCATCGAGTCACTCCTGGCAGGACACAGCACAGGGGGGTTACATATACAGACAGCGTCTTGGCTCACCCTGGAGCCCATGAAGATGTGATCAAGAATCAGGGAAAGTGCAACTGATACACTCGCTCTGATTCACACAAGAGCGAGCATGCTTCCTGAAGCCATAGTACTCACATGGCTGGGTACATGCCATAGTTATGGGGGTGACTGACAGACGGGGAGGCTGCATGATCCATGTAGGTGGTGTTTCCACCAGACGGATCAGGATTGGCTGTGGCGAACCTGTGTGTGGCACGCACAGACACGACACCTTATTAAACGTACAGTCTTCTTCAGCTCCTCAAGACACATTCATGAGACATAATTCATCACATTGCATTTCACATTTAATCATTGACCATTGCCACTGCAGCAGTGGTTTATTAAGTTAAGCCAACCTAATTTAGCTTTGCAGACTTATCACATTAGTTTACAAAAAACAGCTTGTGATTCTTGCTGGCAAAGAATCACTGCTGCTTGGTGAAATGAGGCCAACATATTGGAGGGCTTTAACCCCCCTTGTGCATTAGTTTTTCCATTGGATGACATAAACAGTGTCTTATGTAGTTGGCATCAGATATGAGGTAAGGGGAGGGAGCAGAGACCAGCGCTACTTAGCAACAGCCGTCTCCCCGCTGCATAAGACTGGGGACCATATCTGGCAGCGTGTTCTACTCTGCTAATGTGTTAACTGCCGTGGTATTAATGCAAGGACAGGGAGCTCACTCTTAATTGCCAATTAAAGACGTGGCCTACTGTCTGCAATGCCTTCTGCCATTAGCCGTGCAGCGCGGCAGCCGAGAGGGGCTAGGCAGAATTAATGGTTTTCATTGTGAGGAGAGGGCAAGCTGGGAGGGGGCTTCCAACGGCAGCGGCACAGAGGCAGCCTGATGCATACTGAGCTGCCAGTTAAAATCAGAGACAAAGATCTTCTGCTAATGAAACACCCCTGGAGCAGTAGACAGAGGCAGGCACCGTAAATGTGACGGGTCAGACAATCTCTCCATCGCGAAGCAAAGTGCTATTAATGGCCCAATTCCCCCTCGTGCTAACACCTCTTCCGCCCACTCCGGAGCTGAATTGAGAATTTGAAGGGTACAATTAGCGATAATCAGCCCTTTCCTGTTATCCTGTGTCTACACGGCCAAGCACCTCCTTGCACAGTTAAGTGTTCCAGCGCACTGGCTGCCTCAGATGCAATATCCTCTGAGACTGTTATTGCTAGGGACTGGGGGGGGGGGGGGGGGGGGGTGTTGAGGAGGGGAACACAGTCAACAGGTTGAGAGGTGAAAGAGGTTGGAGGGAAGTGAACAGCTAGGACTTACTCAGGCACAACTTGTTTGATCTGTGGTTTGACGTAGCCATCCACTGCTTTTGCTAGAGGGGAGAGAGAGGGTTACAGCAGCACAGGTAAGCAGAGAGTTGGTAGGTGCATCAAAAATCCCCCAACAGAATGGAATCTGTCTGAATGCCACTTTTCAAAAGATACTGTTTTACAGACTGAGTTTATCAAGCATCCAGCAAAAGACACTGGGATCAGCAGGGTTCCTATTATAAACCCACATCCACAGCAGTCTATACTCAGATGAACAGGAGGTTGCTGAGACAGATGAACAAAGAAAGACAGAGCCTGAAGGAACCCGTACAGAGTGGTGGGGTGTAGTATTTGGAGAAGACCTCATCCTTGGGTCGGTCAGGGTAGAGGAACAGAAGGTGGTTGAGGTCACTGATGCGGTCAGCCAGGGAGCGGATGGAGAAGTCTTTGGTTGTGTAGGGCATGAGGTTCCACACCATCCTCTCTCCTGGGCCCAGGGGGAAAGCACACAGACACAGCTCCACTGTCACTTCTTTACCCTTCTGCTCTCAGAGGTGGGACCACAAAAACTCAAATGAGGCACTTTTCTGTGAGAATTTGATACTTCTGCTAGGAGATGTTGAGCAAAGCCTCTGCTTTGTTCTAATTACAATTGGTCATTGCTTTTCATTCATATCTATACATCTTCAAATGAAAAATATACACAAAAACATCAGCAGGGTGGGCGTAGCCCATTACATTTCTGAATATAGTCCCTCTGAACCAGCCAGGCTAATTGGAAAAAAAATTGCAAAGTAGCTGACAGTACCTGCTTTGTTCGGGTTTTCAGCCACCCAGGCAATTGTGATGCCTCCAATCTCAGAGTCACTGAAGCGTAGCAGGAAAGTACCGTTGGGTTTGGACATCAGCATGTCCTGGGCCTGCTGCTTGTTCACAAAGCCCAGGATAGCCCTGCAACACCACACACACACACACATATTTTTATATACTGATGTATGTGTATGTATATGTATGTATATATATATATATATATATATATATATATATATATATATACACATATATGTATAAAGACAGACAGAGGCAGAAAAGAAGCACAGACAGAGCAATAACAAATATAAATAGAGATGCGCACACATACTTTTTTTTTGTCTCATTTTCTGCATGTCTCAGTGCTCACACTTGAAGAATGACGAATTTAATCCCTCATTATTATTGTAGCACATTTCCTGACCATCTTGTTACCATGGAAGGAGCTATTACATGTAGCAGAGGTCTTAGATTATTACCATCGTAACTGAAAGCAAAAACTGTGAGTCAAAAAAAAAAAAATTAAATGCATGCATATTAGTCCCACCATTTCTTCATTTCAGTCATGAGAGAAAATGCTGGAAAGGTTATATGTAATTTCATATGCCTTTTGCTATTCCCAATGCTATGTTGACCTTTCATACAATGCAGAAATTCAGAGAGTTGTGCAATTTCCTCATGGATAATAATAAGAGTACATAATGATGTAATCATAATAATAATCCCAATCTCAGAGCTTCCATTCCTCCTTTAAAAAAGACAGGATGACACTGTTCTCCTACCCATCATTCCAGTGTGGTTTAAGGTGCTTTTTCATGAGCTCCATGACTCCGTCAAACCACTGCCAGAAGGTGAAGTTCCGTCCAGGTAAGCTTTCCTGCATTATGAGAGTTGGGAAAAAGATGCCGAATGTAAATTATAATGACCCGTGCCTTTCCTTTAAAAAGTAATTTTAAATTACATTACTCTTTTGCTTCACAAATGCCCTTCATGTACATCTTGTCCATAACCAATTTAAAGTATTGCTTCATGGTAAGTGGTAATGGCAATTCTTAAGAGTAGAATGTGCTCAAGAATGTGCTCTGACATCCATTTTATACTGTATGCATTCTTCCAGTTTACAATCCTTTATATTTACCTGTCATCTTAAATTCAAATGTGGAATATACTCAGAACATGACTGTATAATTGTATTGTAAAATGCATAATTGTCAGAAGTGTAATGACAGGATCACTTACACCGCAGACCTGAAAATTGCATGTAGTATATCTGACATTTCTTTTATTTGTTGGCTTTCTATTAATTACATTACATTACGTCATTCAGCAGATGCTCTTACCCAGAGTGACTTCCGAATAAGTGCATCACAATGCTAAGAGTAATTATTGAAAAGTAATAAAAGAGGTCAGTAAAATACTGAGTTAAGTGCTGAACTAGTGTAGAGGGCTTTTTTAAATAGAATGAGAGAAGGAAGCCTTGTCCCCAGGTGAGGGATGAGGCTTTGGGAAATTTTTAGTAAGTTGTTAGATGTGGGAAAGGGCAGGCAATCCTGAGTTTTGCTCTGCATAGACAGCCTCTGTCTAACAGGATTTGCAGATCACCACTATTCTCTTACCAGGAACTGAGGACATATTGTCCTGCTCAAAGGGCCATGTGTTTCAGTGCTCAAGAAACTGTGTGTAACAAGCACACCAGCATCCTTTAAATTTCAAGGTGCGTAGTTTCCTTAATTGAACAAATGACCCTCACTGCCATTAGAGATCAGTTAAGGGTGACCTGGGTTAGGACTCCATGGGGCAGGGCTGGACAAACAGCTAATCACAGCAGGTCTTTCCAGTCAAGCAAACAGGTAGCAATTTGAAAGCGAACTCTGCTGTTCAGGAGACGCATCATGATGGAACACCTTAGCACAGCAGCTGAGACAGCAGATTCAATGCCAGAGACCCACAGATTAAAGAACAGCACACTGCTATTACACTCTTGTGAAAGCTACCCAAAGCACTACAGAGTAGTTATCCAGCAATGCTATGGGTTCCCACAGAGTATGAAAGAGCACTGACCCCTTTTACACAAGCCTGGAAACCCACAGACCTTTGGCGCACTCCTCACTTTTGCCATCCACATTTGTCTATTGTTGGTTGCCTCTCACAATCCCTGTCAGGACACTTCTCTGTGTAGATATTGTTGCCGACTTGGAGATAAGATTCTGCTCTCAGAATCTCTCTTAATTTGATTCAATCGAGTAAACTAACACTTCTGAAACTAGGAGTCACAGTGTTGTGGACATTTGCATTCAGATTATCATCATATATTAACTGACACAGAGGATAAAATAAAGGAAACAAGTCTCAACTTGTGTTATCAACTTATTATTATTATTATTATTATTATTATTATTATTATTATGTTATTGTGTCTCAACTTATGTACTGAAAAATATTTAGACTGTTTTTCACATTTTTCGCAAGTCATACAGGTGCACATCTCACGATGTTGAATTATGCAACAAAACCATTAATGTAACAGTCACTGTAGCACTGTATCCTAAAGGCAACTGTCATAATATCTCAATGTTTCATAAGCCCAGCAGCTAGTTATCAACTAGCAAAGCAGGTTAGCTGGCAGGTTCGCGAATAGTTTGCTAAAATCAGTAACTGTCAACAAGGACAGAAAAATGACGATGAGGAAAAGGGAAGAGGACAGGCAGTAGATGGGGCCTTTGACTACAAGTGCCCCAAAAAAGGGAACGAATCAAATAGATATGTAGTACAATAATATTCATTACTAAAGCCCATGCTTATTTGTGGGCATGGAGCTTAGCTGAGCAGTAGCTTCTTTCCAGATCATTTTGCAATATTTTACTTTTGACTTTCAAACCTGGTATTGGTGTGGTCCTGTGTAAAAGGGGGGGAGGAGGGGGGAGGGAACCCTGGAAATTTCTAGGTTCACAGCTAGGTGTAAAGGGGCCATAGAGGGTGAAAAAAATTCAAATACCAAATTGAAGCTACCTGTCTGTGTAAAAGTGGCTACTGTGTATCAAGGTTTCTTCAGCAGTAAAAGGCTGTGCAAAAAAGGATTGTAAGAGCAAGCGCTTCTAGGACAGCTACACAAAGGGCCCCCTTCTATGGCCTTACCCTGTTGAACTGTGACCAGGACATTGTCATGTTGCGATAGTCCTCTGGATTTATGCTGGAGCTGCTGAAGGCCTTCTGGGCCAGGAAGACCAGGTTCTCCTCTGACAGGCCCCGATTACTCTGCACTTCAGCCTTGTACTTCATGTTTAGCGCCTCGCACAGCTGTGGCCACAGCACTTTATCCGGAACGATGAAGGGAACACGACCCTAAGGAAGCAAAGGACAGATCCGATCTCACACCTGGACACAAACTTCCCCATAAAATTCTGGAGCGCACAATGGAAAGTGTCATCTGGCTAAATCTTTGTCACCACTACTCCGATCTGTCTCAGGTCCTCTAAGTTAAGGTTACAGTCCCAGGCACCCATTTCCCTCAGAAAAACAGCTACTGAGGACTTGTGATACGAGCCTTTAAATTACATCAAAAAATATCAATGGGCTTTGGTCAGTATTAAAATACTTGACACAAACTGCCTGTCTGCAAATAATACACGTAGACAGTTCTTTGTCAGAAAGCTCAAAATATGATTCTTGATCTACAGCTGAGGTCATAATTTATAACAGGGTATGACTGCAGTGAGTGAGAGCTTGCTGCTCTTCTCCTTCAGAGGAAATAAGGTAATGATACATAAACACAATTTATTATACTCACCGGCTCAGCAAAAGCATTATCCCAAAGTACCGTTGCTGTGGCATTATTGTCTTGGCTACCATGGACAATCACCACCACAGGAAGTGATAACGTCTGAGAGAGGGGTAGGGAAGGGACAGGAAGTCAAATCCACTGAAATCCACTGAAACTGACTCATACAACTTGATAAAATGTTTCTACCAGGAGTCACAGAGACTTTGAAATGTACGAGACACAGCACTGAGGCCACTCAGAAGCATGAAAATACATGAAAAGCAAGTCTGCCTGGCAGCCATATCACTACTCTTGCCTCCCTGTTGTTAAAAGGCATGTCACTCCGTTACCTGATTTATCTGTGCATTTATATATTCATTTACAGAGCTATCAGGCTAAAACAGACAGCCCCTGTTCAGATGTTCTCTCCAGGTATTTTACCTTGACTTGAAATACTAGCTCATTTCCGCCCACGCTGAACTGCGACTCAAACAGAATTGTGAATTTCTCCTCCGTAACGGATTCGGCTCCGCGTCTGTCCGAGCGCTTGATCCGCTTCAAAGACTACATGAAAGACAACAACAACAATGCAAGGGGGGGAGGGGGGGCAGATTAGATGAACAGTTCTGAGCTATGGCCTTTTACTATGCATGCCTAGGCAATAGAAGCGGAAGGATGGTGACTGGATTTGAGGTAGCCGAACATCTTCTGTATGTGATCGCACTGGAGACCATGGAGTCCACCAGATACTACCAGAACACTACATCCTCATCCAGGGTGACTTGCCTTTTACAAATCATCCATTCATACAGTTGGATTTAAAGCAATTCCGGTACCTTGACTCAAGGTACAACAGCAGTTAAGGTACCTGTCTCCAACCTTCTCCAGATGGTGATTTACCATGAGGGCTGTGTACAAGTGTTAAAATTCATGGGGTCGTGCTGTGTTTTTATTAGAGATGTTAATGGGCCCTACAGACCATTTAATGTATTATCATAAGGCCCCTCCACTCTCCATCAATAGCTTCTCCATCAATAACAGCAGTAGTAGCAGAAGAGTTCCCTCTTCACTCACCATGTTTCTGAAGTGTGCGCTGAGGGTGCCAGTGGTCTGGTGGTACTCCATCACACAGTTGTTGTTGAGAATCTCACCGCTGCTGTCACTGAGGCAGAGGACAACAACTGTTAGCTTAGACAGGAGGGGGTTTCCCAGCACTAGTAAATGGAACACTTGCCACTGGTGTCACAGCAACACCAATTGATTTTCCAGACCTCCTTTCCGTCCACTCACAAGTCCTCAGTGGTTTAACCCTTAGGTGTGGCCATCCATTATCCAAAGGCCTCCACTCCACTGATGCTCTCAATGTCACTGAGGTTGTGAAAGCATCCCTCTTTACCTTGGCATTCAACATCCCTGCTTTTTTTTTTAAATAAATAAAGCTTCTCCAAGTGCCCTTACTGAATTTAAACATGCAACTGTGCACCTTTGCTTCAAAACATTTCAGTGCTACAATTTCTCAATGAGTTTACATTACTCTTTACATCACTCTGTAGATAAAGGGAGAGGGCTGGACTTACTTCCTTGTGTTCTCGTTCTTCAGCAGGGCCTTGGCCTGCTGCTCGCTGATGATGGTAGCCTTGACCTGAGGGGGATTCATGTGCACGTTCAACTTGCCCCCTACCAGGAGCCGCACTGTGGCAGCAAACTTGGTCTGTGTCTTCAGGACCTGCGGGGGCTGCTTCTCGATGATAAATGTACTGGGAAGACATCAGGAAGACAAGGCCACACACATTCAAACACTTCACAATAGATATGCATGTTCCAACGGGACTCTATACCTGAGAAGATATCCTCTCACAAGGTTCAAAAAAATTGGTCGTTACAATGGGCCACTTTATTTGTGTAGACTGTGAGATTTTATTTTATTAATGTTTAAAGAGGGGCAAAGAAAACAAGTGTGCCGTATCTGTGAGAGCAGAGCATAAAGACACCATGCCATTTTCTAACAAATGTTTTATTGCTGACAAAACAGCATTAACCTTGGTGAAAATGAACCCATGTGTTTGTGGGCAGTAAAACCTATATAAGAATCCTACACTCTGATGCAGATACTATAACACTGAGCTCATCAAACAGTGATCTGAGACACAGCCAAATAAAAATGGATTGAGGAACGATTACAGAAGCCCACTGTATACTCTCAGTGGGAGCATTTTGTTTTATTATCCATTAAAATGACCTCCACTTCTGCTTTTCTGTACAGAACATGTATAAGTACTACATGCAAGTTAGAAAGTGCCTTCTGAAACAAGAAGTTGAGATATACAAGAAAACCCATTCAAATATAAAGTTAATCATTACTAGCTATACACACTACAGTATGACTATTCATAAAACATAAATCTCATCTTAAATTTACTATTGTTTCTTTTCTGTGTAAATATGGAGTGTAAAGTTGTGCAGATATGGTGAGTGCAGAAATTCATAGACATGAATAGTGTAGGGGTCTGCAGATATATGGAGTGTGCAGGGCTGTCTACATATGGATAGTCAAGTGACCACTACAGGTATAAGATAAAGAGTCATTTCATTTAAAATAAAATAACTTAAATAAAATTGACCAAGGTCTCCGTCTTCTGTGGCAAAGCCGAAAAAGGTCATATTTGCAAAGTCAGCATGTGACTACAAGCATCCCTGACCCTGAATCCAGCCGCTTTACTTTGAAGTCTGAGGCACGGACAGTACATCTAAAATATAAATAAATAAAGCTTAATGTTACATGACAGAGAATATTGGAGGGCAGCCAAAACACACAAGAAATCAAACTGACTGTTCTCTTTGTAGCTGACTGTTCATGGAAAAATGAGGAAAAAAAGGCCAGCTGGAGCTCTGCCGATGCAATTCAGTCGTGCACTTCCAAAACTGCACAACTATTATCGGACCTCTGCTGAGATTACACAACTGTGTCTGAGTATGCTCTTCCCCTAACCTCGAGATGGACAGGTGGCCTGAGGCAGATAACCACTCCACAGCCTGAGGTTCAAACTTCTTACTTTTGTTTGTTCTGTACAACCTGTTCAGATTGGCTGAGGTTTGGCTGAGTGGTGCCACATCTGCTTATATATACTGTTCAGGCTAGGATTAGAAGTTAAGGTGGTTTTTATTAAAACAAATCTGCGCACAGATTGCAGATGTCAGACAGTGGGCGCAGGTACCACACACTTCTGTATTCATAAGGCAACACGAAGTGTGGACGCGCTGACGAGGCGTGAGGAGGTCCCTTTCTTCTCTCACATTCCAGTTTGGAGCCAGTGACTGACACAGACTGACATTGTCACGCCAACAACATGGCCCCCGCACTCTGTGCCTCCCTCCCTGTGTCCCCTTCTCCGTCTCACTTCCTCTGTCTCTCAGCCATGACTGACTCCAAGGATAGTGCTCCTGGACGCCTCTGAGTTTCAGCTGTGGGAGGCTACAGGGAGTGCGGGCCAGCAGCACCATTTCCCGCCCACAGACACACACTGCACAGTCCGTGACGGTGACTCAGCAGAGCCACTCTCAATGAGAAACGTACAGCACTACTGTGGCAGAGGGCAGAGCTGGGGAATGACTGCCAAGAAGTTCTACCTCGAGCTCAGAGTACGGACAATTAATTACTAATTAATTAATTACAGACGATTAATGTCAATAAAGGAAATCAACAGTCATGGTAGAATCTGAATGTACAGGCATGTGTGAGGGGGTGAGTTCACTGTTTTGTAACACCCCCGCCCCCCCCGCCTCCCTAAACACAAACACACCTGGTGACCAGTGCAGAGATGATGTCTGTGATGGTGCTGTTGAGCTCGGTCAGCAGCTCCTCAATAGGTCCAGGGATGGGCAGCTGCTGCCGCAGGTGTTCTGCTCGCCGGATCTGCTGTCGGTTCTGCCAGATCATCTCTGCCAGCTTTTCACACCTGAGACATGCGAGATATTCAAATTAGAGACAAGTTTATGAGTGGGAGAACTTGTCGTCGTTATCCTTCTCCTTCTCCTCTTCATCCTCCTCATTATTATCATCATCATAGGCATATGCAGAGAAGACAGGACCAGCTCAAGAGGGGTTCAAGTTGAATGCCATTTGGGTGATTGTAGGGGTCACACAACATTGCAGGACCAATTGGGAGTATTTCTCTAGGGTATGGACTCACCATGACTGCAGGACGTCCAGACCCCCCTCCGCTGGCCCCCCGTTGCCTGCCAGCTGCTGCCGTCTCTTCCACTGGATCAGCTCATCGTCCAAGATGATGGTCTGCTGCTTCCGAAGCAGCTGCAGGGTCTTCTGGTGCTTCTCTGCCAGGTCCTGAACACACATAGGACACACACACACACACACACACACACACACACACACACACACACAAACACAGAGGACACACACAAATGAGAGACACACGTGCAAACATGCACACATGTACATGCATACGCACACAGCCAAGTGTAGCATGAAAAAATGTGTCAACTGACAACTAAACATTCCTCACATATTTTTTCCTTGTAGTACATCTATAAATGGCTTGACTCAAATTGTCCAATCACAGTTGTGATTGTGTATATGTTTTAATATAGAAAATTTTACCCAATAATTAATAAGTAGTTCCCATATAAGCACATGGAGAGATAAAAATGTTTTTCATGGAATATAGTAATGTTAACCTTAATAATAATAATAATAATAATAATAATAATAATACAGATTTTTTTAATGAATGCTAGTTCCACCTGGATCACTGCATGAATGCACCACACATTTCACAGATTTGCCCTGTGAAATTTGGGGTATGACTGTCTGAGAGGCCAGCTTCAACAGGCGTACCAGTCTGTATTTCTGTAGTGTGTTGGCCTCCCGGGTCAGCCAGGCCTCCACGGTGGCCCTCTTACTCTGCAGGCTGGGCTCTCTCAGCAGGCGGTCAGCAGGGGGCAGGGTGGACAGGCTGCTGAGCTGGGCTGGGGGGGGGTGAACAGGGTGTGGGGGGCCCAGTTAATACCTTTTTCTCAATCCCATCCATTACAACTGTACACCTCCTCTCATAGACACATGCGCAGAGCTCCACAGGCCATTCAGACCATGCACGCACAGTCATAGGTGGACACACAAACACACATGCAGGTAGCGCAAGAACCCCGAGACGTGTATCTTTGATTTGCATTTATTCCAGCTGAGCTGCATAGCCGAATCAGTTAAATGGCACTGGCCTGGAGGTGAAATGGCTGATGGATTTAAAGAGGTCTATAAAGCCTGCCGGAGCGTGAGGGCACAGCGTGAGCAGAGCGTTGTGGGGTGCTCACCCTGAATTCGCAGACTCTCCTGGTACTGGATGATGAAGTATTCCTGGTTGTGCTGCAGCTTGCGCAGGTCATTCTCTGTTTCCTGCGTCATCACACGAAGCTCTTCAAAGGCCTGGTTGATCTGCTGATACTTCTGAGACATGCTATCCAACATCCCACCCCCTGGGGAGCTCGACTACAAATCAGAACACAGGGAACACGTGGACCCTTTCAGCAAAGCTAATTTTATTGCTTCCATACGTGGACAATAGGATGATCTAATTAGCACTTCCTCATAATATCCCAAGCAAGACCTTTTAAAATTAAAATGGCTCAAAAAGGCATGAAGGAGACAGTCTGTCTTCATTTTCCAGATGTTCTTCCCATCAAAAGTCCCCAAAACTCACATTTGTGGCCTCTCGGACCAGCCTCTGTTCCGTGTAGAGAATGTGTTTGATGCATCGCACCAGTTCCAGCGGACACCGGTCGTATGTGCTCTGCAAGACAAACGGTCTCATTTATGGCACAAACAGAAAATTATCATACACGATCACAGACAGGAGGCTCACTAAACCAATTGTTGTTCTGATTGGAAACGTCTTCCCGCGGTGCACTAACCCGATTAGGCTTAATTAAATTGGATTCTTCTCCCCCTGTACAGACTGTTTCATAAATATTTTCAGGACGGTCCTCATCCTTGAGATGTGGTTTCCACTTACACAGTGTGTAACTGTTGGCCTGCATCAGATTCTGCCATGATGGCACCACTGGCGCCAGGCTTAGATAATATCATCCTCCATACCCAATCTAGTAGCCTTCCCCAGGAGCTAGCTTCCACCCATGAAGATGTTTATTACAGTGAGTTTTTTTGTCAGGGCAGGGAGTTTGGACTTTTGTCTACACAGAGTGGAAGACACATTCCACATCACATTGGATGAGGTGTACCACATTGAGCCTGCAGGTGGATCCAGCACTTGCTCTTAACTGTTCTATCCTGCCTTATCGGAAGGGAGCATATGTGTGGAATAAGGTGGATATTTCACACGAAATACGGCAGGGCAGTGGGGATGCTCACCTTGAGCTGGGTGGCGTAGTGGCCCAGTTTGATTCGTAGCAAGAAGCCGTCCTCACCCATCTGGTGCTCCGCCTTTTTCTGCAGCTCCTGGATCAGACTGTCTAGCATGCGCTTGGCTTTGAACTCCTCTTGCGGGTTCTCCAAGTCAATCGAGTCCCTGATGAACACCCAAAAAAAAAAAAGAGTAGGTCTTTGGGACTAATAACTTGGACTAACAGCAGTCATTTTGACTAATCAAGTCCAATAAGTGATCCAGCTAAGAAAAGTTAAGATTTGACTTAAAATGAAATCAGGAAGGACAGGCAGAAAAGGAGGCAGAGCCATGGCTGCCTGTCTGTGGTTGAAACTACAACTGCAACCTTCAGACCAGCTCGGGGAATTGCTCTGTGAGCAACGTGTGTCCGGAGGCTGTTACTGAATAGATGAACCAGACTTGCCTCAATGGAGCTGACCTGCTGCTTTCCCAGAACAGATCTGGGCAACCTGTGTCCAGACAGCCTCCGGCTGAGCCCCTGGCATCTACACCGAGGTTTCACAGAATCTGATCTCAATCTATGAGACTGGCTGCTATACAGAAAGTCAATGACATCTGTCGCAAACAGTAACAATGAGAAACCTACCAGCCATGCCATTGCCAAAGTGGAGTTGCTGCTGCAGAAATGGTCATATCTGCCTGCCAGACTAATTCCATCATTGCTACAGCTGCTACGACATAGGCACAGCTTCACAAAGCCTGCCTACACAGACCTCTATGCCCAGCCAGTTTGCATGTAACATTCTTTGCAATGTCTCTACTATCTAACGAATGGCATCATTCTGGTATATAAAAACCATGGTACATCATTTTAACATTACAAGGTATTTATATGATGACTAGCTAAAGAGCAAGCACTTGGCTAGTAAGCTGATAGTTGTATTCATAATTCTACCAAAGGCGTTACTCCTCTGAAATCCTTATTCATCATAAAACTAATTGTTGGGCATCTGGTATATTCCTTGTGCTTTTCAAACATGTTTTGGTTTGTTCATATGTAAATGCACACCATATACTTTGAGCTACCCAGCTAGTCCTAATCAAATTCCCTATGTGCTTCTCAAATGCAATTAGACTGTTGTGTGACTTAGTACTAAGCCATCAGCACTGCTGTGCAAACTGCACGTATGTGTTACCTGATAGCTACTTATTTGTCTGAGAGCTATTCCAATCTATCGTGGAGATGTGGACAGGATGTAGGATTCATAATCTGGCTTCCTGTATATTTTCTTTGTATTTCATGGAGGGTTGAAAACACAATCACACTCATTTATAGCGATGGATGGATTTCTATAAATACACAATTTACAGCAAAGATCAAAAGCTTTCAGTATCCAGCAACAAATATAAACTACTAAAGGCAGCTCTATTAGTTAAGCCATCTCCTGTTTATTAAAATTGTTTTTTAAACTAGAACTCGGTTTGCTGTTACATATTATGGAATGTAAGGAGGGACCAAACTAGTCTACAAGCTTGGCATGAGAGACTGTACTCTATACATACCTGTCTGAGAAATGTATCATTTGCCTGAGAAAACACAGGAGCATAGGAGGAGGAAGCTAAGGGTGTGTGAAGGTGTGCAGCTGCTGTGTATGATTCAGCAGAGAGGTGAGGATACGCACCACAGCTGGCCTTCAATCCACTGGGACAGGTAGTGGCGCACCTCGATGGGGAAGTGCTGGCCATAGAGGGACTGCATCTGGTGCAATGCGTCCCCCTGGAGCTGCTGGGCCTGGATCCAAACTGCCATCTTCAGCACCCTGCAGAAGTATAGGGAGAAAGACAGGGTTAAAGCAACCTTGGAGGGCATTTCATTAAAGAAACCTGAGAGAAACTGTCAAAGATATAGAAATCAGTATTGCTGGCAATGCAGCAAGATGCTTGCTTAGCTTCTACAAGACCAAAATACAGTGCTTTGTTAAAATCCTATTTTATGATTTACTGGTTCATTCTTAAATCCACTAATTCAAGGACATTTGAGCAGGAAATGGAGTAAAAAGAAGAACTGCAACAATTGATGCAATCAGATACTTCACAGTTCACAAGGAGACACATTTTGGGATCTTATGTTCTACAGCAGAAATTGCACATGAGTGAGGTATATGGAGGATCACTTGTCATCTGTATCAGCACCTTGGTAGAAATATATGTATCACTGTTGACCTTTCCACTAGGCCCCTGTCTACTGTAGCAACTTGTCATGCAGAATGATCTATTAATTTCTTTTTCTGGTGCCTTTCATATTCTGAGCAACCATTCAATTGTGTGCTAATGTGCAACAATGTGTGATGATAGGATGACACAATATTCAAACTGACTGTTACCATACTCTTTGCTAGCTACTCTGACTTGGCCATGACATGCAGCAATATATTTTGACATACTTATTGAAGAGTTTAATGAAAAAAACAGTCTGTGTGCTGTTTTCTAGCTAAGATTTGCTAATGAGATTGGAAAATTAATATTATTCTCAAAATCTGGGGACTACTCCAAACAGCCTGTACTGGTGTGTTAACAGGCCTTCCAACAAGACATCTGACTAGGATGTCCGGAAGCTGCAACAGGGTAAATCTCAGAACCAACATCAGAAAAATACAACCAAACACTGGTGCAAGGAAAAGACACAGAGCCTGGGGGCAAATGGACCATGTTTAATGACAATTCACGTGGAGCAAATGTCAACACACTGACTGATATGTTTGTAATTTTGTAAATGGGCATCATTGGTCATGCGCAAGTAAACGTTCTGCATTACTGAAATATAGTTGAAGGCAAACAGCATCATCTACAAAGGGCAGCAGTGAGGCTTACACATGACTGAGGATAATGGATTCGAAGCCAAGGTGAGACACCTCTACTGCGCCATTCAGCCACAGACTCCCAGCAACATGGTAACTCCACTCAACAACACCACCTGCTCCAGCGTGGGGTGCACCTTACAACTTGGGGAACCTCTGTGACACAGCAGGGATGTTGTTTCAGCTGCCTTGTTTTTACAAAGACCTGAGCAAGCCTTGTCCTGGACTGGTGCTGAGATTTTTTTTTTTTTTTTTTTACGAGCGGCAGTAAATCAGATATACTGTTTCTCTTGCTCTCTGCCATGTCAAATGCAAACCGCACTGTGGCCTGGGAGAGAGACCACTGTGTGTGCCTGCAGCCCAGTCATAGCAATGTCGGGAAGCAACTGGAGAAGCAAAGGGAAGCAACTGCAATAGTGAAGGGAAACAAATGGGAAAAACACCATAAAACAAATTAAAAAAAAAATCTACACAAAGAAAAAAAAAAATCAGCTAATATCTGTGAGTCTGCAAGAGGGGCACAAATCACAGTGAAAACCTGGGCTTTCATGACAGTCCTTTCTATCAACAAAAAGGACTAAATAATTAGGTGTAAAGACAAACTGAAAGGAGATCTGTGCATGACATATGAAAAAGGAATCCAAACCACATGTGCCCACTCGGCAGTGGGACATTGTTCCTGGAAAGACTTGTCAGAAACCAAACAGAAAAGCTAAATCATCCGCAGTGAGTACTCCAAAACAATCAAGCTTCAACAAAATGACTTACTGGTACAACGATGGTCCTTGAAGGAAAATTTAACAAACTGAGCTACTGGCCAGCATTAAATACCACACCAGTAACTGATATTTAAATTAAAGCAGCTCAAAAGATGACATGCAGCTCCAACTACTAAGAGCCCCTGCTGTAGACCTGCACTATATGGACAAAAGTATTCGGACGCCTGACTATTACACCAACAGGGACTGTAATGACATTGTATTCAAATACATATACTTTAGTATGGAGTTGGTCCCCCTTTTGCAGCTATAAAAGCCTCCACTCTTCTTGGAAGGCATTCCACAAGATTTTGGAGTGTTTCTGTGGGAATTTGTGCCCATTCATTCTGTAGAGCATTTATGAGGTCAGGCACTGATGTTGGACGAGAAGGCCTGGCTCGCAATCTCCGTTCTAGTTCATCCCAAAGGTGCTCAATGGGGTTGAAGTCAGGGCTCTGTGCGGGCCAGTCAAGTTCTTCCACACCAAACTCATCAAACCATGTCTTTATAGTCCTTGCTTTGTGCACTGGGGCACAGTCATGTTGGAATAGAAATGGGCCTTCCCCAAACTGTTGCCGCAACATTGGAAGCATAGCATTGTCCAAAATGTCTTGGTATGCTGAAGCATTAAGATTGCCCTTCACTGGAGATAAGGGGCCTAGCCCAAACCCTGAAAAACAGGTGTGACCAAATACTTTTGTCCATATAGTGTATGTGCTCAGCCATAACTGCTGGGTTTTCATTCCCTCAGTCCGAATGGATATTTTCACAGGGGAAGTGAAAGGGCAGTATTTGGTGTCTGCTTCCCTTCTTTCTTCTCCTTTATTAACTTTCCTCCATTCACAGACTTGTCCTCGGCATCCACTGACAGTAAGAGCTTTATATGGAAAAACTGACATCGGTCACAGTCAGATCGAAAACCATTGTGGTGAAATCTTACATGTGAAATGACCAGACAGGTCACTATCCGATGGTTGTGATAAATCCTGTCCAATATGGCAATCTGAATGGAAGCCTGCAATGAGACATTGATATTCTAGAAACCCTTAACAACGCTGAGCTGCTTTCGTGATATACTCAGGGCACTATTCTTGTCCAACATGGCTGGCAGTTTCATATGCTTTCAATCATTGCTTTCACTGGGACATCTAATTTAGTATTGCTTTATCTATTTCTGTGACACTCAATGCAAATCAGAACAGACAAACACTCCAACAAGTGGTCATGCCAATACCAAGAGAGTGAACCCTTGAACCTACACCAGACAGTGAAGGGATACACAAAATAACAAGCACTTAGGGTTGGTAGTAAAACAGAAGAAACAGATCCCAGACACAGGACAGTATTCACATGCTGATAAGCTGGTAAGGGTTTAATCTGCACAACACAACCCCTGGTCGGTAGACCTTTAATTTGCAATACCCTACTCCAACCACAGACACAGACATCGTCAGCCTCTGTCACACACAAAACTGATGTTCAAGGCAGAGACATGAGGATATGAGTAAAAATAAAACGCTGAAAAAAGTGAAGTGAGAGGTTAGGTGTGGTGACAAATGACAAGACTGTGTTGAAGGAGCCCCTATTGTCTCTGTATTACACCTTTCAGTCAGTGGTGAGGTTGAGAGGGGAGAGGGGAGCCGACGGGAAGTAGCGATCAGAGGGGAACCATAAAGATATGATGACATACTCATCATTGCCAGCCTCTTCCTGCCCTCCCTCTCTCTCTCTCTCTCTCTCTGTCTCTCTCTCTCTCTCTCTCTCTCTCTCTCTGGGCCCAGTGGCTGCACACGACCCACTCTTGGGTGGTGGTTTCCAGTAAGCGCACAAGCGAAAGTGACAGTAACCGGCAGCGCTTTGAACTTTGACTACGTCAGCAGTGGCTGAGCACTGCCGGCGCTTAGCTTCACATTCCCGACAGGCCCGCCTCGGCCTCCGACACCAGCTGTGCCTCTTTCCCCTGTCAGTTCACCTGAGCACACCCACCGTCCTGTGGGAGGCACTGCGGCAGCATCGGGGTGTTCTGATGGAGAGCCTGAAGCCTTTGACGCTAACACAACTCAGTGCTCTCCAAAACAGAGCAGATCTCTGGATGCTTCCAGTCTTGGGCATTCTTTCTAACCCCAGCAGTGACAGCTTAACAGTAGCCACTGACTGGATGGGGACTTGCATAAGCAGTCTATTATAGGAGTTATTAAGGAGCTGGTTCAGAGGCAACCTGTTGCACAGGCTCTAAGAGAATGTCTGAATAAAGTAAAATATGGAAAACGGCACACCATACCTTTCTTCAGCTCTCTGTTACCATGTAAAAGCAGGATATGTTGAAGGGAAAAGCCACAAACCTGGAAGAAAGAGAAAATAAGGAAAGTGATTAGATTTTTTTGGATTTGACAAAAAAAGGATTTTTTGGAGCAGAAACCACAGTGTTAGGCAGACCTATATATTCAAAAGAAACTGAAAAGCAGAGCATATGCTTCAGCACATCCAAGACAAAGAGATATGCAACGTCATGCATGGTATCTCCTTTCAGGCTTGATGTATGCAGTCCCTTCTGCTGCAGTTTTATTTTTTTGATCTGAGCTCCTCTATGATCATAGTCATACAGTCAAAATTACATCCAAGCTTTATAGATGTCTTCCAGATTATCACTGGCACCAATATGTTCATTTTAAACAGCCTGCAAGACCCCTCCCTACAGATAGCACTCCTGAGTCCAGGCAATGAATCTACCTTTCTCAGAATAGACGTCAGTGTGGCATAGCAGTTAAGCAGCACGACTTGTGATCCAACGGTCTACATACAATCGGTTCTCTAGATTGACACTGCTTCAGTAAAATATCTAACTGTACGAATGGAAATATGAAAACGTAAATCACCCTTAAGTGGGGCCTCCACAGAGCAAGTGAATGTAATGAATATTTAGTATTAAATACATAAGTAACAGATAAAGGTTTAAAAGGGGTGACATAAAAACAGGGAGATACAAAGGCTGTAAGGCTGTAATTTCCTGCAGGCTACCTCACCAAGCACTGTGTGTGTGTGTGTGTGTGTGTGTGTGTGTGTGTGTGTGTGTGTGTGCGTGTGTGTGTGTGTGTGCGCGTGTATGTGTGTGTGTGCGCGCGTGTATGTGTGCGTGTGTGTGTGTGTGTGTGTAGGAGCCCAGACAGACACGTCAATGCCATGCTGTCCTGCAGGCTCACTCCAGGAATATTATCAATAGACATGTCTGGAACAGAGGGGTGCAACGTCAGTGGTCATCTTTCAAGAAACACCCACATTCCCCTCAACCCATCACCCAATGTCTCCTTGCGAAAGTTACTCCAGATGTCAAAATCCAGAGACTGGGACAAGAGCGAGGGGAGAGGTAATGCAAAAAAGGCCATGCATCAAGCAGCTGGCTCTTTCACAGAGAGAGACCTAATTGTGACACTTTTCTGCAGCACAAATAGGACATTAAGGCCAACAGCAGCAATAAACACAGCACGTCCTTTGGGTTTCTACTCTCTGCTATGTCACAGTAGCCATAATAAAGGTGGTGCACTGAAAGGTCAGTTCATGCAATTAATGTGCAGCTGCATCCATCATAGGTTTTGCAGTATTAAGAGTGACAATTAACAAGCTACTTTACCCACATTTGGCAGAATGTCCGCATTCAACATTGTGCAATGAAAGTGCTTTTAATGTAGCTATTCACCAAGGGTGGCCACAAGAAGCCACAATATGCACATCGCTGTCAAAGGGCCATATTAACCAAACACATGATACAGCAGCTTGTATGCAAAATCAAGTTAACTTTACAACTAACATGAGCTGGTGAAATGGCTGTTCTGGCTGTTCTGCCAGACCCACATTGTAGTTACAGAAGTTTCATCCTTATGATGAGGTGACTGGGACAACCTGAACACTGTTTACTCATGACCACCCTCGATCTATGCAACTGTTAATACAATAACATTGTTAATCATAGCATGAATGCAGTTTGTACTGGGTGTGTTTTTCCAAATATAAAGCTCTGAAATTACAAAACAGCTTTGTAACTCTTTTATTTTATTTTATTTATGTTTTTACTTTTTCATCCCAATGTTTTCTGGAAGAGAAAATGAGCCACTCCACACCACACCACTTGTTGCCTGTTGTTCATGGCGAGTGAAGCACGTGCACTCCCGCAACATTTTCCCACATTGCCAGCTGCCTTTTACACTACTGAGCACTGAGCGCTGATTGGTGGAGTGGAGCATGTCTCGCTGATGACTACCAGTAAGCTGCAGGCACATGGCGGGTTCACAGGAAGTGCGGATACATCAGAGACCAGAAGGACACAGAGGAATGAGGGATGAAGCCAATCGTGCAGCTCTAACTCCGGGGCCCCAATTCTAATTTTCTACTTTCTTTACTTACACACAGTTTCACAAGCATATGTGTTTATATACATGTTTGTCTGTTCTTCTGACCTCCAGAATGAAACAACAGCTTTGACAAGTGTAGGTGTATGGTTCACATTACTGAATTGGGTGGTGATGGAGCACAGAATAAGGTGGATGAGGCTGCTGGCAGATCTCTCTCTCACTCTGAGTACAGAACCTCAGAGGGGTGACTGTGTTGTTCCGAATCACTCCCTAATTCATGTTGTGTTAACTCAGTTGGAAATGACAAGTTCTGCACAGTGCAAGAGTGGAATCGATCAGTGGCTGAAAGCTCCCTTTTATGTGTAATATGATTACATTTCACCAGGATGCGCCATTCTCACTGGGGGATTAAAGAGTACCTTTGACTCTGATAAACATGTCTGCCATTTACAAACTAACTTCCCAGAATTCACTGTGATATCAGGAGCTAATTTTCAAAGGGGGGGTATGACTTTGTATTTAATTTTATCTACATGGAAATGAAATGTTTTTACACTGTGTGCCAACTGACTTGAATATCAAATAACATTGGTGTGTGCCTGGTACACTGTCATTCTACAATCCAAAACTGCAAAAAATACCATCTTTGAAAAAGACAGCCTCATTCTTTTTTTTTTTTGAAGCCAAGTAATACTCATATTTATTAGTTTAGAGATCCAGACATAAAAATGAAACATTGAAGGATTGTGGGTTGGGTTAGTCCTAAATGCCTTTTGGTTAATTTGTTCATTAAATATATCTTGATCACTAATAAATCTAGTAAAACTAATACATTTTTGTAAAAGGTGAAACTAATAAAACTAATAAATCTAAACCACTCGTCTTGTATAAGCAGAGGAATAAACCACATATGAACTCTGGAAACCTTGTGGACCTGTGTTCAAAGAATATGAAAGCAAAATGTAGCATTATGCCATGAAATGTGACCGATTAGTCCCACTAAAATTCTCCATCAATTCTGCAGGATGTCAATTCCACAACAGACACAATGACCACAGTAACATGAAAAGGAAGTGACACTATCAGGAAAAATGGCAATTTAAGACAAAATCAGTAAGCAACATTCTCCCGTTTCATTGACTAGGAAGCAACCCGTCTGGTTGTCAGTTTGAGATCCAGTCTTGTGATTCAGAGGGTGGCAGCTTTGCTTCAATACAAATGCCCGCCAAATTTAGTATGGTACCTTTATAGTGGGCTAACAAGCTGTTGAACCTGCTGAACCTACTCTTCTTCACAAGTGGGTGATTAAATAAGGGAAGGCTCCAGAACTGGCTTTATACAGTGAATTAGGAGTGGGCAATGTGGATTAAATACCATATCATAGTGTAGACCTTAGAGGCAATCAGTATTTATATTGTATGTTGTGCTTACAGTGGCAATATGCCTCCAAATGTTCTATTATTATTTTTATTATTTTATTATTAGTGGAAATAAATCAACTACTTGCATACTTAACACACGCAAATAGCTTGATTTATTTTCTACCATACACTACTTTTCAAGTTGCCAACATAACAACACGGGATCACTGTATACCATTAGCGATTTTACAAATCGCTTTAGATGCTTGTTAATCAAAGATCAGAAGACTGTCAGAAACTGCTGCTTTTCCAATTGTAGTGGGACAGCTGCTTAGAGTAACACAAGAATGGTGGCTGGAGAAATTGTTCAACCTCGCTGGCCTCATGGGATGCAAGCAACGGAGCGAGACATGACTACAGCTATTGTACTGTAGGAAATACACCACAGTCTCCACAATGGTGCACAGCCTAATTTATTACTTACTGACTGAACAAAACTGACCAGGTGACTTCATTAGAAAAGAGTGATGTGAGCAAATTGACTGATATGGTTTTCTACGTTTTCTCATCCAAAAGGTGAAAGCTTACACAGCAGGCCAATGGGGCTGCATCTTGCACGTGTGCACACTTTCTTGATTGTATCAAATGACTAGCTCTCCCTTTATTGTCTGTTCACACAGTTGCTACTTTCCATCTATGTTCAAGACACATTTTCTTTCACTTTCACCGGTAAACGTTCACTGGGGAAAGGACAAGACTGGCAGTGCACTGATAACACAGGAAGTTACCTCATGCTGCAATGCCGTATCGCAGCTGACATACAAATATAGGAAATGCCAGGGCTCTCCAAATGCCATTCTGTTTCATGCACTTTGAAGGGTGAAAAATGGTCTGTTGGCCTTTTTATTTAATGCACTGCACTTCAGACATACCCTGAACACCCTGCCTCAAGCCTAATCACAGAGCTGACACTGTAACAGAGGCCCATCAGAAATATATGCGTGCCTTATCATACGTGCCTGACATATTTGAAGTGATCTTCACTGACAGAATTTTTTCTTTAAGCAAAGGTCATGGAACATCAGCAGTTACTTGAAATGCAGTAAGAATTACACATTATGTATGATTCAGTTTTTTCAATCATTCTGCCCAGAGTACACTGATGTCACAGTAATGGCTGTGGAAATCCAAATGATCCCAATAATTCATGTCTACTGTGCCCTATCTAGAACATTGTGAGTGGGGCTGCTTTGGGAACACTGTAAAGTTCTATGGTATAATTGTGGATTCAATATTTATCAACCCTTTCAGAGCATAAAAATGGCAAATAACTCACATAACAGGTCATAATATGCACATTTACAAACATAGGTCTTCCACCTAAAGCCTTGATATCTTCTAAAAAATGTTTTTCAGGAGAAATGTGCTCTCTTAGAATGAAGCCGTTACCCCTAAATCATATTCTCCACACATCACAACATAAATACTTCCAAAAACAGCTCTGCCACTACAAATATTGATATCAATACAATAACTAACAAATTCACTCAAATTACCTCAACTGTTCCAAATGAATGCTAGTAAGTGGTTCTTCTACTGTTTGAAGTAATGTGCCTCTGTGGTTTATCAACAAGCACATGAACACAATTTGTTTTTCCCACTATGCTATGCATTAAGTGTCTGAAATTACAGTACTTAGTGACTTGGCAGATGCTCTTATCAAGGCCCCTTAGTATAACATACTGTGATTGTGCCAGCAATTTTACCAATAATGGTTTACAAGGTAAAGGAGGCATCTAACTTACACTTGCCTATAATAAACAGATGTAGCTACAGGCTGAATATGATGAAACAGTAGAAATATTTTTTTTAATTCCTGAGCAATGTCATAAAACATTAAGAAAATTTATTCCAAATCATTTTAAAACATAACAATTCCTGCTGCAGTAGACACTTAAGATTATTTAGAAAGCATTTGGATGAACCAATGTCTCCTTTGCCTTGATAAATTGTGCTGATGGCATATTGTGGACTTACTATCACATTCACTGGTACCAATTACCCTCAATTGTAATCATCTACAAGAACAGATGTAGCTACATGCTAAATATTTAGAAATATGCTTTTCAGCCAGGGCAGACCAATGGTGAGAAGTAGGCTATTACTGAGGTCACAGGAGAATGCGCAATGATGTAATGCTGCAGAAAAATTAAAATGGAGAAGATACACAAAAAAGCATAGATAAGGAACACTGCAAAATGGTCCAAGTTTTACCATTTATTCAGCGGCTAATCAGGTTGTATCTAAAAATGTGTGCTCAAACAAGGCACTTACAGTGGCACTCATATGATACACTGCTACGTGAAGTCAGACCCCAGGGTCAATTATGGTCAGCCCATAATTTGGTGGATGAAATACCTGCCATCCAAATTAACATGTAATGTGGACTTAACAGAAAATCAAACAAAACACAGGATGAATTGTTTTGGTGCTGAATATTTTGTCTGACAGAGCTGAGATCAGAATTCAGCAGATGGTTTCTAGTTTACATGGCTTTTGCCCTCCCACTGTGCATCTGTTTGGCCATAACTTTGAATAACACATTTAAAGAAGGCATTTGTTTTTTATTTCACTAAAATATTCCTCTTTTAATGACTGACAGATGCTAAAAAAGTAAGTAAAAAAGTAAAGTAAAAAGTGGCACTTTGTGAAATTAGAATGACTCACTGATCTAACGTTACAAGTCATGTTACTTTCAGAATAATAATGACCACCTCTCATTCGCTAATAAATCTGCACAGCGTCTCGCGTTTACCTTTTACGTTTTACGAGAGTAATGTTAGCATTGCTTGCGAGATAAAAAAAAGAACAACATGTCCAACAACGGCAACACGGTTTACAGTGCACCATCACATCTAAAATGTAAAGTTTGGAAGACATTTGGATTTTATAAGAAGTAAGGAAAATTGGACAAAAGTCTGGCCATTTGTAAGGTCTGTAGAACAACAATTAAGCACAGCAGTAGCACAACAAATCTTACCACTCACCTGGTGAGACGGCATGGTGAAACCTATGCGGGAGACAAAGAATCTGTGGATGCTAACTACAGCTAGCACAAGCAAGAACACGCAAGACAAAGACACGGATATTAAACACTTTCTTCAGCCACAACTTAACCACAACTCAGCGAGGTCTAAGGTAATCACGGCATCTATAGCCCATTTTATTGCTAAGGACTAACGACCTTACAGTGTAGTTGAGAGTGATGGCTTGGTAAATGATGACATGGTAAATAAGTTAGAAGAGGTACAAGATACCATGTAGACAGCATTTCACCAAGAAATGCGTGCCAGAGTTGTATGTCAAAGTAAAGGACGAAGTTAAGAATCGTCAAATGCAGAGCGATTGGCAATAAAAACCGATGTCTGGACGCCATGTGCAACCGATTCCTACGCGACGATCACAGCGCACCACATCTCTCTGGGCTGAGAGTTAAGGAGTCATGTCTTACAGACGAGAGTATTCAATGAATCACACACAGGGAAAAATATAGGCGCTTTATCGAAAGAAGCATGAGTTGACTGGAACATTGCTGATAAAGAACCAGCCCTGCTAACTGATAATGCCAAAAACATGATTGTAGCTGGAGTGGAAGCAGAGATGACCCCTCACCTCAGGTGCTTTGCTCACACATTAAATCTGCCTCACAGAAAGTCTTTAAAGTGAACACTGCTGCAAAGTTGCTGGGTTTTTGCATCCCAACATAAGGGGAGCTGAAATCCTACAGGAGAAACAGCAGCAACTGGTTTTGCCTCCCCACAAGCTCATTCAAGATGTGTCCACCCGATGGAACAGCTCCTTTGACATGCTAGAACGCGTTTTGGATAAGCAACCTAGGGTTTTTGCCACACTCATGTCAAGGGAGCTCAGAAAAGGGGAGGAGGTGAACACTCTAATGAGAATGACATCTGCAACGCTGAAGACATAGTCAAGGTGATGGCACCTGTCAAAGTTGTGACCACTATCATGTGTGAGGACGAGCAGCCTACAATCTCAATGATTGCCCCCCTCAAAGCAAAACTTCAAAAGCACTTCAAGGCATACGATGAAGACACTCATTACTGAGATGAAGAAGGCATTTAACAATGACTTTCAGAAATGGTACACACACCTCCATGACCTCCGCTACACTGCATCCGCTCTAGACCCTCGCTTCAAAACATTGCCATTCCTGAGTGACCATGACGCTGAGAAGATATTCACAAGTATGTCAGCTGAAGCTACAGCCCTGCATAACAAGGTAACCCCCCCCAACAAACACACGCTCATTCAGTCAACACAAAATAAATTACTACCGTGCATTCTAACAGTTGCTAACAGTGTGCTTTTGAACACATTGCTATCACTAGCTGTATTCTGTGACTGCTGGTACTGCACACTGTTTACTGTCTACTGACAGTATCCACTGCATTTAACCATATTGCTCACTGTTTACTAGTTAATCCAACTTTTGAGTTTGTTATCAATGGTAAACATTTGTCTGATTGTTAATCATAGCTGTGATTTTATACATTGATTATTACTAGGAAGCAGAGGATACAGAGCAGAGCAGCAAGATCTTCAAGGGAGAAGGCAGTGAGGAAGTCATGAGGTACAGTCAGCAGAATCCTTTGCCCCTAAATGACAACCCTCTACAATGGTGGAAACTGGAAAGCTCAGGTGGACCTACCACTGCTCTCGTCTCTTGCAAAAAAATACGTGTGTACACCAGCCACCAGTGTGGCATCAGAACGAGTTTTCAGTACTGCAGGAGGTATTGTTTTGGTGCAACGCAGTGTACTCCAACATGATCGTGTCGATCAATTGATTTTTCTAAAGAAGAATGTGTAAGCACAAGCATACATAAACTTCTTCACTGTGTGTGAGGTATAAACAGATTAAAACTTATATTTCGCAACATTATAGTAAGGTGAAAGAAAGTGTGTGTGCGCGTGTGTTTGTTTGAGAGTGCAAGCATACATGAATTAATATCTTGTCTCACAGAAGAGTAACTAAAAAGAGAAAATTAATGAGTGAAAAGGGGATAATGTGATAGTTATTCTGTTTTCAGTGTTCGTGGTGGCTTTGCATAGTACTAAAGAGCTAATGCTGCATTCAGATTGTATTGGGTAGATGCATGGTACACGGCAGAATGGCACTTTAAAAAAAAATGGAAATTTGTATGCTAGAGCTTCCTATAGCTGCTACTTACACCTCTCTTGAGTCCATATGACTTGGCTGAAGCACTTATGACATTATGAAATGAGAAAATGGATGTCTTTGAAATGCTGTTTCATTTTATTATTGTTATTATTATTATTTTACCTCAACAGCATGCTCATTGCTCTCCCATCTGAGCAGCCAAACAGGACTGTGTCCAATAGTATTTTTTCATTTCCTTTTCTAGTTTCTTTGGCTCTAATTTGTGCCAGTGAAAATTTAATATTAATTTTGTTTTCAGTGTTAGATGGGCTTTGTAAAATTCCAGTGTACTGAAGGGCTAAGACTTCTGTGTTTTTTTTATAATATTTTTTCATATTTCTCCCCCTAACTAACTGCCAAAGTGAGGCACCTGGGCATGGGTGTGCGAGACAGACTTCAGTTTATATTCATAATGTCAAAATGTTAGTTCATACAGTCAGTCTTTTTTGTCTAGCTGTGTCTATTGGAAAAGTAATAAACACAATGACACGTAATTCTGAAATGATACATTTCTCTTCCATTTTTTTCCCGTGCCATAAAGTAACAAAAATACTTGGGATTCCCCTGGTCTTTTATGAAATATATCTGTTTGAAGATAAGCAATGCCACTTTTATAGAAATGGCTTATTTTAATTTATAATGGAAAATGAATGTCTGCATTAAACAAATGTTAAGATCTGTATCAGATTGCATCGTATTGCATCGCATCAAATCACAACAAATCGAATCGCACCGAAAAGTTCCATATTAAAATGTATCGTCCCTGAATGGTATCGTAGCTCATGTATCTAGATACGTATGGGATCGTCTCATAAGGGAGAGACACACACCCCTACTAAATACTCTTTACTTTTTACTGTATGAATCCTTATGAAACTGTCTAACTGGCAAAAATACACTGACCAAAAACCTTAATACAGCTGACACTGTGGCACAGTACACAATGAACTGCAAGCACGTGGGTGTTTGAGTAAAACTCAATGGAACTTCAGTGGGAAATCCCTTCTTCTCATAGCCGGGCACAGGCAAGTGATCAGAGTTTATAATTTGAGAAGCATATTCATACAATTCACAGAACAGGAGTCACTATAGTACAACCTCCACAAAGAATTTAGCAGCTGGGGAAATACAACATCAAAGACGTCCTGCTTTGCGTGGTACCACAGCATGTGAAGGCATACCAAGAAGCATGAGTGAATAAATATACAACTACAAGAAAAACAAAAATGGGGGGCTTTGAAAGAGTCACACTGATAAACCAAGCAGCCTACACCTGCAGAGGATGGCAAAGCAGTGTCTAAAGGTTATAACAGTCTACAAATTTCTGAACGGAATCTGAAACTTACTGGAACAAGAAGCAAAAGCTGTACAGCACAGCATATACAGCACAGTGGACAGCACACCATAACATGCTAGACTATCAAAAAAAATTTCAACAACTTTGAATAGCTTTGATGAATTAGTCACTGAGTAGAGATGTCGTGTTATGTTACCTCAGACTGCTGCTGGCTTCTCCTTTGCTCATGCTGGGCTCTACTCTGCAGGTAGTGGGTGTTTTGCTGCTTGAGAACCATAACACTTCCCACTGTCCACCAGTCTGGATTAAGTGAGACAGCATTTCAAGGGGATGGTAATGCTGTGAGCTGTCATTTCTGCTGTGCCTAAAGCTGGATCCATGCCATACAGACACGCAGGAAAGAGGGAAGATGCTGGTGCAGGGACGACCTTAGGTGAGGTCTTGCCCCACTTTTCATACAAACTTAGCCTTTTCTGTCACAAAACGCCCAGTGTGAAGAGGACATGGACATACACGAGGGTCTGAACATTTGGGCAAAGCTCGAGGCAGTTGGTCCCTGTGAAATCAATGCAAACTGCACAAACTACTTGTGACAACGCAGGGCAAGGGCATGACCATCATCCCACAATTACAGTAGCTTTTGCACAGTGTGGGTCATCTGTGACAACCCAAGTATCTCAATGTAAGACTTACAACCCAGGGCAACACAAGGAATGGTGAGGTGAAATAATGACACTCGACAAAGTGCTGCAGGCAAATACAAGATACGCAAGGCTTGCAGAGTGAGAGATCGAGGTCAGAGCATCAACAAGACATGGAAATTTTCAAAATGAAAAGGCAACAGACTCAGAAGGGGAAAGCCCAGCCACTTCATCTCAATGCACCGCCTAAGCCAGCCCATTACTGATTGTAAGAGGCTCTGCTGCTGCCCCCAGTCCCCCAGCCCCCCCCCAACAGCAAACCTTCTGACACTTGGAATCACACTGACAAACAGGAGAGTGGTCTCTGCATACCAAATCCATTTAAACTCCAAGTTGTGTCCCCACAGAAGCACTGAAAAGATCCAAAAAAGATGTGGCAGCCATGTCAAATGTGATTTGAAACAAAACGCATGGTAGAAAAAGTCCCTGTGAGTCAAAAAGAGAAGGAAATAAGCCTGAGCAGTGCTGGTGCCAAACAAAAAAAAAAAGAAACACTTTCTCTCTTTAAACAAAAGCCAAGAGAAATGTCCAGTTGAGTTTTACTCAGGCCAAGCCACGGCATTGGCTTAAAGGTGCTGGAAAACATGCCACTGGAACATCTTGTATACTTCTTTCCAGCTCAGGTGCCAGGATTGGGGATGAGCAATGGCACTGAAGAGGCTTTCTGCTGGGGACTGGATGGACCGCTCCAGTTTTCATTACACGTCGGTTTGGTATTTGTTTTGACAAAGCCATCAACCTTGGAAAAGAAGTCAAGATTCAGGGGTGTTATTCAGTGTTGTTGTCTTGCAGATCAGAATTACTGTGTTAAAAACAGGATCTGCTTTGTACCTTTTCAGTTTTGTCAGGGTGGAAAAACAGACTGCAGTGGAAAATCAATGTGTCCACACCGAACAACGAAAAATGCTCAAGAGCACAGAGGCAGTATATGCTTTCATTCCAAGTGAAACATCTTGAGCATAGTACCTCCATAATGAAAGGAAAAAAAATGTTTTGAAATGTCTTGTCCTGTGCCCACTGGGCAAGGATTACTCTCCCCAGACAAGAATTTGATGGAAAAGAGGCAAACTACAGCAGTTTTATTTGTTCCACCCATGCATGGGAAAAAAATCTGGCTCAGGCAGTAAAACGGTCCTATTTCTGTCCCACCCTCCCGACAACATCACACGGTTTTGGCATGTGCACTGGTGGCAGGACATTAGATCAGTGTGTGCGACACGGCCACACATCCACCCTCAGGGCCTTTCCGGGACGCGACTAAGAATACAGTCCACTCAAAAAAAATGATGTCTTCAGGCTTTACTCATGAGAACATGAAGAAGGTTTGCAGTACTTCTCAGTTTATAGATTAATATTCATATGCTGTCCACTTGCCCCCCCCCCCCCCCCACTCTTTATTTAAGGAAAAAGAAATACCATTTTAACATTCCCACCCACCCATTCTGGTAAGGTTACTATGGCAACAGATCCCCCCCAACCAAACACATACGCGCACACACCCCCTTGAGCTGCCTTAGCAACAAACAGCTGTAAACAGCTTGTGCAACAGACTGTCCCCAGAACAGGCCTGCCAGCCATGTGAAAACTGGACCATCAGGACCTCTGACAGCAGACTCAGAACTTCAGTAGGAGTTCAGTTCATAGGAACCTAGCAACCCCTATTAGCACAAACGAGCCTACGCAGCTAAGCGCTATTTCTAACTGACTGCATGGCCGCAATGACAGCATGCAGTGGACACCAGAATGAGCTGGCTGTCTTCATTTGAAGAAGTGGCACTTGTAAATGAATCGTTCTGTTCATATAAACCAAAGAACAGCACCACCCTCCGCTTGCACACTTCAGAGATACATGCTGAGTACACTGCTGTATTTTACTCCTCGTGCTGTGTGCCTGCTGGTTGCTGCAGTGCTCTCCTTGAGTAACTTAGTCCCCCCTCCCTGGTTTCACATCAGCCCACGCGGCAGACACCATTAAAGGTGACAAAGCACTGGTAAATGGAACGGTAAATGGAACAGGAAAAATACCAGCACTGCAATGTTGCCCTTGCTCACCAACACCCCACCACCAGCTAATGGCAGAAGAATACCTTTTCACACATCACAGCAAAAGCAATGATGATGTCTAATTATCAGCATCCCTTTTCTTTTCACTAATCTATTTACTAATCTACAGCTTTAAGATAAAATTATCTTCATCTTAAATGAGAACTAAAATAGCATTTAAAAAGCTGTTTGTGATAGGTTTTCTATTATTAAAAACAACATTTCTATTAAGTAACATTAACAGTCAATATTTGTATACATTTTAAGAAAAAAAAAACAAAATTCACTTAACTCAAAAATCAAAACTTAATTTTGAAATATGAAGAAAATGAAAAAATTAAAATGAAGTGTCCATTTTAATTTAGTTGTAGCAATCACAGTTCATCATTTTAATACTTTCCTTCTTTTCCTGAGTCTCCTCCAGTCATTGTTTTGAGTACTGTATGTTCTGCTCTGATATAATTGATGTTTCTCCAAACAAAGCCATTACAAAATGATAATGGTTCCACTTTACAAATCTGGCAGTTAATGATTATTGTAATGCAAATGTTGGCAAAGAATCCAATGTGGCTTTGATTTTACATTACAGCATATCCTCAGACTGCTTTTGTTGAGGTGCTTGGGCTAACTGCATATTGACTCAAAACAGCAAATGGTGCAGAATACATATATATTCTTGCCATGAAGTGTGGTACTATGTGCACAAATGCTGGCCTTTTCCCTTATCTGTTCACACCACAGTTAAAATGGAATGACTAAGTCTAAAAATAGACAATTGCTGAGGGAGAAACTGCAGTATTCAGTACTTTGTAACCGATTCAAGCCAAACTACATACAGGTATTTCATAGGAAGTGGGTATGACTTGAATGAATGAAAGATTTCTGTCATACAAAGGACCCCAGCAAATACAACAGAACCTTTTCTCATAGCCCTGATGCAAACATCAAAATCTGTGTCACTCTGATCTGACATCAGTTCTGAACCTTTTCATTTTGTGCCATTCGGCTGATGTGTGAATGATTTTTGTATTTTTACCACACCAGAAAACCCAAATGAAGGAAGGGGACTATACACAAGTAACTGCCGATTTGACAGGACTTGTAGACACAGTCTAAATGCAGTGCTATTGGAAGCAGAAACCGCCTGTAAGGTAAGAATGTGCAGCCTTCATGTGTGCATGCATGTCTTCTGTAATGATTCTCAGTGCATTACACTGCATGGTGCCAACCGCACACACAAGGTGGCCTACTCTTTTGCAGCTGCCCCCAGTGGCTTCCTTTAGGAATGGCATCGCACACCTCACCTCCTGCACTGCTTCTGTCTGGAGGGCAAACTGATCACCCCTAGACTACAGAGTCAGAGTGCACTAATACACCCTCCCCACCGGCCGAGGGCTATGAATATCTCCAGAGGTATCAGCTGTGTGAAAAAGGACACGCTTAACCTACATCTCTGGCATCCGGCATGCTGTTGTTGTGTCTCCTCTAGAGCGGTCTGGAACAGAGAGCCACCATGCCCAGAATTACACATGTGACCACAGGGTGTGCCTCTGCACTGCAGACATGCACCGAACAATGCCTGCCACCCATCTTTCATGGGGGGGGGGGGGGGGGGGGGGGTGTCAATCCCAGGTGGGAAACCGCTGCTTGACCTTTTCTGGTCCGGTTAAAGTTCAGCTGTGCAAGCTGATTCCAGAATGTGTAAGGTGAGAAAGCACTAAGACTTCCCCCGGATAAGGACATCTCATAAACACATGAATAATGCTATGCAAGCTGACATTAGTAAAGAAGGATGGGAAAGGTCTACCATCGGACACTGGTCAGTGCCGACTGCTATTTTTCGTCCTCTGCATGTCACAGCATCCTGACAGAAATCAAATCCTGTAAATGATTCATGGTCCAAGTAGATTGAGTCTGCAACCAGAACAGGACACCAGAAAATTAAAGCCTATAAGAGACCATTAACCTGGATGAATGGCACATTGCTGAGCAAGTGGCCATGCTGTGTCGTCCTTCTGCATTGCAGACATAGCTGACATGGCAGCCCTACTGAATAGCTGCGACAGATGCTGTGTGAGCTCTCAGCTCTGCAGCAGACACAGCAGCTTACAGCCCACAGCGGCCCGCGCAGGAGTAGGAGATAGGTGTCGATTTTGGAAAAGAAACCATAAACAGAATTGAAAAACAGAAACCAAGTGGACATTAATAGTTCTGTGACATGCATGTGAGGTAGGAAGAAAAAATCGTGACCAAGCCTGCTGCGCAGAAGGCACTCTCACAGCGCAGGAGGTGTGGGGGATGGGGGGATGACACATGATGCAGAGGCGAGATGGCTGGGGGTCAAGAGACAGAGTCTAAATGGAGCTCTTCAACCCTACGGATATGTTACAGTAATGTCAGAAATGGCTGCCACCAAACTTGTTGTCACTATTTTTACACTACATGAAGAGTATCAGCCACCATAATGTAGGCTTCAAAATCCATGAGCAGTCTGCATGTGTGTTAGAGTGTTAATGTGTGTCTGTGTGTGTTTAATTAGACACGTGCCTGCTTACCTCCCAGCAGCATGCTTTTCGTGACGTATGGGAGGGACTATTTATTTAATGCCTCTTCCTATTACGTCATGATTGAAGTGTCATTATGGGTCAAAGATGCACCACTGAAGTGTGTCAGTTTCAGGCCATTTTAATGTAGTTTTGACAGGCAATATCACAAAGTATGCATGCTTTCACCTGCTTTGTCCTACTCTGTTCAATTTTAAAAGGAGTGGTTCTTTGTAAGACAAAGTATTGCAAGTGGGATCTTCCACTTCTGATGAGGTAAGTGGATGTGGATGGCTGTTTCCCTCTGTCACTCACACATGATGCCATATGCGCAGTGCCAAAAGTACTTTCAGTTCATTACTTTTCAAACACTCCAGCTTGCATTTCCAAAGAGCATCAGGTATATCATTCAGTGTAGTGTATAAAACATTTTGCATATACAAATGCAGTGGCATACAAAAGGGCATTGTGGCTCACCCTGACATGCACTTTGTTTATGGTGGATAAACACAGGTTGGGGGGGGGGGGGGGTGTTTACATACTCCTACCCTCACCCCTGCTCAGTCAGTCTTCACATGTTTGCCACAGAAGCTTGTGGGACAGGTGAAAATCACATAAACAGGCAGTAACAAAGACCGTCACAGACCACACAGAAGTTCACAATAGAACTGGAAGTAGCAGACATGACCAGGACCACTGACACACTCAGGCTTGCAGAAATCAAGAGAGGAGTGGAGAGGAGTGGGTCAGTAAGGGGAAACATGCCTGGGCGAATCTAACAGGGCGCATGACCAACAGAATTCAACAGAGGAACTTCAGGTCAAGTGCTCCAATGCATGATATTCAAGATTCATGAATGCATGATATTCATGATATTCAGAGCCTATGTCACACTGCGGAACAGAGTGTTTTTGATCTGGGCTTGGGAGAAAGGCAGTCTTTGTGCAACAATCACCCTCGTGATGCTTCAGTGGTTTAGAACCCTGGGTCAGAGAAACTTGTCCATCATTCCCATTTTAAAGTTTATGGGAGGGGTGTGGGAGCAGCAACCTAAAACATATGAGGACACTCACAGCCTATCCATGTCATTGGACACAGGGACTCACGAGCAATTTGTGATTAGCTGTGCAACTACTGTCTTAGCTGTACAAAACATGACACAGACAGATATCACTATGGTGAGAACACAAAGTGACACAGAACCTATGAGGTGCTGTTTGTGCTCAGTCACTTCTATTTGCTGTTTGTTAGCCTAACCCCTATTGTATTTTCTTAATGAATCAAATTAAATGGTCTACATCAATCCCATAATCTTGGAAGACATTCAGGACCACATGGAGAGAACAAAGTCACTTTAGGAATTAATATGCAATCTTTAGTGTATAAAATACACAATGATCCGTACAGGCTACATCATTTATTACTAATTTACAGCCTTAAAATGTCTAAAAGTGAAATAAAAGTATACACAGTGATCTTCAAACTAACAATGAGACAAACTTTTCAAGTAACAATAGATCACATGTTCTATGGCAAGTTAGTACCGAAAGAAATGAATCAGATTTGTGATATTCAGTAGAAATCTAACTTGCAATTTTATGAAAGTAAAGAATGTGTTGAGACCTTAGGCAAATGCATTTTTACACAGGTCAGGAGGGGATGTTTTCCACATGCAGTGACATTAAAAACAGGGGATATGTGGATTTTCCAAATCCCTCTTTTCCTTGCAGAGAGTAAAATCTGCCTGCTTTTCAACAGGCACTGAACCATGGTCCCAATGTATTGTAATCCAACCAATTTTCCAACTTCTTTGAAAAGAGAAGCTAAATGTGTTCAATCAAGACTGATGATTATATAACTAAGGAACGTAAACACTTCGCTGAAACCAAACATGACAGACACTGGAACATCAGGAACAAGGTAGCTCTACTCTCTCGTAGAACAGCCTACTCCATGATATTACTACTAAATATCACATATCAAACTAAAATTTTCATGAGTACCTTTACGGGTAACCTACATGATGAATGAATGCTATGGATGGACAGATGTTATGTGACAAGAAAATCTTATCATATAACAAATACAGTCTGGTCCTACACTGAACTAATGTCCCTGCTCTGTGTGCATCCATGCCTCATGTTCCAAAGCACTGACATATTCAGCTCAACACGCCAGTTCAACTCACCTTCAACATCATTGGTCACTTCCCCACTCTATCTGTATCCTGCAGTAACAGGATAGTAGGTATTAACTATTATGTTTAAAGGTTACTATTGATGTTAACAAACTAGAAGTGCTGAGGCACCCTTTAACGCCTTTGTGAGGCTGGGACGCACCAAATTCTTCCTGTATCTCATATCCAAAAACTTCGAGTTCCACTTCCATAGACCACTTGCCAAAGTGAGCAACCTCATCACCCTTTTAATCTTTTTTTTACAGTCCCATACATTTATAACTGAACTACAGGGCTAGCATTTATAATGACATTTGAAACCTTCCCATGTAAATGCCAACAGTATAGTTTTTTCTTACTTGGATTAACTGATGAATTATGCTGATGATCTCATGTTATGGTGATTTGTTAGAAAAGCAAAATGCTTTACCGTTTTCAATATAATTCCACAAGCCACTCAGTATAATCAAACTACGGGTCTACGGGTCACCCGTCAGGTATCATTAATGGACATCAACAGAGAAGTACAGGTAACATCAGCAAGATGGAGATAAACAGCAGTTAGGAATTATTATTTTTATTATTGTATGGGCAATATTTCCTCTGACGCCATGTTTTCTAGGTTTCTTGAGGTTGTTCCACATGACAGTTTTACTCCTCGTGAGCATAACTGTTTCAACTATATATCTCTTGTCATAATAGCATTTAAATAATGCACTATCAATTATAATATAATACCCCACCAAAAGACACCCAGCTATGACCAATCACCAATCCTATAACATTGCTAAACCTAGTGACAGTTTAGCTAAACTGGCAACAAAAAGAGAAAAGTGGATTAATTGAATTAGTGTTGGGAGAATAGTGAGCTGCTTGCATGCAATATCTAAATGTAATGAGTGACTGGCAGGGCCTCAGTTCTTGGAGTTGTAGCAGTCAAAGAAATCAATTACTGCAGAAATGCACATCAATGACATTTCTTCATATATGCAGTTGAATGGAGACAACAGTGACCAAATCAGAGAATAGCATTTGTAATTTCCAACAAAAGCCTTGACATCTGAGGCAGTCCAATAACTTACTATGAGCAAGGAGACCTTGTAGTCGAAATGGGCAACACTCTAAAAAAATAAAGGTCACATTAATCATCAAGTACATGTTGGTGGGGTTGGATTTGGCAATCATATCTACATAAAACCTGTTATGAAATTGAAGTGTGTCATGTATTATGTATAATGAATGCTTAATGCAGCTGTTATATAGGGTTTATGCATGCTTTACATAGCTGCACTTCATGTGACCAAAATAAATATTTCTTGGTTCTAAAATACTACCAGATGTTTCCCATTGTCCCTTGCAGCCTTTCACAGGCTTCAGGGAGTTAAGGGACAACATGTTATAAAAAGCATGCATCCAGTATTTAGTTCTGCAGGTTGTTTAGAACAAAAGATCATCTAAGCTCCCTATGCAGCTCTCTAATTGAAATAGCACAAGGAGGGGAGAAACACAGCCAACTGTAAGCACATCCACAAGGACTCATGAGAGCCTTGTTATGTGACACTGATAACTTTGTGATGTAATACAACAGTGGGTAACAAAATACAAATACTCACATACAATACATACAGCATTTTTCACACTTTGTACTTCACTACAATATTTGAACAGCGACTTCACTTTTACTCAAATACACCTGTCCGGACAATATTTATCAAATATTTGTTTTTGATCAAATGTATAATAAACATTATAATTGATCAAATTATAAATGAAATTGTCAGGAACATCTTATTATGTATTAAAATGCACAATATGTAAAAAAATAAATAAAATTCAAAGTTAAGGATAAACCACAATGTGGTAGAATTGAATCTGGGCCCTTGATTGCTAGCCAGAACCCAGTGTTGCCAGGGAGAATTCAGTAAATCGATTTGCTATGTGAAGGCCTTTTGTAAGCTTCAAAAAGCAACCAATGTGGATACTTCTGCGCAGTAGCCTGATGGAAAAAAGCTGTCATTATTGTCCTGCCATTACTGCTGTAAATCCCAATATTCTTGAGGCTCAACAGGCATTCAGCAGAAGCAATCTCTCTCCATGCTGCAGTGGGAATTGTATGGGTCTTTATTACGTCAAAGTATAGTTGGCGCAGAGCAGGATGTTCAAAGACAGCAACAACACGGAATAAAAAATTCAGTTGTGTTCATGCTGTCCTTCAGAAATAGCCTCTGTAATCAGTGAGACTAACCAAGGATGGGGACTGAGATAAAGAGAGAGAGAGAGCGTGAGAGAGAGAGCAAATGACTTGGTTTAGTCACAATAAAGGATACCAAGATGTTCCATTCACCATGGAAATCTGACTCCTTGCTACAGTTCACACCATAGTTTTCTGAGTCCAGAATATACAGACATGATGCTTGAACAGAACATTGTTTCCTATAAATTTAACAGAATATTTAAATTGTCCCCACTACCAAAATCACCTCATGGTTTAACCGCATTTATCCCAGGTGCTGTATACAAACTGTATGTGGAGTGGCCATTAGGGTTGAAGCGATTCCTCGAGAAACTCGAGTAACTCGATTACTAAAAATCTTTGATGCAAATTCTTTGCATTGAAGCTTCATTTAATCCATATACAACTATATACAGCTCACTGTGTTTCGCACGGATGATTATTACTGTCGCACAACGCGCTTACGCTGTGGACACGACAGAAAGAGTCCAAAGTTTGGGATCATTTCAAGATGAAAAAAAAAAGAAAACTCTGTACAGTGTGTCTATTGTAAAACCGAACTAGCCTACCACAATATCACAACATCAATGCTTTAGCATCTCAGCAAAAAGCATCCAGTCTACACATCAGGTCAACAGAACGGACCTGACACAAGGTAACGTTAACATTAGCATTTAACGTAAATCAATATAATTGCTAGTTGAGATGAAGGCTAGTAAAGAATGTATGTTAATTATGGCTATATGTAATGGAATGGGAATGTAAGTCAATAGGAATGTAAATCAATATGGTGGCTAGTTATGGTGTCCCTAAGTTAGCTAAGTTTTGCTTAAGAAAATAACCACAGAAAATAAAATGCTGCAGTCAATGTGTGAAAGTCTGAGCTTCATTCATGTTATTATTATGATAGTTATTATGATAGTCACACACACACACACACACACACACACAAGTATGTAGAGAGACATTTAAGGAGGTATATTCTCATGAATAACTTTCATTACATGTTGGCTTTGTAAAAGCACTCAGAAGAAAAATGTGTGATGGAATTGTATGCGTAGACTCTTGCTGCAACCTTCCTGTCTGCTTGTTTTTGCCTCCTACAAATGTCACAAAGCCTTTCAAGGCTTAGTTTTGACAGATAATATTACTGTATGCAATTTAAGCAATAAAAATGTTGATTTTTCTAAAAAGGAAACCAATTAGTTGTTCATTTTAAGAGACCTGTCATTTTCGATTTTGTATATTTACTATTGCTCTTTAATAGAGCAAAAGTATTTCTTATCTGATTACTCATTTAAACGATGGAATAATCAGTAGAATACTCGCTTACTAAAATAATCAATAGCTGCAGCCCTAGTGGCCATGCTATTCCCTAGAAACAGTTCTTAATAGTGGGAGTTTCATTCATTGCAAACAGTTACTAAATCCAACATACGGTTTTGTGAGCCACTATCACATGTAATGCTCACATAATTCTTTTGCAAATCTGTCCCCTCAGTCAGTCTTTCGAGAGGTGTAAGGGTGGGAGGGGAAAAACAAGTCCTCAAATTAAACTAAACCTGTTCTGGGCACAGAGAGCTCCACAGAAGACAATGCTGACCTTTATTTATGTTGTAGACAACACTGGCACAGTAGCTTGTCTGAGCATCCAAAATAAAAACTGCAGAAGGACCTTTACTGCAGTGTTACTCTGGGAGGTTTCTCCATGTTATGGTGAGAACTGTGAGAGAGCTGCATTGCAAAGCTCTTAAATTGAGACAGCCAGTTTCACAAGTGAAAACTGAGTAGTAATTGATTTATTTTAATTGCCCTATTATTTTAACACAGCTCTACAGCACAATCGTACTTTACACAAAAACGGACAAAGAATCACTGTGTTTGGACTAGCAGCATACTATATTGCCTACAGGGCCACTGCATTTCTGTTTTTTAAGGCAAATTCTGTTTTTCAAAGTAACTAGTTTTTTTTTGCAATTTTGTTGTTTTATTGTTTGCCATCGTTATTGCTGCAATGTTTTCAATTTTCCTCTACAAACTTTTTTCAAACATTTTCCAAAAGCTACTAACGCTACAATGCATTTAAATGCGACAACAGTTGTTCAAAACATCCACAGAGGCTTCTGAAATTTGTGGGTGGAGTGAGAGCTCTATGCAGCAACAGTGATACTTTCTTCAAATCCTTGAGCGCTTGTGGTAGAGACTACAGCAAATGAAAAGGTCTGACCAATTCATAAAAAATGGGTGTTCTCTGTATGATTGATGATTTTTTCCCCATTTGCTCACTTTCAAAGCATGCGTCTCATCTGTTCCGTTGTCTCTCCTTCTTTTTGCCTCACTCATCACTTCACGGACCTCATGGTTTCCCCACTCTCCACAACATCTCCGTCAACAAGTTGCACAACTGCAGGCTTCTCAGTCCTGCATCATTGGTTGAGTCGTCCTGCAAAATCCTTGACTTTGTTACAAAATTGGTATTAGGCATATATATACGTCCTGATCATTGGGAGAACAAAACAAATCAGTCCATCTCATATTATAAAAGTAAAACAAGAAGAAGTGCTTGTGCTGTGGAAAGCCACTATTTAAATTACTTTCACTTACTTCACTACTGTGAAGGGTTACAGAACAGGGCCATTGTGCTGGACCATTAAGAGCAGTATCATGCACTCTTTGTACTATGAAAATATTTTAGTTCTTAATTAAATAATCCCTTAAAATCCTAAATATATTATCCAGTGGAATTTTCTCATGCCATTGATGGCCAAACATTGACTATGAGCGCAAGGAGACGCACAATAAGAGATTGGCCAAGGCCAGGCTTGCAAGCTCATGGTCAATGCCAAACTCTTTAAAGAAGTGGGGTGAAAGGTGTGAGGGAGGTGAGTTTGAAAAGTAAAAAGTGAAATGGATAGCCACTGGTCAGTGCCAACTGTAACTGCATTGTGACTTCTCTGGACCCTGCCTGTTCTGGGAACTGAACACAGTGAACTTTGTGAGTTCTTGCTCAATGTTTCTCGTAAGAACAGACCTTGGATGTGGCTACTGGGATTACACAGCTGCAAAATCTGACCGCCCAGGCACACTCAGTGAGACCCACTAAAAGTGGTGATCTTTACTGACCCAGAGCTGTACAGCCTGAACTGCAATGCAACCCTTCACAAACGATCAGTCAGGCACAGAAGGCAAAACTCCCACGGAGCAGGCAAAAGCACTGCCAAACTACTGTGTCCCACCCCCTCTCCATACTCCACCTCCACAAACTTTCACAACCCACATTACAAAAGAGGTGGGGATGCAAGTCAGAGGATCATATTTAAGTTCTTGACTTCTGTCAATGGCCTCATGTCACACCGTTGGTCATCAATGAACTGTAAATCCAATAAATTACACATGCTTGCTGCCAAATAACTTGTGGGAAAATGGTATGGGAAAAAATAGGAAAATAGCTACCAATTGTGGCAGTGTTGCTCTGTTATGTTACTGAATGGAACTGAATTTTGTCCAATTTTAATGTTAAAAGGGTTTGAAAAATTATTCTACGCCAGTGTTGTCCCTGGCCATGACAAAAGGTGATGAAACCATCTATGGTGAGTTACTGAATCCCAGCTGACAACAGAAATGTGTGATTGTTTTTACAACCTTAAACTGGAGCACTTGATATACAGCAAATCCAGCTTGCCTGCAATTTGGTTATTGGTTGGTTGTTTGCAATTTTAGGAGTTTTTGAGAATTAGCTTTCTGGACTCATAAATACGATGTATGATTAACTTGTGAGCAGTGAACATAATATTCATTTAATGATCAACCTAACTAGCTTAGCAATACTTTCTTCTCCTTGTTTCAGGAACGAAAAAGACAACCAGCTTGTATGCTTCCAACAAATTACATGACATGAAAATATCTGAGCTATCTGAGACGTTCATGTATATGTTTATGTATAGGTATTGCAGTTGCAGATGTTTATAATTGAAATATTCAATGCAAGTATAAGGAATATAGCTTATCTTTTCATTGTTTCCTTCAATCAGTCAAACAGGTAGCCTTACTGTATGGTTAATTACATAACAGTCAATTCACAATACAAACCCAAAGTTTCCTGGTTCGCTGGATCATCAACAGATGGTACAATTCTGTAAACTCTGTACTGTGCAAACAGTGTTCAGATCTAGCGGTAGCTTAAAGAAGCTGAAACTAACAACCAGCTCATTAAGATTAACTAACAAAACGTTTGCTAGCTAGCAAAAATAGTGTATGTTAGCTAGCTATTTGCTAAGGTGTAAGATTACAGTTTCTTGGAGTCTTCCTCACACAATGTTATCCCTATTGTTTTCACAGTATTATAAAATCTTTAGAGCTGGACCTGAATATTCGACTATTCGGATATTCGTTTGCTGGGTAGGTATTCGGTTTTTAATTTTGGGATTCGGATACTCGTGGGTTTTTTTTTTTTCTGCTAAATGTAGGCCATCAATAAAGGCGAACTGCAAAATACATTTTGCCAGCACATTCTTGTACTATATTTATACTTTTTAACTGCACTGTTAAAATCTGAAAATATATACCATCTCAGCTTGGGCGCCTGACATTCCACTGAACTCGTAGCAGTGAATGTCACAGTGATGGGAAAGTAGCAGGAGATCACCTAGTTCCTACTTTGGGACTTAAACAGAGGGCGTAATGGTTCCGACCGACCCCCAGCAAAGTTTATCATCCTGGGAGGATGCTAGCTGCAGCGATGCCATGCTTCTCTCTGCTTCCAGTGGAGTGTGAGACCATTTTTAAATACCGCGGCTCCGTAAGCAGTGACGGCGATGAGTGCATAGGATGGGTTAAATGCAGAGGACATTTTGTTTCAATATATGCAAGTACTGAGAAATGGCAATAAAGAAATTATAAATAAATATAAATCCCAAATCTTAAATTTGTTGGAGCTAGTATGCTGTTTCTACACTTCTGTTTCACAGCGCTTTGTCAGGCGTTGTCTCGGAATCGGAGCCTATTATTATGAGCTCTTTTGTAGGTCTGTAGGTCTACCTGATCTTTTCTTGTTCCCATTACAGCAGACATTGCAAATAATTTTGTTATAACTGAGCAAATAAAATGAAGTGTACATTTTCAACCATTAGACAGACACTGTCTGGTGAAGGAGAAAGCCTTCAAATGTTTCAGTCTTACATTTGCATCTTAAAATCCACAGAAGCACTTGATCCCCAACTATACCCCTACTAGCGAAACAGACAATTCTGATTTGACAGATAATTGCGATGATCATGCCAAAATACAAAATGAACCAAATGGTCCAAAATGAACTTTTTGGTAAACCCTGTAAGGGGGATGGTAGATGAAAAAAATTTCACCAGCCACTGGACTTTTCACAAGCCAAAGTAATTTACTGCATTTTTAAAATAACAGAATTGTATAGCCCTGTTGAGCAACACTACATCGTCATTATTTCAGTTAAATTCATGTTCATCTTAAATTCATGTTCACAGACTAGGTAATGACAAATTTAATTCTAAAAGGCGCACACCTATTTGAAATTCTTCACTAGACAAATTGTGATTAAACAGTCAATTAAAGAAAAGTACAGATGTATAAAAAAGTTAGGGTATTACTGTGGATCAGCTCTCCATGAGATCCTCACATTACAGCTGACACTCCCGCAATGAACAATGTTTTGATGCTCCACAGTGGCATGCATGCATTTCTTTTTACTCCAGTCTACAAAGATTATTAGTTGTCACCCTGAATCAAAATTGATCATTTACATTAATCTTTCTTTATGTGGTGGTAACAACTTCAGCAAACCAGTGATTCCTAAAATTCCAAAAACTTTCTCTAAAGAAGCAACTGCAAAAAGCACTTGAAAATTAATTCAGAGGCAAAATGTTAAAGAGTGAATCAATTTAGCTACATTTTAACTGGATCCTGCAAGGCACACGTCTGTATGGTAATGTCAGCAACATCATATATTACTAGCCAACAGAGTATAGAGAGCTGCCTTACTAGCCAGCAAGATAATGTTACAGCTAAAGCTGATAGAACCGCAACCCTAAAACATAGCAGTGTTTGCTACTACGACTAGCTGGTACTTTGCCTCACTCACCAAGTACACTTATCACGAAATCTAACATTACTCTGCTCTCTTCACTTGGCGTCCTTGTCATGATGTGCCTAACTAACTTCTGGGGTGATCTGGTTCTTTGCATTTATTCTGTGAGAAAACAGCACAGTTCTGACTTAAGCACAGATGAATTGGCTGAACTTGGGAATTCATAACAGAAGATTTGACGAAGGGAGATGGAACCATTTGGATGTTTTTTGTAATATGTTATATGTACTATATAACTTTTGATTAATATAAATCAGACAGAAAACAACCTCAAAGGTGTCAAATGCTGTCACAAGTGAAGCAGGCATTTGCAGGTGTAACCATCTCTAATCCTTGTTATCATCTGTCTGATTTTAACTGATATGAAACACCTGCATATCCAAGGAGTGGCCTACAGCTTACTGAGCAGATATAATCAGATGTGAAATAAGAGAAATCAATGTACTGCAGCAGGTTCAGGCCAGGGGGAGGGGGACCACAGGGGGCATTATGTGGGCTGTTGCACTTAATAATTGATATGGATGAGCTCACTACAGCTCTATCACCCTGTAACCTTCTCCCTCCTGACAGACAAAGCCACTGGGATAGGTTAGTACTTGGGTGGGAGACCTCCCAAAACCAGATTGCTGCTGGAAGTGGTGTTGGTGGACCAGTAGGAGTCTGAGGCGAGTTACCTCCCCTTCTCTGTATTTCATTTCAAGATACTTGAAAGGCACTGAATAACTGCAATCCATTATTATCATTGCATGTGTATTTAAATGAAAATGACAAAAATTCTTCTTATATAATTTTCAATTCTACTGCATTGCATTGTGGTGTTTGTATTTGTCACTTCATGAGATCATTCATATTAGAGATATAGCAGGTTAGACAAAGCCACAAAGCATTAGTAATAAAACTGTCTGACAGATTTTAAGGGCTTCATTACCTGGACTTTCCAGAACACTCATGAGAACACTGCCTAGCACAATTGCTTGACTCACTGCTTTATGTCACAAGAAGTCAGCCGTAATGTGAACCAACTCATGAAAGGGCAGTACAAGAGGGCTCAGTGCACATTTTGAAATATACAATGACAGTGCAAAGGTGATGATCGCAAATCAGTCCACACAATCACAGGTTCTGTAGAGAGCAATTCTAGTTTTGCCATGTATGCTTTATGCATGTGAAACCAACCACTGAAACCGAAACATGGCACAAAGGAAAAGCTTTAAGGTGTTTATGTCTATAAAGACAGTTATGATACAGAGTGAGAAAGAGGTCTGTCCAAGAGACATGGGCTCATGTATAGATTAACAATTACAACCGCCAACAGTGCCTTGCAAAAGTATTCAGACCCTTGATCAATTCTCACATTTTACCAAATTACAAACAACACACTGAAATTTCCATTTGTGTGGTATGCTGTTTTAAAACACTAAAATTCAAGATTGATTATTTTAAGGTGACATTGGTTTTATATTAGAAAATATTTTTAAGAAAAAATTAAAAGTAATATATTTTGTTTGCAAAAGTATTCAACCCCCACACACTAACATTTGTTTGAGCCACCTTTTGCTGTGATAACAGCTTTTGGGATAAGTATCTACCAAATTTGCACAGTTTGGTAGTGATGTGTGCCCAGCACATTTGTTCCAGGTTGTTCAGGTTGACTTGATGATGTTTGCGGACAACGATTTTCAAACAGTGCAACAGATTGTTTGTATTCGCTTAAGTTAAAAGCTAATACAAAAATTAACTGACAACAGTAGGTCAATTGGTTAATAAAAACCCCTCCATAATAAGCTCAGGAAGCCACTTTGCCTTGGCTGTTCATGAAAACAGACGAAAATATACAATTACAGAAAACAACTGAACACAGGGCTTTACGACACTAAATCTGTAGTCCTGCTCGACTGAACGCACACCAAGGCAGAAAGGGCACCAAGCGTCTGACAGCATTTCTGTCTTGACAACCTTTCCTCTTTAACTCCACCTCGTCCAAGAACAGCAGTCTGACCTCATTGAGCTGGAGTCTGTGCGTGTGTCACTCCAACTAAATCCCTCTCAGCCAATGTGTCTGGATATTCCAGGGGCCATCTGGCATGCCTGCTCAAACAATGAGCATAGCAAGAGTAACATGAGAGAGAGTGTGACAGAGAGAGTGAGTGACCCACACACATGCAACTGCTTAACGTAGTGGGCTGTGGAAGAGCTCATCTTATCTGAAACTACTGAAACCTTCAATCAGAAGAAATCAGATTGGAGAGAAAAGCTTTTTCGGGAATGCATTCCATTTTGTGGTTAATGCCAACATGGAGCAACAGAAAAATACTGAATCATGCCATTGATGTCCAAGACAACTGGTATACCTACCTCAGTTCCTTGTATTTAACCTGTCTGGAATATATTAACCTCTACTCATTGAATTCATCTGCGCTTACACTTCATACATGATACCAGTTTCTTCAACACTCACATCATAGCCAAGTCACTGTGGTCAGGAGGCACGGACGAGTAACTACAGCTGTAGTCGCTAGTTAAAATAGCTTAACACCTATCACAAGCCTATGAAAACTTTCCTATGACTCTTAACTCTAAGGCGGACTAGTGTTCTCCAAGTTGAGCAGAGCAGTGAGTAGAGCATCAACAAGCAGCCACAGGTCAGATCATTTCAGCAGTGTGAAACCTCTCATAGACAAACTGCCATTTCCTGTCTGTATCCCTGGCTTGGGATCAGCACAGTGCCTGTGTTCTCTCAGTTGCTTAAAAGGTTCCCAACACCAAAACCGATATCAAAACACAAAAGTGAAGGAACAAAATGTTTGTTTCCTTGATACAAGAAGGAGCACTTTCATGGCAGACACCTGTATCTCAGAGCTCTACCTTTAGCTTCACTAGGCAACAAAGCAGCAAGATAAAACAGTTGCGCCCAGTCATAAGGCTGGTGAGCGAATGTATGTGTGCTCGTGCGTGTGTGGGTGTTGAAAAATGTGCTTCCGCTCGCACGCAGAATGGGTTGGAAGTGGAAAAAAGAGGACTCTCAAAAAGCTTTAAGAGCACCTTGCAGCTGAATGTGTCGACGATCAGGAAGCATGAGATAGAGAGGCTGAGTGAACAGGAAGAGGAACCCAGAAGAGGAGGGAGGGTTTCGTCATTGTCCTTTCCAAAACTGGATATTTGGAATGACCTCTGGAGGACTGGAGTCTGCTTGACCCCCTTCAGGCGCCTCATCTCCCTGCCCCATACCCTGCCCGCTTCCAGGTCAAGCTTTACTGTTGAGACATGCCTTCCAACAAGCTTTTCAGCTCGCGACGGGGGAAGCATGAGAGTGAAAGGCTCCACCCCTCTCAAGAGGAAGCCAGATGCAGGAGGCCCACTGTTACCTGACACGAACTTGAGAGAGAGAGGACAGAAAGAAGTGAAGGAAGTCAGGACTAGAGAGCACAGCAGCCCTGTGCGCTGTGGGAACTAGGCAGATGGGCGGAAACTGGGTGAGAGAGCAAAAAAATTGGTGAGGCCAGGGAAGACTGCAGGAAAGAAACTGTTCAAAGAAGGATAGGGAATATCAGTGAAAGAAGAGCAGGGCAGAGAACACCTGAAAGGGAAGGAAAGGTGTTCACAGACAAAGGAACTGGCCAAGCGCAGCCTGAAAGGTGACTGTGTGCTTAAGAAACCGTTCCTCGATTACTACCAACTAATACTCCCTAACTGGAGCTCAATGAAAAAGGGCGATGCCCGTGCTGCCCGTGATCCTACAAGTTGGAGCAGGCCAATCCTGTTCTGCACCACTGCCTGCGGCCAGAGAGCGCAGATTCCTAAAGGTCAATGTGTTCTCACTTGGCAGCAGCAAGAAGTGCTGGCACCATGCCAGCATAGATGATTTCAAAAACAAAACGCAGAGACAACAACAAGGAATGTTGCGTGGCTCGGTCTGTGGGGGGAAGGGGGAAGGGGCATGTTATTTTCTAAATTAATCAGCTATGAGGGAGCTTAACCTACATCAGAACTGAAAACAAAGGACAAACGAGCCACCCTGCTGGAAAAAAAGGTAAAGTGGTGCATGTGGGAGTGGACACAAATCTGTTTGCTGCTAAAAAGCACTAATCTGCTTGCAAAGGATGGCCTCTTCCTACTGCCTGGCTTTTAAGCCTCAATTGAATGCCATTTTTAGAGGAAGAAAACAGCAGGAAAATGAGCTGAACTGAGGGTTTTTGTCTCGTTACTTTTCTCAATTTATCTTAAAAGCATTTGTCTGCACTCACTGAGAAAAAAAAGGTACAATATGAAATGAAAGAGCTAGATTCACATTAAAACAGGTGTTTTGTGTAGTCATCACCCTTTAGCCCATGAAGGAGGACCTCAAGATATTAATCTGATTGCTCTATGCACTCGTGAGGTGCCCATGAATGAGCCCTGTCCTCAGTTTTGCTGGCCAGGTAACTAGTTACAGTAGAGCTGGTGGTGGGATTTGTGCATAACTGCATGACAACCAATGAACTTAGGAATTTGTTTACCATGTTGAAACTCACAATATTTCCTGTTAAACATGTGGATACAGAATTTTCCATTTCAGAAAAACAATTTTCCATGTTGCCCTTACTACTTTGAAAGGGCAGTGCTGACCAACATACCCATAATCAAGTAGTTGGAATGATACTATAACTGATTGCTGCCACTTTTGTGCCAAGTCATTATCAATGCTATTACATTGTGTGCATTTTTTCCTTGGATCAGTTTGACCAATTTTAATAGTATGAGGATTGGCTTTACACTAGATTCAGTGAAAAGGATGAGCTATCCAAATTTAAATATTAGTGCTTCTTTGAAGTGTTAATGAAAATAAATAATAAAGCACAAAGTTTATTCTCCACGATCATCATGGGAGAAAATTAGAACAGTGCATTTCTCAGAATCCAGCAGCTCCTTTGCCATTAGAGAAATGAACGGGAAGCATCTTCGTAACCACAGTTACAAAGATGGTTTTATCAAAGCATACTTTGTTTGTTGTGTTGCAACAGGGCCCTGTATTTTATACAGCATGTTAAAAGTTCCTTTAGGGGGGCAGGGAGATAAGCTGACGACGATGTAAACTTTAAAGTAGCAAACCTCTGCATTTCAATGGCTGTTGAACCAGAAGGCTACAGAACAGTAAAATTGAAAGTAAAAAAGAAACTGCAGTTTACTTGACAGGAAGAGTATGCTGAATGGATACTATTTGCTTATAATTGCAAGATCTTCATTCAGGTTTCCTTAATTGCTTCCATTCTGCAAATAATCATTTTCCACCCACTGAAAAATTGTCAGTCTAGTTTAAATGTATGTCTGACAGATCAGTAAGCTAAAATGTGGTTCTGTCTTGAGATTAGCCTAAATTAAGCCCATTTGAGCCCAACGTATTTGAAAAACTCAGCGTAAGTATTTAACCAGCTTTTCACAGTGGAGAAAAGATCCCTGTCAGTACAAGAAAAAGAGTGCTTTAACCAGAGGAAGAAGCTTTACATGTAGTCCTTTTGATTGTCATATATAACGACACTTAAGAGAGAAGATGCATTGCTAAAATATGAAGGCTCCCATTAAAGGAGTAATAACTTGATACAACTTGAATCTCTGCCCAAGACTTCCTGTCAGAACACCATTGAAAACAGTAAAACTTACATTTACAGCCAACAGATGACATAGGGTACATTATGCAAGACTCCTGATTGCTTACTTTAGTTCTTGGTTGAAACAGCAGTGGTTTAGTCATTTCAAACTCCACTTGCTTCACTTCATATCACTTACAGTAGGGTAGACGTCATCCTTGAGAACTAGAACTGTTACACAAAGTGTTCCATTGGTTTGAAACACATTGAGGAGGTGGTGAACAGATGCAACCTGCATCAAGGAGGAAGTGGATGTAGACATTCTGCCATGGCCCCTATACTCTCTGACTAGGTCCCAGGTGACCCCCTCCACACTGAGACCAGACAGACAGCTTCCTATGCATACAGAAAGGATCAAAGACCAAAGAAATGCAGGCGGAGGGTGAGCACAATGGTGAAGACAAAGAAACCCATCCAGATCCGCATGAACAAAAAAACAAGATCCAATTCCTCTCACATCTATGAATTTACACTCATTCCATTCAAAGTTGCAGGCTGAGTCCAGATGAAAATTGTCCATTTTCTCTTTCATCAGAAAAATGCAATGGTATTATTAAAGGCTCATTTCCGGAAATTTGCAGAGGTGTGTTCTTTTGTCCTCGTTGAAACCATGGAAATGTTTGAAATCTACTGAAAATTTGCAGATGGAGAGGAAATCCAGTGTTTTGCTTCATACTTAAAGGTAAAACAGTGCCACTTTATCTTGTCATTTATCTTCCTGCTGTCAGAGCCCAACAGAAAGGCCAATGTCCTAGCCTCAAAGTATTAGGAGCTTCCTATCTTGCTGGAACTCGTCATCTTCCACTTATTACTGTAAACCTACTGCCAAAATGGTAAATAGTGCTAAAAACCCATAACCTGTTTGAGTGGCTGCTTACACATTAGCACATTATTCAATCATTTTGGCACAAGAGGAAACACATAGCAGTCTGACTAAGAGGCTGACAGTGTATTACTATCAAACTGTATCTTGACATATGGAATTCACACAGATTTTTTTTTACTCACTCTTGAGGATATGCGCTAGAAACCCTGCACAAAAATAATGCACAAAAATCCTTCTTTCAAAAGCTAGCCAGTAAACGACATGGTAGCAATGAATAGAGAAGAATACAGAATAACCAGACCAACACAGTTAGCAAGAATGTGGACATTCCCTCCTACGACTATCGAAACATGGAGGTAAGGTGAAGGATGCTTTCTGTGTAGCTCCTCAATAAGGAAGTGAACTAATGCTAATGTCACTGATGCACTGAAACACCACTAGAAGCCCAACTAGAGGTGACCTGTTCCAGAAATCCTGAAATCGCTGTGGAACCGTTCTGAAACACTGTTGTACTAACAAGCATCTATTACCCTGTAACACTGTGCTACAAACAAATCAAGAACCTTTAAATCTTATTATTAGTGTACATTGTACCATGTTAGTTTATGACTTTTTGTTTGTAGGCAGGGATTGCTCATAGAGGACCATCTTTACAGCAAGCTTACTCTGAGACTATCCCTGTGTGAATACCCAATAATCGTAACAATTACCACTATGTCATGTGAATACAGATGCTATCAATGTTGCTAGATTCTTCTAAAACAACACTAAATTACAAACAGTATATTTACAAGGTGATTCTTATCTTACAATTTAGTGGTGATCCCAAACTGTGGGAGCAGGGAAATCCACCTTCAATTTTTCAGTTTACTCCCTCCAACACCAGAATGTTAAACTGCTGAGTGAATTATACATAAAGGAACACTTGATTTCAGGACTTCCACAAAACACAAAAAGTATTTCATGTCCTCAATATGACCCTTTAATGTATGTTCAGGTGGCTGCCCGAGACCCATTAAGCCATTTGCATTTTTACAGTGATGTTACTTCAATATTCAAGTGATCCCAGCACGTAGGCCTACTACAAGTAGAAGAGAAGGTCTTGTTAGCATTCTGGTGTTAACCTGATTCCGGTAAAACTGTCAAATCTGATACTGCTTTATAGTGCACCTAGTTGTACATCAATGTTGGCAGTGGAACAATGACGATCAAAGTAAACTATATTTATCCAAACCACACATAACAAAATAACAAGCTTGATGCCCTCTGGATTTGTAACAATAAAATATCCTGTGAACAATATGTAGCCCTCAAACATTAAGTTATTAAAAATGCAAAACCAACACCAAAATCTGACAACATATATGTGCATAAAAAACTGCAAACTTGTGGTTGTGTTACAAGTCAGAAAGCAAAAATGAGAGGGTTACTGACAGACTAAATGAACATACACCTGGTTAGACAGAGGTATTCATACAGTAGCCAGGTGGGTAAATCCAGCACAAACACTGCAAAACAGTTCATAGTTTAGCAGCACAGCTGCTCAGGGACAAAATAAAAAGATTATCATGTAATTCATCTTAAGCCACGAAATGGCATCATTTTCTAAAGCAATTCTCAGGGGGCAGGTGCCCTCAAACCTCCCAGCATTTGACACTTTAGGGACATTTTCTTCAAAAAACCTCCCCTGCTATTTTTTTTTTTTGCCTGCCACTACAAATGGGGAAAATACTGAGCCTCAGCTGACTTCCATGTCCACTAGTCACCATATATGCCACCATCAGCTACATAGCTCTTCCATCCAGTGTCACCATTTGTTTTTTTGTCCTCATTCTAACTCTCCTAACCATTCACACTCTTCCTTCCTCTCTTTCATCACTCCACAGTGACATCACACCACTGATTTTTTTTTTTGTAAATTTGCTATGGATGTAAACGTAGGTGTAACACTTTCGTAAATGTTGATCAGAATTTCCCACTGTGCTGCTAAAAGCGTGACAACAGTTGATAAGCTTACCGCAAGCAGCAAGCACTATCCTTTTGACACGTTGAGTGCCAACTCAACCATTCATCATTAGTGATTATGAAATCTGGAATTAAACGCTTTTCACTTGAGACCTTACAAGATCCCCAGTTAATATCTTAAAACCTAGGTTTTAACCCTGAATAAGTAAAGCTCTCCTTCTAACAACTCAAGAAAAAAAGATATTTCACCTCTGCAGAAAGATGTTATCATTGACCACGTTTCCAGAGAGACGGAGCTGTAATCAGGGTGGCAAAAACGTTCAGTCCTTTTTCAGTAACACACATTTATGAAACCTAGCATTATGGAGTTACCTTTAAGGATTTGTCCTTGATGACAGTACATGACAAGTGCACATGGGAGAACAAGAGCTCATGGACAGACACAGAAAGTAAAAAGAAAATCAGAGAAAAGAAAATACTCTCATATCAGCAGTAACCTTTTACCATCACTATCCTGTTAAAATGCTGGGTCCTACACATACTGGACATAGTCAGGTGGGCCAGGTGCCCCCTGACTTCCCTGGGTTCATTACACCTTGAGGAATTCACTCTCAATGCAAGCACTGGTTCTCAAGAGCTGGAGATCCTGTTTGATAGTCTGTCAGAAGACCCCTGAACAGCACACCGCAACAGAGTTGGGAGAGAACACGCTGGAAGGAGGGAGGCCCCATCTGCTTGCCACCACTGGGAGCTTCATTGCTACCACTCAAGTATCCCAGAGCAAGATGGCATTGAATCTCCTCACATTAATACTAATGACTGTGTAAGGCGTATTTGAAAACTTTTTCCGCTCTCCGTTCTGCTCAAAAGTACTGTAAAGGTTTGTGTTGCCTATGGGGCACAGGTGCCTTCTTGAATAAGCTGCTCTAGTAGGTTAGAACATGCCCTTGAGGATATAATTGGATCAATGACTCCATGATTGAGCACAACAGGCCCTTTGGCTGCCCTCTACTTTGTAACTTTCTGTCCAGCCTCGCAGCATAGAATGAAATTCCATATTATGAATCTTGCCAAAGCAATACAACTGCACTGCAAAACTCATGACAAAATGCACAGACATAAAAATCTCTACAGCAGATTTTTTGTTGTTCCAAAATGGTTAGAAGTCTGGAGCACTGTGGGAGTCATGTATCAGTGCTTGCAATGGCGTAAGCATGCACTTCCAAGCTCAGACGAGGATTCTGGTTGACTGCTTACTTTGATACTGTAGTACTCTATTGCTAGGAGTCCTGCTGATGTTGCTGTTCAGGCTAATATTAAACATGAGACAAACAGATCTGTGGGGAAGGGGGGGTTGCATAGCCTTGAAAATGTGTTACTCACACAGCCTGCACAAATTGTGGTCATTACCATGGTTTTTACTATTATTGTTTTTTGAAGCAGCAGAGTGACCTGGATCAGACATGGTGCGACTGTGGACAAGGATCAAAACAATACAGAGATTAGTGGGAAATAAAGGCAGAGGCAACACTGTGGGAGGGATTGCAGGAGACTACCGACTGTCAAATCCACTTCTGATTGGCTGGATGGAGGGCCAGGCACAGCAGATGCTGTCCTACTTGAATGCACACTTAGCTTTGCATCTCTACATCCACTCAGCATTCATTCCTCTCCAACTCAATCATTCCTCATGCCTCTTCATCACTTCTTCTGATATGCAGTTTTTGTTGTTGGATAGAGTAAGCTTGGATGTGGCTGCAGTGACTTGTTGCATTCTGCGCTGAGACCATTTTAAACAGTAAACTTGTCACTTCATCTGGGCAGTGAGGGGAGTGTTCCATCTAATCCAAATCAAACCAAACCAAACAGAAACAAGCCGGTATAGAGTGGAATAGAAACTCTGATTTCTGATGATGCCATCATAGCCCGGTCAGTGCAAGGTTAGCTATTAAAATGAGGCCAAGCACAGTTAAAGCATAATAGCGAACCAGATAAATCTAATTCATTATTTGGAATCTAACAAGTGCCCACACAGCTGGGGAAGACAAGCTGTACAGCCTCATGCTAGAAAAACATAATTCAGACATCTAAAAAAGTGCTCAAAGCCTCCAGGCTATGTCTAATGAAAGGCTGAAGATACACCATTTCCCCTCAGGTCACTTTAAAAGGACTGTATATATCACTGACTTGTTTAAATATGACAGCTATTCTCTTCCCTTTTTCTCATGAACAATGCAGTGGAAAGAAGAACAGATATTTCTGCCAAATCACTAGGAAAATGTACATGGTCTTATGCATCTAGGGAGGGAAAAAAACCTTATTGAGATGGCAGTGAGGTCATATTATAATGCAGGTTGCATTAATCTTGGGTTACATAGTCTGGAGGTCTCTTCTGGTGTCTTGCTGACAGATCTGGGTCATTTCTATATTTTTCCAGACAGCACTACCACTTGCTTTATTCCATTTAAGAGCAGTGCCTGATATGATGGCATAATGCAAGAATGTCACATGACCTCCATAACAACAACAACAACCTGGACATAGCTCTATAGATGTATTACAAGATGCAAACAAGAAAATAATAATAACAGTTTAATTTATACAACAAATTTCATGCAGTTTTACACCCCAAAATGCTATAATTTCTCCCAAATGACACAATAATAATTTAATGCTGCAAGAAACACAGTTAAGTTGGCAAACACACCCAGCACAGCTGAGTTTGGCAATTTGATACTGTTGGCTGAAAATTGTTATCCTGTTTGCAATAAATATTTGCCCATTGCAGGAGAATGATGGGTGGTGGTTAAAAAATGAAGGGTGCAATTACAATATCTGGAGTGCAGTAGCACTTAAGCACACCACAGTAGGCACTTTTGTGTTTGCATTTATGCCACCTGAGACCTAGTGGAGAACTCAGTAGAGTGTACCCCAATAATCAGGCCAAGGGGCATGTGATTAGAATAACAGCAATCTGCAAGACAAGGGAAAGCCATCAGCTAAAGAACAATAATTTCAATGTCAGCATTGGTTGTTTTAAGATGGAGCTGAAAATCTAAACTAAACAAAATCCCAAAACCAGACATTATGAAACAAAGAAAAGTAAGGAGATTAGCAGTTTTGCATGGCTTTTAAGAACATCTGCTCAATTCCGTCTTCTGTATGAATCCCAATAATTAATAGCCTATATAAAAATAGCCTTCGGTGTATAAATACAAGAACACTGACAGCGAATCATAATATGAATACAGTTCAGGTAGACCCACCATGCAACCCCAGCAAGAGACCGGGCAATGACGAGATGAAAGAAACACTGGCATGGTTAATACGATCATCAGACACAACCAAAAGTCACGTCATGGACGGTTTGCATCCGACAGTGTTTTGGATTTTGTCAAAGTAAACTAACTGCGGTCATGGAGAAGACACCTGTCATAAATCAAGCAATGTTCGGAGTATGATCTGAAAGAAACTGTTACCTATTCATAGAGTGTTTTCTTCATGAAGCTGCCAGTACACAGTATTAATATCATGTGTCTGCATGCTAAGAAGGCTGCAAATAGTGAGAACTAATACATACCTATATCTACGCATTTCAATCCGGTGAAAAAGAAGGTGTACGCAACAGTTTAATTCCGTTTATTAATATGAAGCATTCAATAACTGGCTCCTTCTTTCTGGTTTTTCAAATGCTCCTGCTTGTCCTTTATTGCTAGAAACCCATGACAATAGGTCAAAAACACTTCTAAAGGTAATGTGGCTACATCCTGATTGGCCAGTATATGATCACACCTTCCTCATACCTACAACACATTTAACACTTTTCCTCAACCACATGGAGCCTGTGCCGTGCTCTGCAATTTTCATTTGCAACATTAAAATCAGGCCCAACAGTGGCCTTATTACAGCGGATTCAACATATTTTTACAACAGCATGTGATGAATACATCACATGAACAGCACAATGTGAACAGATTTAATGTTATTGTAATCACATCATACAGATGTAATAGGTGTACTGCATGGGCAAATGTAAGTAAGCAGGTCTTGTTGCTATAACTCTTGGTAATTGTATTTGTGTGCTGTAGTATGAATGCCAAAAAACAGCTTCACTCTGAGACTGAAGTGATGAATGCTGTTGAAAACCCTACGCGCCCATAACTGGCTGAGAGGATTTGATCCTGGCTTTATCAACCATTTGCTGCTTCAATCCACATTTTTAAACACTTGCTGCATTGGTCAAAAAGTACAAATATGAAAACGGAGATTAAAAACTCTTAAGCACGTTTTATGTTTGCTTACATAATATAAAGTTTAAAACCACCCACACGTTTCTCTGAATGCAAATCTCTTTCAGAATACAAAATTCTCTCACCTAAAGCTTTCAAAATTGTAAGCAGGACAAAAATGCCAACACAACAGAACTTTATTGCTCAGTCTCTGTGCATAAATCATTGTACACGATAGGAGGAAAGTACAGCTAGAGAAAGCATAGAAAAAATCAGATGCTGTGTATCCACCTTTGTAACCTTTTCAACCTATGACGTACCCTCTACCTTTAAAACCGTGTTTCATTAAATCTGCATACACATGTATATGAGTATTTATGGCAACACTGAGTTTCATTCCCCACAGGTGTCAGCAATGAGTCCTGCACAGCAACTGTAATTAGCATGAGAGTATGATAAATCAAAAGGAACATGGAATCTGGGCAGACGGGTATGGCATTACTTGTAAAAGACATTTAAATATGACCCCTTAGCCAACTGAGCTCACATTCAACTCATCCACCATCTTGGCTGTGCAATCATTCAGCACACTTTGAATCAATGCAACGATGGTGTAGTCACAGATGTCGTGATGTAGCCTTATGGATAACAAGGCTTTCATGATTGGTGATGCATGCTGAGCAATAAGTTTCCTTCAATAACGGAAAACAATCACTGTCAAAGAATCTTGAGCACAGTGCAAAGGGTATTTTTAAGGGTTAATTCAGCCTGGTCTGAAGATGCACGCTATGATCTGTTACTCAGCTGGCTGTAGTCTACAGCGATGGCCCACACCTACTTACCGTTGAGTGTGATTCCTTATCTCTGATTTGAGGTTGGTGAGGAGCTTCCTGTGCAAAGATTGGCCCGCCACAAAAAACAGAGGTGGATGTTTTCTTTTCCCCAAAGAACTGAGTTTCCTTAGCCATGAAGTGGAGTGCAGTATGTAGGGTTATCATCTTGTCTGTTACTCCACTGTCACAGCTGTTGCACAACTTTCACTGTCCACTTTAGTGCCCTTTTATATATTTGGCAGTGTTGAACTGTAGACCCACATCTCTTCACTGTACACAAAACAGAGGCAGTTATGCCCTGCACTCAAAAGTGTCACATGTTCTCTCTCATTGCCCTTTTTGGAATGTCACTCTGAGAAGGTCAAACAGAATTTTCTTATTAGTCAAGGATTTACAGCACACCAGAGCAGAAAAAAGTGCTATAGAATGGTCAACTTTGACGTATTACTGATGAAACACTGGCTTTTATCTCACAAACTGACCAAGACAGGGGGATAGTAATGCCCACCAGACTTGCTCTCAAAAGACTGAGTTCTTGCAAATATACTCATCCTCATCCAGTTCTAATATACAGTATCCTCATTCAACTGACATGAGCATTCACGCACAGCAGCTTGGAACCTACTCACCACCTCACCTTCCTACCAAGCATGTTTTAAAAACAATACCTATATCTATAAATCAGCCAAGCTAAGATCTGATCTTCGAGGTGGAAAAATAAGACCACTGTGACTTGCCATCACATATGATATATTGGGATTTTGGAGGCGATGGTACTCCCTTTGAGAGCAGCCCAGTGTCACAGTGATTTACTTATGGGGTAAGTGAGATTCATTACGTAATAAATAAGACTGCAGAAAGGTTATTATGATAATGTATATGGTAGGTGACTTAAAGTTTAAACCAGCAACACCCCACTTAATCAAAGATGCTTCTTTTTTCTCATCATGCTACAGAAAACTAGAAGACTAAATGTTATTCACTAAGGAGGAAAACCACCCCTTTGAAAAATGTATAATTGGTTCATTTTTTCTTGAACTATTGTCTTGAACTATTACATGAAGTAAACTAATTCAAGCTTTCTTCAATGAATATGGTCATCTCTTGGCATCTCTGACACAACAAATGTAAACTAATCACTACAACTATACAGGTTAATCAGACTGTGATAGCTAGGAATGCCACAGATTTTAATGTTGTATACTGATATTAAGAATAGAGGTTCTTAACAAGAGGTTCTTCACCTCAGCTTATTTCCTGATTGAATAGGTTAAATTGGGTTAATGAATAAATAAAAACAGAGGCACTCCTGTTTGGTAGCATGAGAGCTAACAGGAAATATACCTAAATCAGACAGTGAACTGCAATGTTTCTCTCACACATCAGAAATGATCAAACTTTCATTATAAAATGTCATTGTTAACGTTACAACAACACACATGAAGCTCCAATGTATCACAAACAGCTATTGTACAGCATGTTAGCATGTTGTATTTTTACAGGATCTAACACACTAGTGATCGCGCCTGGCAGCCACACAAAATTCATGCCACAATGCTAGATTTACAATTTGTGGTACTATCATATCCTTGTCAAAATCAATATGGGTATGGAACATGACCCACTGCTTTTTAATGAATGACAAAAAATAAACGATAACTGCTGAATAAAATACTCAAGTTATAAGTGCCATCATTACCTTAGCAACACACAATGGGAAACTAGCAAGTAACAACAGGAAACAAATTATTTAGCTATTTGGTACTGTAGGACATTTTAATTTATTCCCATTTCATCCCATTTAAAGGACAGCATGAATTTATTACTTTTAGCCCTCACAATACATCGAGTGAAAATGACAATTTAAATGACAGTGAACCATGAATGACATAATCCCCAGCCAGATAGGAGGGGGAGTCAAAGGGGAGTCAGAGATTTTTAAAAATTCTCATGTTGAGAGAAGCCAGCACTATGTGCTGTGCATTCAGTGGCAAATAATCATTGTTATTACAAATGATCAATCACCTTGAAAATCTACAATCAGTAATTCATGGGTCTTCTCTCAAATGTGCCAGATAATCCATTCAGGTCACACTGCATTACACTCTCTGCCTCTTTAGGAGCATGCATGGCCAGGTGTTTGACATTACTGGTAATAATCATGACAATGTCTTTTATGCAACAGTTGCATTAGCCTACATGCAAATCTGGAGTAAGAATGCTTTTGCATGTGTAGCTGTGTTTGAAGACAAATGTCAAAACAAGCAGAAAGGTTTTTGTACTTATTTACACAGCCACAAAACAATTGCATCTGCATCTTGTATGCATACGCCCCAAACGGTTTCACTTACAAACAAACGTGCAGGCCTCTGTAGTCCACAGACAAGTTTACTTCTAGAAAGATGAAACGCACAAGCAATAGTTAAGACTTTCATCCAGTGGACTTACAAACACTTGCTTTACAAACACTACTGAAAACGTCTGTCTATTTAAAAACACGTGATTTCAGGAAATCATTTTTTGATTTTCTGAGGACTCATCGAAATAACCCTGGGTTTGTTAACCGCAGCTGTAAGGCCTCTTCCATTGCATCACAGATGTTTAAAATAAATAGTACCAAGTGAAGGAAAAAGTCAAGCAGCGGACTAGCCTGTGCGAGTGGTCCCTTTGCGCGCAGTGTTCTAGTTGCACAGCTGATGTCTCCATGCTTTCAACAGTCCTATACACTGAATACACTAATACACTGAAAGCCAACAGCAGAAGGGGTCTGAGTTATCATCTGTTTGACCCTTGTCCCTGGGCCTCGCCAGCACAGTGCCCCCTCCCTGAGCCTCAAATCACAGCAGAATCGCACCACGCTGGTAAAAGGATGAGGCACTGGGACTGCAGTAACAAACTGCCTGCCTCTGGCAGCTCGCTCAGAGTTAACTGCAAAGGCTGCTGCAGACCTGCAGATTGCAACATTAATCCTGGGAACGGGCCCTTGCTCTGGCAGCTGCAGGCCTTACCTGAGCAGTCGGAGTTAAGCTCCAGGCCAGCAACAAGCTGCACGAGGCAGGGTGGGTATGTGTGGCCAGGGCTCCAGACTCCAGACTGGGAGAGTGCAGGTGCAGGCAGGGAGAGACCGACTGAGCCAGTGAAGAAGAAAAAGTACTATTTTCAACCACAATGGCTAACGCAGTACCCATGGTTGTGGTACAAGGGAAACAATGTTCATATTAAAACATTTTGCAAATATCAAGTCTCGAGTCACTGTCATCTTTACATCAATGCAAAACTAGGGTATGCAAATTAAGACAACTATTCATCAGCATGCAAGGTCATTGATTAATTCCATGCTGTACCAAAAAAAAAAAGTTTTGAGAAAGTTGGTACCAGTGCTGCCAGTGGAAAAGTTAGTATGGAGCCCTGGTGGCCATTTCAACCAGGAGCAGAGTTGTGAAACAGTGAGCAATAATGCACAAACCATAAACACAGATCAAGCTCAAAAGCCTGGACGTTTCTGTCTGTGTCTAAGAAGGTTTGTGCAGTCCAGCCAGAGCTTGCTAAAGTGTAGTCAGCACTCTGGTTAATGCACTGCAGACTTCCTCGTGTCCAGAACATTTTTCCCTATGGAGGACTCAGACCACAAAGCTCCGTTTCATCAGATTGGCCACTGCCTTCAAAACTGAGAAAAACATACATTCTGAAGTTCATAACATCTACCGTTTACTTTGCTTTCATCCAAGTGTTACAATTATAATTATAATAATTATAATTGAAATAATCAGATAAAATCTTGAGAGTGATGTGTTGTTGAGAAGTTACTGCATTAAGATGAACAACATGACAGTGTGTATCACAACATAGTGCATAGCTCAATACATGTAATGCTGGCCTATTTTACTGGGTTTGGGAAAATGTAAATTCGTAAACGTAAGCAAAAGAAGAGGTTCAAGAAGTGGCTAAATGGAAGCAGTCAGCAAAGACAACACATGTATCGAACTGTTGTTCAGAAGTTACCACTTCACTCGAAACTTTATATCTTGCACAAAATGTCATGGGATTTTCAAATGGGTATTTGATACACTCTAATGCTCACAATATCCTGCCTGCCCATCCCTGCACTTGCAAAAGTTCTGTTGATGAGGCCAACTCCGTCATTAATGCATGCTCTTGTACCCACAACCGAACAGAATTTTGCTTTATCTCACAAGTTAAATTACTCCATTAGTGACCTTCCACATGAATAATGTCCTGAATGATTCTCTGCTCACAGTAACACAATGTAGACCCACTGCACTTCAGAACGGAATTACAGGCCTGACTTCTGAGGGAGCTGAATGTGTGGTGCGGGGTCTGGAACTGTCTGATTACAGGGATTGCTCCCTTGGGATAATAAATACAAGGTGAGAAGGCTTGAATGGGATTTTACACTTCCCAACCTCTCAACATCACCAAAAACCCACAGTCTTTCATGGTGTCAGTACCCATGGGAGTAATCACCCACAATCCCCTTCTTCCCCCGGGCCCACTGTTGACACAGTATGTAGAGATGTCTAAACCGTTCCAGCTGGCACTGTGTCGATACAATCCAGCTGCCTCCCAGCCACATGTTCATAGCTCTCTCCACTACACCACAGTAAATTTTCTCTGTTCCAAAAGCATAAAAATAATTGGGCAACATTAACTGTCACACAGGGACAGGTTAAAATCCAAGAATAGCAGTTTCAATTCCTCAACTATTTTTTTTAGCTTTAGTTCTCGTGTTGTTGATTAACTTTGCTTGGAGCAACAATTACTTGAACATGGCCTTTCAAAGGTCAGTGCTGGGATGGCAATAACAGTATCCATGCAGGGCAGCATTGTATCTACCCAAATGGACAAGAATAAAATTATGAATACAAACACGCCATTTAGACCAGTTGTTCTAGAATAAAACAAGATGGCAAGCAAACAAGTCTAACTTAAAACATAACTTCAGTTAACTTAAAATATTTGCTATTCCATCTTAACTACAATCAGTTTCCATGTTGGAAAGTCTTCAGCCTAATTTGAACTAAAATCATGAAGTAAGTTAAAATAATTTGTTGCTTCTGAAACATTACTTCAGGCTATTAAACCCTCACACAACATCTTCAAGATGTTTCATAAAAAAAAAAAAAAAAAAAAAAAAAATCTTAAAGATGTTAGCAAATACAGAACGCAAATGCTTAGCTAAATTAGACTAAGTAGGTGCAACCTGCCTCACAACCCATTATGTGGACAGGCAGCAGACAGCAATTAAGGGAGATGGAGGACACTCGGTTTCAGCAACAATTTAAAAAAAAGTCAACATCTCAGGTAATGAACAGCTTAAATGTTTCAGAACAGCCACGTGCTTTGGTGGCTCATATGAAGACTGAAAAAACAGTCTGCTTGCAGGGAGTTAGAAATCAAATGCCCATTCATCACTCACGCATTAGAGAAACAGAGTGTCACGTGTTTATGTCCGAGCATGAAAAAATTGTGGAAGGAAATGGCAATATCTCAGCTGTGAAACTGGTTCCTTACATATTTTAAAAATTGTACAATGAGGAACAACTAGTGACAATTCCCACTTCTGACAGCAAATCCACTGACAGCGAAGATTCCCTGTTTGCTTTTCTAATGCTAAAAATCAAACATCACCACTCTGGGGAGGCGGGTACCTCATGATGACTGTACCTTTCTGCTGCAGTTGATCAACAGCTCCAGTTTGTGAGGAAGCGAGTCAGAGCAGTAGAGAACCACGTCAACATAGGAAATTCCACAGTGGCCTTTAAATTACATTACAGTAACACTTTTTTTCAAAATGCAGACGATCTGACAAGCCCAGCCGTGGAAGATCAAACTAATCTGTGACCTCTGGTAATTCCTGTAGTGGGCGGGGAGTGGCCTCACACACAAGCTTCTGCTTTAATGCAATGCTCCACGCTGGGGCTGCTTTGTAGCACCCTGGCTGTCTGTGGTTGGAAGTGCACACATCAAAGAGTCCCAGTCTCCCTCTGATTGGTCCCTGTTGCTCTGCGTAGGGAGTCATCACAAAGTAACAGTGACCCAAAATGGACAGAGTGTGGGTGAAGGTGGGAAGCAACCAGCAGAACTTAGGCCTAGCTAGAGATCTCTTCACTTTCTAAGTGGTGGTAGTAACATTTCAGGTCAGTCCAAATTTTATGATGTACTAGTAGTTGTGACGAATAAGACTGCATTATGGTGAACAACATGACAGTGTGTATCACTCAACACACGCAATGATGCCCCATTTAATTGTACAAAAACTCCATTCCCCAGCTGTGTGAGTTACGATCCTATACTAGCCCAGGTATATCTGCATTTGGCAAAGGCTTGAGTCTACGAGAAACTTGTGGCTTGGGGAAAACTAAATTCACAAAACATACACATACAAAGTTAAAAATAACAATGCTAAACTTAAGCAATCAAATAAAAAATGTTTAATTACATTATATAGAGGTAGCCAGCAAGCATAACACAAGTATCAGGAAGGAAAGAACTGTACAGATATTGGACAACAGCTATATAAACACTGTCAATGCAGTTTAACTTGCTAGAAATTATAATAATATAGCGCCAGGTGCCAGCAAAGCTAGCTAGGAACAGACACAACTGGCATAACACTGGCTCTACTTCCAATCTGACAAGATAAACAATTAGATCTGGAGGAGCAGTCCAAGCTGACACTGTGCCCATAACATGCTGTCACTCTCTTTAAAAACAATGCAATAAAATTACCACTATTTAGAAAATGTACATCCAGTGTGCATTCATATAAATTAGCATGGTGTTCACACCAGAGCACAACAGTGTGTTGAGAGAAAGAATCAAACAAAATATAGTGCTCCCTGTATTCAACTTTCTCACCATATGCAACAACATAACAGCAGAATGCATCATACAGGCTCAATAAATCATAAAAAAAATGAACAGAGGGCTAATCACAGGGACTTTTTGGACCTGCCAAGTTTATATTCATGTGAAATCACTTTTCACTTTCTCAACATGACTCTTGCACTGCCACTGTTCCGTAGTTTAGTCCGCAACAGATTGCTGGCACCCGTCCTTCTTGTGACAGCTATCTGCGTCCCTACACCAATATAAAGGTGCAGACACAGAACACAAGACAGACTCTTGCTCATGACAAGAAAATTGGTACAGACTGGGAATGATTAAATGCACGCTGAACTGTGGATAACTAAAGCAGAGGATATGCAGTTGAAGGAGCTGTGTACAATTCATAAATCACTTGCATTCATATACCTACTACTGTAAAAAGGAAGTGCCGACAGACAATTGTATGAATAACTTAACACTACCCAACTGTTAAGCTGAAATACCATATAGGGCCTACATTCTGGCATATCTAGACACTGTGAGCACTGGTAGCTCCTCTTTCAGGTGACATCACAATTTCCCTTTTAACCACCATGATGCAGCTCACGCTGTTGTGCCATTTTTGCCGATACCATCAGAGAGACCTCATGCTGCCATGGTATGATTGTTTGCTTTGGGATTGATTTAACCCTTGTTCATGCCTTTTAATGCGTTGACGTTAAAAATCTAAATCATAAAACATCACCACATTTTTACAGTAGAAATTTCTGCAGCTAGAAAAGCCAGGCTCCAACACAATTCAGTGAAGACAGTCAAGTAAGGACTCAGAGCTCAGCCTATCAACCTCACAGAGGCTAGATTTGGGGGAAAATTCTTTGTATTTGCATTTGACACAGCAAAGTTATGAACAGTTTTGTTTAAATATTTCTTTTCCATATTGTTAACAAGGATTTTATTTGTGAAAATTACAAACAGCAGCAACAGGCTTTTAATGAAGTCTGAATTGGATTTTTCTGGTATGGATTTTAGAATGGCAGCACCTGAATGGTGATGTTCAGCCATACGGAGTTAAGAGAAGACTTTTGGATAAGAAACATTGTCAAAAACAATGACTTGATAAAGGGGATTTCTTACTAACAATCAGAAAATGGACTGACCCACACTGTTGCGATTAACCCTCCAACAGTCACATGCTTGTACACAGCATCATGGGTTCTTGAATTATAAATGTGTTAACACTCAGTATCTAACCTACAGTGTTATTAGCTGGCTGATTAATAAGCAAGACCCAACCTGTGTTTTAGCTATATAGGCTATACAATTAATTTCACATAAATTTCAAATTAAAATCACTGATGCATAAATAAATATTTAAAATGACTTAACCTGCATTGGTTACTGCACATCCATTTACTCAACAGCTACCCACCCATATGTGCAGTAAAATCCAAATCTGACAAAAAAAAAAAACAAAAAAAAAAAACAAATCAAGACGTCCTATAATCATGTAATATTTACTAAACCACATGCAATGCCACATTGTGTTGTTTTGCTAACAGTATAAATGCTCAACTCTGAAAGACCAAAGACTTTGTTTTCTTTGCAAACAGCCAGAGATGACCATCTTAAAACAAAATCATATATGTACAAGAGATACTGTCTGAACTGCACGCTTGTGTTCACAACTGTATCTTACTTGGGTTTATGAAGCTAATCCGTGATTTCCAATCCAAAAAGAATAATTTCACAATGTATGTAATAAATGAAATAACTGTACCTTGCTGTATAAAAGCACAGTCCTTTTAAAGAACGTTGCCAAGCTGCAGGAACTGATACTTCACTTCACAATGCATGTTCCGAGAGGTTATCAGAATCTCCTTAGGGAGCACCGCTTTAGCCTTTAATTATCAACGGAGTGATAATATATGGAAAGTGTCACAGACGTGTGTGACAAACGGTGGTTGTAAATGCAACAGTGAAGTTACCAGTAATAAGAAAGGGTAAAGTGCCTTTCTCAAAGGCAGGCTGCCAAATAACTGGCAGCATCACAAACTAGCTACAGGTTCTTCTAATGAATAAAAAACGTCACGTCTCACTACAACAGACTAACACTAAATATGATTGTGAAATAAAATCCAACTATTTTCCAATATTCACGTATAAATGGATTATACAATCAGAAAATCATGGTTCTACCAAAACCAGACAAACTAACGGTCAAGAAACATAACAGTGAGAAGTCGCACGTCACACTAGCGGTAAGCATGCAGACAGGTAACGCAGCAAAACTCAGTTGTAACGAACATTTCTACTTTTTTCTATATTATACCTTCTATTGCGAAGTAGTTGATTCATTCTTAGTATACAGCTAGGTTGCTACCTCGCTAGACGATCAGGGGTTCTCAGTGAGCTGGCTACCCAAGTAGCGCAAAATGTTCATTTTTCAAAATGAAAACATGCGGGATCTCAACTTTCACCAGCTTGGCTAACTTCCATCCAGTTGTTTCACGGAGGCAATTCCACAATTATATGGCCAGCTAGACACCTTGCAATGCCGTACAGCACTGTTTGTGTCAGTCGAAACTGGTTAGCAGCTAGCTAGCCAGCAAGCTACATATAAAAGTTTTCTTCTTTTTTCGTTACTATTTAAACAAACAAAAACTAAACGAATTCACACACATCTACGCTGCAATTAGCCAATACTGTAAGACTGGCTCAGTGATTACTCATTTTAAAATCATTATCGACGCGTTCTTACTTGACAGTGCAACAGCTAGGACTAGCTAACGTTAGCTTGCTAGCTAGTAGATAAAATAACACACTCGCTACAGAGCGTTTGTGACGTTCACAGCCTGTTTGACCCAAATCACCCTTTCCTTCGGGAAATATCATTGAAACCTGAACATACACCCTAGAAATATCGATTCAATAATATACTGCAACAGCGACTTAAAAGTTCATTATCCTACAAAATGTAAACAACTGCGCTAAGACAGTTGGAGCTCACAGAAACTGCTGGCAGGTCCCCTGCTACCGGAGTAAGTTTGTTTACAAAAAAATATACATATATAATTCGATATGAACAGATCGGCATGATCGAGGTGTGTCCAAAAACAACAATAATTACTTTACTTACCTCGTCAGGACGTTAATTTTATTTATTTATTTTTTTTTTACATAAAAATGCAGGAAATATCCACACGGTGCGTACAACTCAGAGAGAGTAGCTCTCCCCGTCTCTGTTAGATACGCAGTTTTCTCTCTTTCTCTCTTTCAGTCTCTCGCAGTCTAGCCAGCTCCATCCAGCCGCCCACTTCCGGCTCTTAACGTGTGACAGATGCGTTTCAGTTTAAGCACATTTTATCTGCTTAGCTTGCTAGTTCAACGGGAGCGAATAAAACCTGGTTTGTGCGCGCATGTTCTAATTTTATCGCTGGCTTGCTATCTTTTAATTTATGTCAAGTGCCGTAACTTGTTGGTTTCATATATTGTAAGTTACCTGAGAACATTTAGCTCTAACTCTCGCTTAGTCATGCAGCGGCTTCTACAGTACACGGGAAGGACTCTCTGTAGCGTAGTTACATTACAGTATAAAATTAGCATGCACTACTCTTATTAAATAATAAAACCATTTAGCTTGCTGGTTAGCGCGTGTGTTTTCCTTTGTTAGCTAGCAACATATAGTGTCATATTACAGTCTAAATGTTGTAATATAACTTGCTATTTATCATTAATTTTCGTATTACCATTATTATAGAAAACGCTGCTAACAGTAAGTAAAGTGCTGCTTGCTCAGTACTACTTCTGTAGCCTACGATTGAACTCTCGGAAACTTGTATTAGCGAACATCTGCATCCTTAAACCCAAACCCATTTTCTGGGTAATTGTAATTTTACGTATTATTCCGTTTATTGTAGTCCATCCACATGCAAGAGTAGGCCTATAGGGGGGTCAACACTATGGAAAATGTAATGTCAGCGTGTGCTCTAATTATTATCGATCGGAGAACGGCTTTTTCTCGTTTTCATATCCTAATAATAGATTTATGCATTTTTTAATTGAGTAAACACAAGTAGATTGGTAGCCTAATGTGCCTGGGAACCAAAGACTACGTGCAGACGACACGTTTAAAATAATAATAATAATAATGATAATAATCGGCAATGATGGTTAACTCAGTCACTCGGAATAAATGAAAATGAAATTCCTGAGAGACAGGTATCACAGCATTATGTCCTGTTGTGGCAATGCTTCCTACAATGCCACTGTATGTCAACGATGGCACTGTAGTGATTCAGTTTCCTATCTGGGCAAGCGAATTGCCTAACCCAATTGAATGCAAATCAGATCAGACCAATCAAATTAATAAATGTAAATGAAAGACTCCTTACCAACCAGAACCCTTTGAAAAGCATTGATCTGAGTTTTCATAATGCAACTATATATATATATATATAAAACACAAGTCCAAGTAGACGCAGGCTTAGTTTTAACATAGGCTACAGTGACCTTTTCTGAAAACATTTTCCAGAACTCGAACGTCGTTAGTTTTGAAACAATTTTCAATTAAACCGTTTGTCAACGTTATTTATTGTTTTAAAGCTCATGGCTTTGAAGAATACTCGTAGAGATAAGAGGAGACCATGTAGGCTACATAAAAGGGGCATTTTTATCAAAAGAAGATTCCAATACATGTCTAAGGGTTTACAATATATCCTTTCCCGATTTTTCATACTTGCCTGGCATAATAATCTATTTCCAGCGGCCCCTACATACATCATGTTCGAACCCAAATTAGCGGGTTGAGTAACAGCACGTAATAGACATGTAAGCTTATAGTAAGTCATCCTATTATTTGTGAGAAAACACATGGATGATCAGTGTCCATTTGTTTCCAGGAAAGTGGCGCGAAATTCGAGAATATTGCTATTGCTACTAATGCCATACAACATAGCGAAAATACTGGGAATCGTAATCCAGAGCAGGAATTTTAAGCAATAAGAGCAAATCAGCCACTCGGCACGCTAAGAGTAGCAGTGCTGCTATAACGCTTAACGTAAATCCAGTGCCTCCTAATTCATCAAAAGAAAACACAACTGCAAAGATTTTTTTTCTTATCTGTTCCAATTCCTAACACGACATAATATACATGTTTAGCCTCTAACATTTCGGGCTGTTGAAAAACAAGAAAAACGGCATGCGATTTTTGTGTTGTAGAGGTTTCCCTTCCAAATTTCATTATACTCCGCATCCTTTTTATTGTGACCTCAAAGGATATTGGCTGATTGGGGGTTTATAACAAAAATCTGTCACAATTTACATGTATTGTATCGCCCTCCCCCTGTAAGCCTCACCTGGGCTTTGGGGTCACTTTGCCTTTTTCTAAGATCAGCACAATAAAAATGAATACCACTTACTCACTGTCATTAAGTATTTGTGTGCGAGTTGATGGGACATGTTAGCAAGATGAATGCATGAAAACAGAAGTTGCGCTTCATTGCAAATTCTTCCAAATGGACATTTGCACATCTTCCAAGCTACATCACTTTAGCTGAGGATCAGTGTGTGTTTAGCTCCCTGGTGATTACTGCAGTTGAGGCATCAGCCATAGAGTGCTCCTTGGAGCTTTTTGCAAAGGTTAGGCTGCCCCCAAGGGACTTCTGCACTGAGTGTGACTTCACAACCAGGTATAATGGAATGTATTCTACTTTCCTTCCCAAATAACCTCACACCTGTGACATTTTTTTCTAAATGATTAAGAATAGTTGTAATGCTAGTTGAGGGTAACAATGTAGTGCAGTCATTAGGGAACTGGACTCCAATAAGAGTAAGGAACTGTTTATGCCCTTGAGGAAAGTGTTCCAGCTGTATGAATGGATAATGCATAAAATGTAAACTTTGTAAATCTCACTGTGTAAGGGTATTGGCTAAGGAAATCGATTAAAAAATGATTTCACAAGTTAATCAGATAGGTGTATCGTGATGGAGCATGGCGACACCTGGTGGCAGATGAATATTGCTGCACCTGCACACAAGTAGGCCATTATTTGATGGGCAAGTACCTGAACATTTTTGATGCTGTTGAAGGAGCGGAATTTTATAGCTGTTTTGGGATCATTGTAGTGACTTTACTGACATTGCTCCAGACCTTAGAGATGCATAAAACAACTGTGAAACTTGTTACTGTAACGTTAAAATTCACCCAAATAATTGCTTGTGTGTGCGTGTATTTCCGGGGAGGGGGGGGGGGGGGGGGTGGCGTGGCGGGGTGTAAAAATATGTATAGATATACACATATTTGTACATGAACACGTGTATACCCTATACATATATACCCGTACAATGAGAGCTGTCAGCCAATGAAAAACTAGGAATGGGTCTAATCAAATTCAGTCTCAGAGAAAAGCAAAACAACCAACAACTGAATTAAATGGACCTATCAGATTGGAGAGCATAAGGCAGTCAGAAAGAACAAAACAACTCCAACAGTCATCAGGAGAAATGGTAGAGACGCATATGTGTGTGTGGTTGCCAAGGTGATTCAGGTTGCCTCTGTCCCCGCTGACCTTAATGCACACAAGCTAGTCTTAAGGGTGAACCATTCTGCGTGTGTGTGGAGAGCTTGTGTGGAGGGAGTGGTGTAGATCTTACTGTCAGAAAAACAACTCATGTGGCTACTCTAAATTCCAGCAATTGATTACATGTAGATGGCACAGAACTGTAGTGGGGAAAATTACAAAGAAGGCAAGTGATATAATGAATAAACAGCAATACATTTACCCTCTGTACAGCTTGCTGCAAAACAAAATTAAGTTTATTTTTCTTCCCAGACTGCAGGTGGTAGATGCTTTGCAGCTGCTGGAAGGATTACCTGTTCCCCTTGCAGAATGAAACATATCAATACTACGCATACAGCCATACAGGTACATATCACACAAATACTGTGCATTCACTCTGAAGAATGGTAGTATGTTCATGGCTTTGCCAGACAAAAGGCAATATATTGTGACAGTTTATCTGAACTGAACCGCAGCTGATTTGCTTATTATGTGAAAGTATGGTTAGTTACTCCAGGAACTACTGTATGATAAGACTCCAGGTAAAGAGACATTAAAATTAAAAGGAAACATGTCAGGCTTTCTTTTCCGTGGCTTTCTTAAACCTCCAATGGTATTGTGCAAAACACCATCCTCTAAACCCACTGAAAGTATATTTTACTTATACCCACTTACAACTAGAAGTATTATCTGTTGAAAGCAACCACCAAGATTAGCAAGCACCAAGCAAACACCGATTAGTGATTGGATATAGGCATTTCATTCAGACAGAATTTCTGACCCACTCATGATTATTGCAGTCTGTTTATTAGTCACATCAAGTTCTGGTTTTTACACAAATGGATCAACAGACAGAGCACCAGTTCAGTTTCAGTAAATGTTTAATTAAAAGTACTAGTGATTAGTTTAGTTACAGCATAATTTACAGAAAATTCAATTCATATGCAATTTACACAATTAATAAGTAAGACTTGCCCCCCCCCCCCCCCAGCACAGAAATACAAGCTTTAAAAGCAGCAAATGGTAGGACTCAATAGTTTTCCTATGGTTAGCTTTAAGAATATAACTCATCCCTGATACCCAGAAATGTAATAATATACCTGCTGTTTAACTCCTTTGCACTAACTAGAGTTTACATCAGGCCTGGGATGAGAGTCCAGACCCACAGCATCTTTCTGTTGGGAGATCAGCCTCAATCTCCCAGACTACTGTAATATCAAGAGAATCAGCTAATATATCTGTATCAATTCAGCCAGATCCAGTATTCCTTATGCTACAGTGGTTACAGCAGAGACAAAAGGGGAGTGGTACAGGTAAAAATCATCAGTTACTTGATTTAAAAGCAAAGATGAAGCACCCCTAAAAATACATTCAGGGTAAAGGTTTAAAAAAAGTCACTGACACCATCCCCTTAAGTGCCAAAACAAAGAAAGAACTTCTAAAGTCATGATCCATGCATGCTGCTGTACGTGACACAATGACACTTCGTGAAACTCCTCCTTATTCATCAGCTTCAACAACTGTTTGAAACAAGCTGAGAGTCAAACAACAAACATTTAAAGTATAACCACATAAACATATGCTGTAAAATGCCGAATGCATGAGTGACGTTTTATCTATAAACCAAGCCACGAACCTTTTGCCATAGAATTTGTTTCAGAAAAAGGAAGGAACCATGGCACTGTGCCCATTTTGAGGAAGGACAGATAAAAAGGTGTTCATTCTACTGATACTACAAATGGAAAATATACACGACAAGCAATGGGAAGTGAGCTCTACACACGATTGTTGTTCATATAGGCAGCCAACAATTTTCCTCTTATTCATTTGATGAACCTTTTCACTTGTTCAGCTGATATTTAAAATACAGCAGAGCTGTCTGCAAATGTGATATAACCATTCCATTATTCACCAGCCGAACCCGAACTCTCAAGTCCTGATGGCTTTAACAGCTGTGGCACTGAGAAGCAAAGGTCTCACATGAATCTTTACACATGATACAAATCTGTGCAGTGACAAACAAGGTAAGACAGGGTAGACTAAAAAGAAAGGCACTGAAGAAAGCGGCCATGACAGAATATATACTGGAGAAAGTATGCATTTTCCACAATAACTAGCTTACACAACTATTCCTGCAGCGCTCATACTGGTTTAAATGTCTCCCTAGGCTGTTCTTCAAAAATTATCTGTAGCTTACAATACAGTTATCATGTAACTAGCAAACCTTATGGCATATTGAGTTTAGTTTTCTGGAAAAGGGTCAGTTAGTATCTGCGCTTGAACACCACTGTAAGTGCCAAGTTGGATATTTCAAGCACACATACATTATAGTCAAGCCTGCTTTATAAATGTTATGGAACATCCATTGTATCATTTCCCCCAGGGTTTAAGCCTTTATGCTTCAAGATTACAGTGGCGTTTTGTGTACAATATCAAAAATAAAACTCTGTGATCAATTAGTTGTGACTGTGGTTAGCCTCTTGTAGTCTTTCCTTTGACAACCTACCCACCTTATAGGCAGACCAGTATTTTCCAGAAAAACAACATGATATAACAGTGACATTCCTCACTGTTGAACACAAAAAATGACCATGAAATATCCAAGTTCATGCCCCTTTAGGGGCTTTTCTGAATAACAAGATGGAAAGGCATATCACAGATGTTGAGTGTTTGGCAGTAATGGCGACCAGTATGAGGTGTGACTGGCTGAAGGGAGATCAGACTGGTGTGCATGTCGTCACTATGGCCCTCTCGCTGGATCAAATCCTGCTCACTGGGGCGAAGCCATGTCCGAGCTGTACTCCATGTCTAGCGTGAGGGATTCTGGGAAGACAAAAACCCAAGATACACAGGGAATTAAGCGCCAGGTCGGATGTGGAATGCATGCTGCTCTGCCGGGTGATCCTCCAGCGAACAACGTGGTCTGTGCTCAAAGAGCTGAACACTGAAAATAGAAACTAAGGGAGGGAAATTCTCAGAGGAGTGGGTGGTTACAATCTGGCTGATTCACAAATACATGTTTAAGCATTTAATTGCCCTTGTAAAACAAGGGAAGGTTAAAGGTTTAACATCAGGCTTGGAAACGACAGTAGTGGGTCATGAATGAGAATGTCATATTCAGTCCTCAACATGGGTAACAATTTGGAGCGGCATAATGAGAGAGAGCTATTTATGTATATCTAAGTATGAGCAGTTAGGTATTTTTTTTTACTATGGTTTGAGTCTGAATATGAGAGACCACAATCACGTTAGCAAGGGTCTAGCAAAGCCTTACCCAAGCCGCCAGGGTTGGCTTCTGCCCCTTCATCAGGCATCAGAGAGTCCAGGGTTCGAGGGGACATAGTAAACAGATCGCTGGTGTTGCCAGAGTTGGTGCTGCAACAGGTGGAAAGAGGTAATAAAAGCAGCTTAGAGCTAAAAGACATTCAAACACTTGTGGTGTTTATGGTCAGTGCAGGTTTTCCATTATGCTGATAAGCATGTGCAAAAAAATCTCCTCTGCATCTGTAAAAACACTATCAAAAGAAGGCAGCATGTCACCCACAGATAAGGAATCTTCTGCTTATTTCAAGCTTGCCATTTTTTTTTTTTTTGCCATTTCATTTGATGATTTGATCAGATTTTTTTATGCTACACATATCGTATTGTAAATTATAGGATTGCTGAAAATGAATCTGATGAGGAAACCCACACTGCTGATCATTCCAAACATTTTGTGTCAAAAATAAAGCCTTCCAAACCATATACAGCAGAACACAAAAAAATAGAGTTGTTCTACGCTGAGAAAGAAGCATACAGCACAACAGAGCTGATGATTGTACTCCCCTGAAGAGGAAACATTGAGAGAATTCACTCATTGTGTTAGAAAATTGATGATGAAGCCTATGTGCCAGCTGATGATATTGTTGGGTTATTTAGGACTCTCGGCACATTACTCGAAGTCAATTACTCTCACCATCTGAAATCTGAACAGCTCAGTCGATCGTCACACAAAGGTGCCTGATAAGGAGTAAGAATGTGGTCTATCACAGTGTGACATTCTGACTGCAAGCTACACAAACGGCATGTATTTTATTATTTTTTTTTTTTTAAAAATGCAATGGATACATATTCATATGTACATCATACATTACATTAAATAATCGAATTTGACCTGAGTTTAAGAATGAGCTATATTAAAATTTTTAATCTTTGCAATACATGTTATGTAAGATTGGGCGTTAGTGAGACTGCTGGATCTATAAATGAGCTCAGTGGTTGCAATGGTAGGAGGTGTAGACTGCAGACAGGTTTTCTGTGGGGACTTTAAAGGAATCAATAAAGGACTCAATGTTGACCCTTTCATGTTTCATAATTCCACAAAGTACACCTAATCCAATGAAACAGGAGAACACAAATAAGTGACATTTACAATATTCTGTAGGTGCGATGAACTACAACAGAAACTTGCAAAACAGTAAGCAGTGAGATTTTGGTAAGCCTGATATCATGTTTTACAAATGCGTTTCACCAAAGTTCTGCCACTGTCAGCACATGCTGTTAGAAATTTGATACTAGTGGTTATTGATACATTTTGGCCTTTTTAACAATGGTATGCTAGTGCTCCACTGTGAACATCATATTGAGAAAAAAATATTAACATCTAAAAAAAAGTCATGAATACATTTCAGTGATCTGAATACATTTCTGAATGTACGTATGAAACTAAACTGAACCTGTCACTACACAATTTGTCCCAGGTAAACCTTGAGTGTCTCAGTAACAGTCGTAGTAAAACTCTCCTAGAGAGTTGAAATAAACTTCATGTTTATTTCAAACAACAAAGGAGCAAATGTGGCTGATTTTAGGGTGGTCACTTTTGCACAACCTTTTCCCCCTTGGCTGACCAGAAATGAACAAAAACAAGACATAAATACTGAGATGATGTTAAAGGAAGAGACAAAAAGGGGCAGAAATTATGCGGCTCATCAAAAATTACATCTGTCAAAAGATTTTTTGGGTCATAATCTTTTAGAGATGAATTTTACCCAGGCTTGAGGGTGCTGCAGTTGCAGTGAGTGGGAAACAGATAGAGGAAGGAGCCACGCCTGCTCAAGGAAGCCAAGGCGGGTGCAACCATACACAGGCACACACAGGCATGCACCCCCACGCACACACACACACTCACACACACACACAGACACACACACACACCTCTCCACGCCCCCATCCCTTCCCTACCCTGGGAATCCATTCACTAGCAGCTCGCTGTCCGGCATGTCCATGAACACTGAGGGGCACCTGCAGAGACAGATCAAGTTTCTCACTGCGCACCATTCCCTTCAATTCCCCCAAACCCAACCTCTCCAACCTCCCTCCGACCTCTGTCAGTCCTCCCTCCTGTTTACCGTCAAATGGGCAGCCTTGCCATTTACTGTATGCTGCTCCCTTCTTTTTTATAGTCTCCCTTTAAGAACGTACTGTACAGTGAGTCAGAGCTCTGGCAAGAGAGCCATAAAAGAAGGCACACGATGGAGAGCAGGCAGTCATGCCTCTCCCTTAAAGAAGACTCCTCTCAGCATTTTGCTTTGGTTGTGAGGAGACACAATGCACAAAGGGGGTTGATTCTTAGGGTACCAGTAAAGGTGGGGGAAGGCTAGACATTTTTCCAGCTATGACAAGCAGCATCTTGACAAGCGGTGGTTTCCCTTTTCATTTCACATCTCGGAGCTCAGCGTTTACTGAGAATGAAACCTGCTCCTCATGCTCAGATGCCCTGTTATTGTTCTTCAGGTACAGATATCACATGTCAGGACACTTCACGTATGCTCTGAACGCCCCCAGTTCCCAACAGCGCAGGTGTGCTTTCTGTTCTGATACAGGCTGAGGGAGGAACATGTGGCAGATGCAGTGAGGCAGCAGTTTCATTGCCTCTCATGTAAAAGCCTGAGTGTAATGTAACCATGTGGACGCTCAGCAGTAATAAACACTAGATCCTAATCTGAAACTATATTTAATAAACCCCAGACATGAACACCTTAAATGCTGGACTATGAAAAAATGGCAGAGGAGCACCCTAAAAAGATTGTTTTGGTTATAAACCATTAACAACCACATGTCCTAAAAATACTTACGGCGTGACGCAGATGAACTTTGTCTTCAGGTAAGGCGCAGCACCTGTCACAAAAATAGGCAAACAAAGGCAAAAGGTCAAAACCACTTTGACCTTAAATCCACATGTAAGAAAAAAACAGCACCTCTATCAAACTGAGGCTGAACTTTGAAGTTTATCGGACAAAACCTTTGACAAGGCGTGTCAAGAGAGTATTGAGGATGCAACTGTACTTACAGGGAGGGACTCCTGGGTTATAGCTCAGATGCCCCCCACCCCGCCATGAGTAGTCCCATCTAGCAGGTAGGAAAATCAACGACTACCTGGGTCAGTGGAGTCAGGATCACTGGCTTCAGCCCGGCAGTACTTCCCAAAAGCCTCCTCCTTAGGGATCTCTGGGAAGAGGTAGACCAGTGGCGAGACCAGGATGTTGGTGGCGTCCATTATCTTGTAGCCCATAATAATCTCGGCAAAGGACATATTGCTGAGCTGCTGCTTGGTGTATGGCTCCACTGACTGTATCTGAGTTTTACCTGGAGAGAAAGAGAGAGAGAGAGACCGAGAGAGAAAGCAAAAGAGAGATATGATGAAGGGACAGAGTGTAGGATACAGAGGGACAAACATGAGAGAGGAGGCAGGGAAAAAAAACGAGCACAAGGAGAAGAGAGAGACAGTCAGAGAGGAGGGGGGAGGCCAGGCACAAGGAACTGGATCTACAACTGGGATGACCCGCAGTGATAGAGGCAAATCACAGTGTGTCACATTGGACACCAGACTGTTCATGCTGTGAATAGCCACACGGCACAACCCAACAGCTAGTTTCACAGAACCCTTCCTGAGCATAACATCTTTCATTTATTATTGCACTTGATTTCATCATATTCTGAACATCTTCATCTCCTTGTTATCTCGATGAATGAACATCTAAAGAACAGAAAACCCCACTGTAGAGTGTATGTGCTGAACATGCCCTTCAAATGAAATGATACTCTTAAGATTACATCTACCAATCCTATGATATCTATCATTGACTAATAGCCCAGTTTGTCCTGTATATAAAACCGGCTGAAGCCGAAATCTGTAAGCTCCGTAACTCAGACTACATTTTCATTTAAATTTAACACCTCTACTGTGTAAACCTTTCCACAAGATTCAAATCCACACAGGCCCCTGCCAAGCACAGCACAGTCTATTTACAGCCACAGCTTTTTACTTCGAGAAAGACAAACCACGCTCTTATAGCATAACCTCATATCTGTGCAAAGCACAAAACTACTAGAAGTTAATTAACAGTTCATTTTTCATGGTCTTTCTACAGCATATTGCCAGTTGTGATGTTTCCCTCCTGTCAAAACAAGCTCAGTCACACCTCTCTAGTCTGCACTGAGCTAGGTGAATAAACAAATACTTATGTGTATCTGAAGGCACAAAATCAATGAAAATGAGTAACTGCTCCTCAGCTAAATTCAACCAAATGAATAAATGCATTCTTGGTCAATACTCCAACACTGACCGAAATATGTCAGATGAGTGAACTTCAGCAAAACAAAGTATGATGAACCATTTTGCTTCTCAAAGTGTTTTACTGAATTCAGTGCACTGATGAGATGCCTACAAAGAAGCTAAGAAGCATTATTCCATCCCCTTCCTTTGAATATGAATGGGTCACAAAATCAAAAGGAGAACTTCAATCTGTAACACAAACACTATAAAGCTTGTGGCTAACAGCCAGTAATGTGACAGGTGTCACATTTGATCATTTTTGAAAAAATAAAATAAAAAACTTTAAAGAATGTCTCAAATGGCAGTGGGCTCTTAATAGAATTCATACTGAATTCTACAAAAAATGTATTTGCACTTTTAAAGAAAAAGGGGTAGAGCAGTAAAAATCAACACACCTGCCTCCTCCTGGCCCCTCAAGTGATCAGTGATGACTGTCTTGACAAGTACAGAGGTAGCCTGTTTTGGTCTGCTATATTGTATACTGTATGTATACTATAGTTTTTCTCTGTATGTTTTGTGTTAAGATTTGACAACTGTTCAGAAATATAGCCCTTGTGGAGTTAAACTAACTGGCTTTCATCGAGAAGAATGATTGTATGACTGTATGATGTTTAGAAGTACACAGAGCATACCTGTTAATATCAAAATACTTATATTTTCAGGATACCCTGTAGTGAGTAGATGTTGGCTGGTGACAGCTATATTCTGCTTGTCACCCTGAATGGGCACATTTTTTTCTCCAACCGTCCGCCTTTACTCAAATACAGGAATTGCCTTTCCCCTGAAGAGACCAACTGTGTGTTTGTAATAATTGCACCCCTCTCTCCATTGTCCAGTGTTCGATATGGTGCAGTGTGGTGCGCGGTGGCCCAGGAGGTCCAGCTCTCACCATTGATGTCCTTCTCCACCCAGGTGAAGGTGATGCCGCCCTCCTTGCTGCTCTCGCTGAAGCGCAGCAGGAAGGTCCCCGGGGGCTTGGGGCTCAGGATGGCCCTCTCCCTCTCCTTGCTGATGAAGCCCATGATGAACCTGTACAGTGGAGTGCACAGGTCACTCATTTGATGACCCGGGATGTGTACATGCTCTGATCTGCCATTCACAGCTGGATTTTTACTGGAGCAACCAAAGCTAAGTACCTTGTGATAAGAAAAGGTGGAGCATGAGGTGCTCAAGGCAAATCAATGCACAAAAGAAGACAGCTGAGCACCTCATCTTTTTTAATTAACTACAATCCAATGCAGAGACGCGTGCCATTCTCACCTGCATTTACAAAATACAACACATTTTGTCAATGAATTGCCTTTCTAGGACTGCAAGTAGGTGTTCAACTGAAAAATACAGCTGAGCTGCCATTCTTTTTTTCTACATAAAGTACCCTGAGCAAGGCAGTAACAATGCTGCCCCACCTAACTCTCCGGTCTCCTTGACCTTTAAGTCCAGAATGCAGTGTCACAACATTACATGCTGTCATGGGTGATGGGCTATTGCTGAGCGTGCAGCTGCCCAAATGTAAGAACCAGTCACTGACAGAGAGCCTGGTGCCTGCTTACCCTTCATTCCACAGTGCCAGGATGTACTTCTTCACCAGATCAATGATGTTATCCAGCCACACCCAGAAAGAGAAGCCTTTGCCAGCCATGTTCTCCTGGAGCAACATTGACAGAAAATGTGTGGAAGGTCAACATGTGCCTCAGTAAATATCCAGCTCTATAAATGGATAGCATTGTAAAGAACTGTAACCTATGTAAGACGCTTTGGATAAAAGCGTCTGCCAAATGAATAAATGTAAATGTAAATGTAACATCAGGGGGAAAAGTAAAGTGCAGAGTGACTCTATAAATGCAGATGTGTGGCACTGTCAGGATCACATACTTTGCAGAACTTGGCCCAGGTGATCTGGCATCCAGAGTAGTTTACACATGGACCTGTGAGGGAACAAGAGGAGTGAGTACAGTGTTTCGGGAGAGACAGAGCTGGAAAGAAAAGAGGATATATACTATGATATCAATGGGAACAGTGAACACTGTCACAGGAGGAAGTGGAGTAAGTAACAAAAGAAAGCGTGTAATAATAAAGATCCACTGCAGTGCCACTGTCCAGTAGTTTTGGAAAGCTGCTAAATGTGTGTGACAGAGATGCAGCTTACAGAGCAAATTCAGTGGTGTGGTCAGTGTAGTGGCATAAGCCCTCCTCACCCAGCAGTTTCTCAGCCAGCGTGGTCAGCTGATCGATTGTCAGCCCCCTCTTCGTGGTGGAAGAGAACTGCCAGCTCAGCACCTCAGCCACCTGGTCCCATGTGCCCACTGGTGGCTTGGTGAAGAAGTTGACATTCTGGTGAAGGGGAGGACAAGTGGTCACCAAATGTTTGTCAGCCAAAAACCAAGCAGATAAATACATCCAACCAAGTATGCAGCTGGAGAAACTTCAATTTCCTGTACCAGGCTCTCTCTTTTAATGTTCTGTCAATTAGCAATTTAGATAAAATCCTCCAAGAGGGAGACAGTTTACTGTAGTCAGAGTTCATTCAGGCAAAAATAAGAGTTTGTCTATTCTTTTCAATGCTCACAGTCTTTTCACCTTTTCATCTTTTTTACCTTGGGATGGTTGGTGAGCATATTGTACCACAGGATAGAGGCCCATGCATTTGGCATCTGACAAATGTTGGAGATCACAACCACAGGCAGGGAGTGTGTCTAGAGAGAAGAACAGACATTCACTTCCAAGTTGTTCTCACATCTTGTTCTGCCTAACTCAAAAAAAAATAATCTTAGGGTGAAGGCTAAAAAGAGATGCACACACAAGGGAGACAAAAACAGGTGACAGCTATATTCAGAAAACATGGAAAAGTGTGTAAGGGATGAAACTCTTCAGAGGAACGCTGCAACCTCATCACAGGCAATACCTCAGCTATATAAGATAAGATACTGAAATATCCACTGATAAGGACCAGAGGGCTCATTTTCCTTTTTGTGAATACTGACTGCATTTGTATGCGGCAGCATTGATGAGCACAGGAATGATGCTCAACAAACCACAATTTATTTCACGCTTATTAATTACAACATTAATTACTCTGTGCCACAGGGAAGTTGCTCTGCTGGAAAAGAAATTTGCCAGGGGTGAGGATGGGGTGCCAATGTAGATTAGTGCAGTGATCCTGACAGAATTGCCCCACCCCAACATTTAATTGGTATTAGCAAACCTCAGACAAACACAGATGCCCACAAAAGCAGTCCTGGTGGTTCTGGTAACACCCAGCTACAAGCTCATTTGTATGTGCCTGTGAAGTGCCCTTCCTCGGCCACCGATATGTGATTACACATGCTTTGGCTAATTAGTAAGGACTGGGATTCCACGCAAAGCAAGTGTTGATCAACAGCACATTCAGTGCCACGTTGAAAGCAAACTGTTTATCTGAAGCGCCCTTATGGGGGCGCTCTACATTGGTTTAAGTTCATGTGCAGGTTGGATATTGCCTCTGGCCCACCTCCAAGTCAATCTTTAGGCCTTGATGGTAGACCTCCGTCTCAAAGGTGATGAGGTGGAGTTCCTCTGTCACGATCAAAGAGGCCTGGGGATGAAGGGAGGGGGAAGAGATTTCAAACATTCACCTTTACACAGGGCACCACAGTATCCTGACCAGGAGTAATTAAGGCTGCCATGTTCACCTGAAACCACCAGAGAGGAGGCAGGCATTCTTCTGGGCATTAACACAGACAGCTATAGGGTTAGGGTCAGTTGCCTTTTTAAAACTCTTTTCCCTGCTGATGTCACTTGAACACCAGCTCTTCCACATGCACACTAAACTGCTCTTTTTCTATTTTGTCACTGAATTTAACTATTCCATTCAAGAAGTGAATACCTCAACCAACCGAAACTAACTCCAGCATTGCACTGAAAGAAAGGGACTTCATTATAAATGTTCAGGATTAGAACTCCTAAAGACAAGAACAGCTGGACAATCCATGCTGGGCCAGTGTGCCTGACTTTGTAGATACTCACATCACTGTTGGTCCTGCCTCCATTCCCACACCTCTGCTCCCTCAGGGTCTGGAAGGGAAAAGCAGTGTTAGACAAACAGCCATTACAGCAGTATTGACCGCACAAGCTCACTCAGGCAGGTGTGTGACAGCAGGCACTCACCAGGTGTTTGAACTCCGCAGACAGACTCCCATTGTTGGACTCCTCCATGTTCATCACTTTGGTGTTGGTACCCAGGATGTTAAACTTGCGGGACCTGGAAGGTCAGGAAAAAAAAAAAAATCTATACAGCAGTCTTTTTGAGCACTGATGTCTGACCTCCTTTATTTCTCATCAAAGATCAGAGTCCTCAGCCATGACAGGAACACGTCACTCACCCTCTCGGTGCTGCAATATCCCCCGATTCCCTGCAAAAACAGTAAAGCCCACTCAGTTGCCCTGTTTGTGGCATCAAAGCAGAAGTGGAGCAAAGGGCTTCCTACATCTTTCACTTCTTATTGATTGCGTTTAGCCGGGGCCCAGAGGGGGGGCTGAGTACGCGAACGGCAGAAAGCTTTCAGCTCTGTAACGCACCACCTCCCGAGTCACTGAAAGTGATTTTGAAAATAAACATGAAAGGCGATTTGAAACTCACTTGTCAATGCACACTTTGATTTTCAGTTGATAATTCAGTTCCTGAAATTTCACCAGTAACCTGGGGAAAAAATAAAATCAACAATAAACAAAAAACACTCAGTTTAACAGAACAGAATAAAGGAGAGAAACAAACCTCTATTACAAGAAACGGGAAAACACAACTGCTTCACAGGGTAGTACTGCCAAACAGTAACACACAAATCCATCCTCCAATTTGGCTTATGCAGACTTCTGAGCTTTTAAACCCCTGAGAGAACAAACAGGTGTGGTGTCGTATGGTGGCAAGCAGTGCTCACCTGACTTTGGTGGTAAACTGCACCCCTGTTTTGATGACCAGAGGCCTGTCCGGATGCATAGGCATACAAGGCTGGCGCTCTACCACAAAGGCGCTGTAAGACAAAAATCAGGTTCTAGAGACATCTCAAGGATAGTCGAAACAAACAGGCTGCACCCCAGCTCAATTTGGACTGTAATAGCAAAGGACCTGAATACTTAATAAAAATCTAAAATATTTTGTTTTCATAAATGTGCAAAAGTTTCTAAAAAACGTTTTTGCTTTGTCATTATGGGTTCTTGTATGTAGACTGATGACCAAAAGAATTCATTTAATCCATTTTAGATTGAGACTATAACACAACAAACTGAAGGAGTCTGAATAATTTCCGACGCCACTGTGTATGAACGCTTGAGATCATTAAAAGGACAGGCTTGCTGAGATCATGGATGGAATGCCGAAGGACATGGAGAGGGAGGGTGTTATCAGTTAATGAAGAAGGACGAGTTTGTTTCCATTCAAATTTATCATTTTCATAAAAAAATGTATTATTATTGTCTGGAGAAGTTGTTGGGATAAGTTATAACCTCCAAACATTTGTACACTTGTATGCACGTCCATGCGATTCCTGGACATTTTGGGAAAAAAGTTCTAGATTCATGTGGGTAAACCAAATGAAACAAACAGATGGCCAGCTGTTTTATTTCCCAACAGGAAATCAGATAAGATTGTATTCTATTGTGCTGCTACTGAATTGGTGGGATGGGGGGTGATGACGGGAGTCCCCACCTCTTCATGAGGCTCCTAAAAATGGCCACAATCTTCTCCTCCAGGGCTGGCCGGTGCTGGATAATGGGGTCCCCCTTGTAGGATACCTTCTGCTGCAGCTCCTCCAGCTTCTTGATCTGCTGGCGGATCTGCAGCTGGGACTCGGCCAGAGATGTGATCCTGAGAGAGGGTCAGGGTGTGGGTTTTAATATAATGCACCTGTTGTATCAGTGTTACATAATTTAATTCCCAGGCAGGCAGCCCTGGTCCCGGGGTATCTGTGATGTTTCTGGTTTTTGTTCCACCTGAGCTCTTAATGACATAATCGGATCAGATATAGTGCCAAATTAATGCAGGTGATTCAGTCTGAATGGGAAAATGCTGAGTACCTCGAGCACACGGTCACCTGTATAAACTCAATGGAATAGGTAATCTGATTATACGCTTAAGAGCTCAGATGGAAAAAAAAAAAAAAAAACAGAAACATCTCTGGAGGTCACTGTTATAACCACACAGCCAATGTAGCAGAACCATTATACAGCACTTTCATGTTTTTTTTAGCTATCACCTGCATAAGTAACAGAATTTCTGATTCAGCCTGACCCAAGCACCTAGGAAGTGGGGCACTACATAGACGGGGTCCTACCAAGTCTCCAGACGGTCCAGGCAGATATTGGGGGTTCCTCCAATGCAGGCGATCTGCTGCCTCCGCCTCCATTCAGCCAACTCATCCTCTGTCAGGTTCTTCTGCACAAAGTCCATGGCCGACAGAAGTCCTGCCATTTCGGTCACGATTTGCTGCCAAGAGAGAGGGCTGTCATTTCCTCTATTTTCACCAAGGTTTCTACACTATATTTGGATAGCAGCATGTCATTGGGCTCATAACCCATAGGTTACTGGTTCAACTTGCTCCAGTAAATAACCAGTTGTAGGGATGATATGTTCATGGATGACCATTTACAAGGCAAATGTAACACAATGTGATATATGACTGTAATTTCAAATGGGACAGTCTAGAATTTTGGTAGTCCAGTGGTCAGTGCTGCAGGTTCAGAGGCTTGCAAACACCATTAGTGCAAGGGGAGTGAAAACAAGTCCCGGCTCTCATAAGAAAGGAAAGGTGAACCTGAGACCATGATCCTGGGGAAATGATGTTGAATTTCTGGGACTCTGCCCATGTGAAAATGTTCATTTTCCCAATTTCCCAAGCTATGCAATAGATTTTAAATGCATTTTACTACACAAACAAGGGGGAAATGGCATTTTCTTTGTCATTTTTAATAAAGTGGAAAGAATTAACAGTATGTTTTCTTATTTTAAATTCTTTTCTAAATAGGTGATGTAACACTTTTTAAGGACTATTGTAAGAGAAACAGGTCACAGATTTTGGTGCTCTCTGAGAGCAAGCCTTACCCTTCTGAGCTGGTCCAAGGCAGTGAGCATCTGCTCCAGCTGGGCCATCTTCTGCCTGGTGGCCGCTGCCTGGCTGTTTCCATTCAGGTCCTGGGAGAGCTCTGCATGCATGGAACAGACTAATTTCATTAACAGGAGTGCAGACATGGAGGAGTCAACAGCCACGTTGGCGTACAACAACAGCTGAATGGAATATTGTGGTGAATGGGTGTGTGATTAATTTTTGTGATTCATAATGGGATTTCTCTGGGCGACTCCAGATGCTTGTGATGTGCACGCACATGCTGGACTCACCTCCTTGGCTTTTCAGCGTCTTGTAGTTGAAATCAAAGTCATCCTGGAGGTTCTCCAGCATCTTCATCTTCTGCTCCATGTCCTGGGTACAGTGATGGGGCAAAACAGTGAGCTTCCTATCAGTACTGAGAATGTGGCGGGAAAGGCCCAACGTGGCACTGCATTCGCGTGGGGCAGGAATGTGTCAGCAATAAAAACAGGGCTGCTCTTTTAAGGACAACAAACAGGACGTTCGCCCACCACAAACACACGGCTTCCTGAAATACGTTGCTGTTAATTACAGTGCGAGGCCCTTGTGCACCGGGGCTATTACGCTGAAAGAATGGCACAGAAATGCTGCTGGGCTGACTTGTGCCCTCCTTCTCTACACTCGTCAGACTCTGCTCACCTGCACCCTCTTCCTCACATCCTGCAGGTTGTGCTCCAGCATCTGCTGCTTCTCTGTCACCACTGTCCCTGAGGGGTGGGCCGCCTGCCCGTCCTGCCGAGGGGAAACAGAGTTTTTAACCAGACTTCACTCACTTGTCATAGCTGGGGTCGCGTTCAGAATTTCACAGGAACCAAAACTGCTGTGGAGGTGAGTGGGCGTAAGACAGGATGGCATTCCCCCTGCTCCTACAAACATGTCAGACAGCAGGCAGAAAAGTCTCCTGACCGCAGTGTGCTAACAAAAGCAAGATGAGTTTCTTTCCTTTAGTAAGGGCATCTGGTCTGTGGCTAGGGTATGACTTTGCTTGATATTTTAACAGCACATTTCTCTCATGTCTGGGGTTCATGCCTGGTGTTGTGTTCCACATTTTTCTTGCTTTCTCATGACTGGTATTGTTGCTGGAACCAGAATGAACCACAGCAAGCAGCTGGACAAAGAGGAATGATAAAAAAAGGAGTGAATGACATAGTCCAACTCAACCCCAAGTATGTGCTCGTTGTATATACAAGTATAGCCCGGAGTAGGGTGGGGCTGGTCAGTGTACTGGGAGCAGTGGTGAAGGCCATACCTGCGTGGCAGTAGTGGCTGACTGCAGGAGCCTCTGTTCCTCCCACAGGCAGCGCGCCACGATGCGGGCGATCTCCATGGGCTTCTCCAGGTACTTGCTCTGCAGGTGCTGCTTGATCCGCCTTAGGTTGTGCTGGTAAAGGACGTTGTTCTCCTGCAGGAAGCGGCTATACTGCTGGTCCATCTCCCCCAGGAGGTTGTGGAATACCAGTGTGGCGTGGGACTCCTTGTTGGCAGCATAGGCCCTGAAGACAATGGAAAAGGAGGTTAAATGACACATCTGGCACTGACACTTTCCACCTCCACTAAACCGTAACAGAAAAAGCACCACCCAAAATGTACATGGTATGACCTGCAGTGATACGAGTACTGTAACACAGTAAGGGGAGCTGCTATTGAGGGGCAGTACCTTCCCTGCAAACAGCTCAAACCATTAAGAGGTTTTAGCGATGCCCCTTGTTGAACACACCCTTCACAGATTAACATACCCATGATGAGCAGGCAAAGAAGCTTGTGCAATTACTGCACACCTCACCCCTCCCTGGCCACAATCTATTGTTGGGTCACAGTACAAAGTTTTAAGGTACAATAATCTATTTGTGGAGGTGATTTGCATGAATGAGAGGGTGTGTCCCCTGCAACAGTTTGAAGACATTGTGACAGAGAACAAAAAAACAGGCATGCATTTATGAAGTTATCATATAGACCATGACTGAACCTGATACCAACATGCCACTGGACACCAGTCATGACACCAGATGCACAGAAAACTTCATTCTGATTAATTTTCCATGATGCAAAAGAGGTTGGAGGAATTTCATAAAATTACAAGATTTGTATATCATAGGAACGAAAACAGATAAAGACAACTAAACTTGGGAATGACAGATTTATATTTGATTTTTATGCAAAATCCATTTAGGGGCGAAGAACATTTTGATTTAATCAATCAATCATAAGCTCCACAAGAACAGAAGAACAGGTCACCAAATAGTACATTCAAAAATGCAAAACTCTCTTCTCTCTGTTGAAGACTTCAGGGGAAAGCCTGACTATTCATGGGAAGTTTGGCTTGGAATGTACAGACTCTGTACAGAGTGTACCCTACTATTTTGGATCACAGATTTGATAAACTCTGCACACATTCATAAGGATTACAACTGGAGTCAAAACGGAAATGATCCAAGTCTTCAAAATATACAGTCCTCCAAAGAGATTCAGAAACCTGCTACTTGGATTCAGCTATGCTGGGAGAGAACTACAAAGTCAGTTCTTGGTGGTGAGAAGGTCTGCAGGTACAGTGCTCTGTGGACCCTGAGTTCTCCTTGATGCTGTACCCACCAGTCCTGGCTCTCAATCCAGGGGGCCAAGAACTGTCGTAGCTCCATGGGGAAGCTGTCGCTGTACAGGTGGTAGAGCTGCTCCAGGTACCTGGGGTCCAGCTGCTGCAACTGGTTCCACTGGGACATCCTGGCCAGCGCTTCCTGAACCCTGCGCACACACACAAGGGAAATTTTAACAGTCTAAAAGGCTTGTTTTCTAATCACTGCTGTGCATCTGAAACAACAACAAAAGGCTGAGAATGTCTAGGCTCAATCATGGGAGTAATGTCTTTGATTTTTTTGTGTATGTTTGGTCTATAATAAGTTAACAACCACATTAATTAAAAATGTGGCAATTTCACTGTTGCATCTTGTGAAAACCAGAACATAATGTAATTTGCAGAGGATCTTCTGGTTGGTTAGTTTGCTAACATCAACCAGTTTAAAATTCACCACAGCACAAATTCAATTTCTAGCAATTCAAAATAGTAGAAATGAAAAAAATTGGAACTGATGAAAAAAGTAGTACTGTATGGCTGAATATCTGTTACAGTAAACATTTATGCTTTTGAAACACCTACTCACAGCTGCCATACCATCTAAAAAGCCATTTACCATTCGAACAGCCTATAATCAAGTTTTTTTCATTCTACTGCTAGGTGTGACCCTCTTTAGGGGCTATAATATTAAAAAGTGCTGCTTGCTCAAAAAGAGACAATTTCAGCAGTGATTTTAGCAGATCTGCCCCTCAGAAGCATGCTAACTACCAACAAGTTTTTAGACGTTATTGCTGACAGATTTTTATCTCTGCTGATGGCAGCATCTTAACTCTTTGAGTATGGTACCGAACAGACAGCACACTGAAAATATGTGCAATGTGCACACCGCCTGCTTTATCATGATAAGTGCACAAAACCACACAGCGCTGGCCTGCAGTCCTGTTATCATGTTCACATCTGAGCCTCATCTTCCATGCTTCAATCAGAAACAAAGAGATGTGAACTCCAGCCTCCATGTCGACTCGTATAAAAGTGAATATATTCATCTTTATGCTGTTCTTCTGTCCTTCTGACCTTCAGAACGGGGGGTGAAAGATGCACTGAAGCATTGCTGCTCCTCTGATGAAAACCTGGGAGGATGACACATAAGTGGTCCCCACCTCATGGGATTTAAGGAGTTGTCCACATCTGCTGTACCTTCTCCAATTACAGGATGCGCCACATTGATCCCTTCCAAAATGGACTGATAGTGCAACCTGCTTTGTTGAGCATCTTAAACCTTATAAGAACTCGATATTCTAAAGTTGTAAAATACCACTGGGAAACAATTAACATTATAAACACCTGACTGTTCCTGAATGATAGAAAGTTAGATGGTAAAAGGTGACACACAGTCCTGACAGATTATGTAATCTTAAATATAGAAACCATATTTGCTCAAACTACATTTCCATATTTAGATCCACTAATCAACTGTGATGTCAGTGTTCACAAATGAATTCCTTCGGCAGCAAGGTTGCCACCAAATATTTATGACTATCCAATGGATTTTTCAACAGAAAGATCAAAAAAAGGATACTTTTAACAAAGCTCTGCTATGGACTGCAATATGCAATATGTAAGCTGTAAGTCGAGAATTGTGAGTGAACAATTGTTCTTGATTCCCTAGCATCAACAGTAATACAGTAAGGGCGTGGGAATTAAATGTGCTTTTGAGAGTTCATAGGTATACAATTCATTGTTTGACTTAGGTAATGGTCCCATAAAGGATTAAATTGCTAGATCACCATCCATAATTATACTCGTAACCCTGAGTTCTTTTCCTCCGGATCAAATTAATGGGGCACTGGATGCAAGAAATTATGGTAATAATAGGAATAACAGTATAGTGTAACAGTAATTTTTAAGATGCGATGAGATGGGTTGTTGTTGTCTCATTACCCTAGTGCTTACATTCCATGATTTTCTAGTCTTGCAGGAAGTGCTGAGCTACAGAAATGTGCCAAGAGTGACCTCAATCAAGTCATCTAACAAAGTTTCACTTCCTCTTCCTTGTTGACCTAAATACAAAAACTCTCCCTATTCACCATGATGATTATATTAACAGTTGTCCTTGGACCAAGCCACTGTGCAGTACCTGACAACATGTCTACCCCTAGCAAAGGATAGGTCAAAGGGCTATGCTCGTTACATGGAACATTTAAGTCCCACGAAAATTTCAAGATAAAAAGATTAAGATAAAAATTCAAATAAACACACAACGAAAATAATAAAAGACAAAATTAACAATACTGGAAATTCCTGTAAGAGGATTAAAATATTCTTTGAAAAACAGGCTATTTTTACTTACTTGCAGAGATGGCCATACATTATAAAATCTCAGAACTGTATATTACTGTTACTCTACTTAAAAAGACATCTAGCCTTGTGTTAAAATATGCTTAAATTGTTTTCTAACCATGCTGCCACATCTTAGTACTTGCCTAGCTAAAAATCTGAACTGAGAGTTGATGTTCTAATTCCTAATCCTATTTTCTCCAAAAGACACAAATTGCTTTAAGGAAAAATAAGTGCAAGGATAAATAAAATGTTATGTAGCATGTGTGATGGCAATGGAGGTGGAGCACTTGGACATGTTTTAACTCACAATCCCATAGACGAATGGCAGACATTAAGAAATATATTCTCTGATAGACTGTCATAAAATCACAAAGAAATGCACCCAAACCTTACAGGGAAGAAATACAGAGGAAATAACCTGTAGGAGAATAGGGGTGTAGAAGTCAAACATGATGAAATCCATCACAAAAATAACCACAAAAAGGTCAACAAACAGGTTTTCATGGTTGAGACTTTTTACTGTAATCAAGTCCGTTCACCTGAGCAGCTATGCTGCAAAGCCACACAATTCCCACAGCACAAGGACTGACTAGTGAAGTTAGATAGCCATTAATAAGAGTCTGGTAAGAGGCTGATTAAGTTAACTATTGACCAAGAGAACTGACTTTTCCTTACAATGAACTTATCACACTCACCCCAAAGGTGCCACATGGACAACTGAGGTCAATAGTAGCATATTGCACTTCTCATGGAATAAAAAGCTCCTCCATCTATGACAATGACTATTAAATGCACAAATCACTACACACTGAAGTACATTAAAACAGCAGTTCACAAATCTAGCTCACTACCTCTATGTTTGAGGTAGGCTCCCCAGTATCATTTGTTATGGCCAGGCTCTGTGGCTTCTTTCAGTGCAGAAATGTCTTAAATATCTTGTGCTTGTATTTGGAGTGAAATTAATTATTACTAAACTACAGTGTTCTTGCCAAATATCATATTCTGGTCTGTTCAAGTACCTAATGTGTCTTGATCTGTTTGGCGAAACTTGGGATTCCAGCATTCACACAGACTTTCATTGTTGCTTAAAATAAAACAGGAAGAATGTTTTCTATGAACATTCCTCAAGCCATCCTTTATCCAAAATAAATATAAACATTTTTTTTTTACTTTTGATGCAATTACATTGTGAGTATCTGTGGTTATACAATGAATACTCGCTTTTCATGCAGCATGACTTACAGGATGCCATATTCAAGGAAACATCCACACAGATTCTGGTAAATAGCCTACTTCCTCATACAACGTCAACAGGGGTCAAAAGACACAAGACAGCAGAAACAATGCTACCTGTTTTACCACACCTGAGCTCATTTTCATTGAGAATATTCATCAACAGTTTAGCAAAATATATATATATATATCAAAGGGACATGTACATAGAGTTAGGCTGTGCTCTCCACATACCAAGAGGTAAAAACGACAGAGGGCCCATGTTAAGGAATTGCAGAATTCTGACATTAAAATGCAATAATAGCAAGACAATCTGTCAGACTCAGTACACGCTCAGTAAGTAATGGAAATAACATTTTAAACAAGAAAAATGAGAGAAGCCACAGAGAAACTGAGAGCCTACTTTGAAATACAGCATGCTGGCCCTTGGAACACAAATCAACAAAACAAACAGGTACCTGAAAGCAGAGGCACCACAGAGATGCACCACAATCGCTGTGCGGGCAGAAGAAACAAGTCAGTGTAACCGCTGGCTGAAAATCAACCTACTAATGATTCCCCTCTGGTGTACAAATATTAGATTAGAACTAAAAATAACTGAGTTTCTCATTACCAGTACTAAAAGACCTGACATTGAAGTTTCAAATATCCTGTCTTTTCAGACACTTAACTGCTCTCATATCGCAATTTGTTATTGGCATACCTCCTTCTGTCATTATTTTAGGACAGTCATCTCAATGTGTCAGATCTGTGATGTGTCAGATCTACAGTGTGTTTTTAAAGCAGGATATTCCAAAGCCCGTTCAGGTACGCCTACAAATCCATAAACAAAGTAGGTGGCAACAGGAATCCCACTTCAAAGAGACAGACATGTACCTACTTTATTTAGAACATTCTAAACCCTGCCATTTTCTACAGACTTTGATTTTCACTATGAGTATGACTTAAGAATGAGTGTTATGACTAATCCAGTTCTATTGAATATTATTATCACATTGCACGTGATTAAAAGTCGTGTTGGGGAAAAGGAATTTATTTCCCCAGAAAACCCAACTTACTTCGAAAGTTTCAAAATACCTGGTTACAATATGATGACTGGTCTCTAATTAGAGCTGAAGGGGGGGAAACCCCCCAAAGCATTCTTTCCATGGCAGTTATTGCTCAAAAACAAAGTGCATGCCATTGGCATAGTGAGCTCCTTCTTAAATAAGGGTGAGAGTACGTTGTATGACACGTTTCACTGGGCGTTTTTTTTAAAAATCTTATTCATATTCCTAAATTAGTACGACACAGTTCATTTTAGTTTATGTAAAATTCAAAAACTACTTTCAGCATTTCCATGTAAAAGTACAATTAGTGAACTGGTGACAAAGTCAACATGCAAAGGACTGTTACTGCTCCAAAAATAGTCACAGACCGCTGGCTACTATCCAACACAACTTAGCTTTAGCTGCTAAATTAAAAGTCTAAAACTACATCGTGCGCAAAAAACACCCACTGTAGCCGAAAACCTACATCATAATTTTGCAGGAAAGGCTTCGAAAAGCAACTTTTGATTGGCAAATCGCTACGTCTCAAGGGAAAATGTTTGACATCTAGGTTTAGAAATATAAACAAAATGCTACCTAATACAACTTAATTGCGAAAACGTAAGATATTGTACACTGTACATTGCAGCTTGTTAGCCTCAAGAGCTGCAGTTTCGCCAAAATGACAGGAATGAACTTACCCTTCTCTCTTGAAAACGTGTTTGAGGAAACGGCTTCTGAAGCCCCTGGCTGCTTCCCAAAATGCGGAAAGTGGATAAACTATCTGATTAAACAAAACAATATTACTTTTGGTTAATTTATACCCTTCTTCTAAAAACACACCCTCCAACTTTCTGTTACGCTTTATTCAGACATCCCCCAGCCAACACGATGAGCAACCAAACCGACTGCTGAAAATATTCACAGACAGTTCAACAAAGCAATGGCTGAACAGAACGATCTTGAGCTAATGAATTAATCATAACGCTTGTCAACATAAACCAATCGGAGTCTACAGCTAAATGCAGAAGGCGGGCTCGAACGGCAGAGAGGTGGAGCCTTGTACACTGTTTACTGCTACCGCCCCCATCGCTGTTCCATGGAAACCACACTCCCCCCGTCTAAAGGGAAAACTGGCCCTGCTATCATTAAATAACGGAGGGAGGCCTTAAATGCTTTAAGAAAAGCTGGTCTGGAAGTCATCTGAATTACTGGCAGGGATTACGTCACCAGCAGTTTAATGAGACAAATGTGAACTGTGGCGATATTTCTTGAGTGCCCCGAAAGCCTTGATTGCCAGGAAGAAAAAGGAGAATTGAAAGAAGTGGAGGGCACAATTTCTGGCAACTCTGAATGTTCAATTTTAAGGAGCCCCAGGACAGTAAACAGAATCATTCCAATAATACCCTAATTAATGAATGGCAGCACATCAGAGTCAGCCGTGCTAAAACAGACATTTGAACAAGTGCTTATGTATAAGGTACAGACGGAAGCTGCTTGAATTGTGAACATTTTAGACTCTTGATGTCTGACGATGTGTTGTTAAATATGCATACATTTACCGCTGCTTATTCGCTTTGTTGAACTTTTCCGCACAATGGCACTGGATTTCATGGGTGCCACTAATGACTCAGTAATCTAACTAATCTAGCTTCTTGCCTAACCCTATTAAATCATCTGCCAAATGCAAACATGCAAATATAAATGTGTTGAGACCTCAAGCTGCAAATAAAAAAGAATGTCATTATAATTTATGTTATTAAATCAGAATATTCTTAAATTTATTGTCTTGATGAAGCAACTGTGCGAGTGGGCTAACCCAGAGACCATCTATGCACTGATTTTCTCTTCAGTCTATCTGTAAACAATACACAAATCTGGATAGTTGCCTCTAAATCAGTGCATTCCCAAACAGATTTCTCAACTTCAGATTCAGATTTGTTACGTCATTGTACCTATCTCCATGAAGCTAGAAATAACTTTATATAGTGTTGTACATGCTGGGTGTTTAGGAAGATGGAGGTTGTTTGCATGTGTAATATCAGGCACTGCAGGGATTGTGTTAGTCTATGAGATTATCCTGGCACAGCAGAGGGAGTGGTGGTGTTGTCTAGTGTTATTTTATGAAATTAAACACATTAATAAAGTCAATTCCTTATAACTGCATATATTCACAACTGTCATGAAGTTATTAGATTAGATTAGATTAGATTGAACTTTATTGTCATTGTGCAGCGTACAGGTACAAGGCCAATGAAATACAGTTAGCATCTAACCAGAGGTGCAAAAAAGTATATATAAATAGCAGCATAAATAAATAGCAGTGGTATGTACAAAGTGCAAGATATGAGGTAGGTCAGTATAGTGACACTGTTCTGTATCGTGATACTACAGTGCAAAACAGAGATGTGCAAGGGGAGGAGGTGCAGCATTGTGCAATGTGCAAAAAAAACCAAAGTAACCACCTCACTAAGTGCTGGATCTCCTCCCTGTAGGCAGTCTCGTCATTGTTACGGATCAGGCCTACTACCGTGGTGTCATCTGCAAACTTGATAATGGAGTTAGAGCCATACACAGGTACACAGTCATGGGTGAAGAGGGAGTAGAGGAGAGGGCTCAGCAAGCAGCCCTGTGGTATACCAGTGCTCAATGTGAGGGTGGAGGAGGTGTGGGTGTCAAGCCTAACAGACTGTGTTAGCCTAACAGACTCTGTTAGTGAGGAAGTCCAGGGTCCAATTACAGAGTGATGTGCTGATGCCAAGGTTGGTGAGCTTAGAGATCAGTATTGAACAGTATTGAACACAGAACTGAAGTCGATGAATAGCATCCTAACATAGGAGTCGCTATTCTCCAGATGGGTCAGGGCAGAGTGGAGAGCAGTACTGACGGCGTCCTCTGTTGACCCTTTTGGGGCGGTAGGTGAACTGATGTGAATCAAGAGTGGAGGGTTTAAGGAGGAGGATTTAATGTGTGAAAGGACCAGCCTCTCAAGACATTTGGCAATGATGGGGGTGAGGGCGACTGGGCAGAAGTCATTGAGGGCCGTTGCAGCAGCATGCTGTGGCACTGGCACAATGGTGGCAGATTTCAAGCGGGTGGGAACAACTGCTTGGGCCAAGGACAGGTTGAAAATGTCTGTGAAGACCCCAGCCAGCTGCTCAGCACAGGCCCTGAGCACCTGGCCTGGGATGCCGTCAGGGCCAGCAGCCTTGTGGGCATTCACTCTGCCCAGGGTGGCGCAGACGTCACTGATGGAGAGTGTGAGAGGCAGGTCATCAGGTGGAACCTGACTTTTGGTGGGTGGTTCTGAGTTCCCTTGGTCAAAGTGAGCATAAAAGATATTGAGCTTGTCTGGGAGGGAGGCATCACATGTAGACAAGCTCAATATCTTTTATGCACTTAAATCAGATTTTGCATATAGCAGAAGTAAGTGAAGTTATTGGACCTGAAAAAGAGCCAACTTCAAACTATGTGATAAAATAGGGTCTATAAGTCTAATACACAGTTGAAGGTAGTTGACAGTGAAATCCTGGCTGCTGTATTGAGTGTGGGTGGGCTCATTAAAAATGACCTGATTGTTTATGTGTGGGTCAAGCAACTGTATAAAAGAGGAATCTGGGCACTCTTCTTTGTTAACCTCCATAAACCAACTAAGTTGTGGATATTTTCGTCACTGTTGGGCGGAAACCTCGCATCATTTTTACTTTTTTCATAAATCAATGCTATTGGTCACTCTTTATGTCTGTCTGTGGGTTTTACAAATATTTAACCCATGAAAAGTATTAAAAAGAGCTTGTGACTAAATCTTGTAACTCCATTGGATCCTAAAACTGTCTGCAAAACCTCATAGCTCAGATGCGGCTGTTCTAATGATAATCAATGACGGACAAAACACGTATCTCGACATTTGCTGGTCAAAAACCCTCATAACTCCATTTGAGCTTGTTTTTGGTAAAATATTAATAGTATAATGACACATACAAGTATCTGACCATATATAAAGACACAACACCAATTTTGACGATGCAGTTGTTCAGTTATTTTAAAAACACAGGGTTTTTTTCATTTCCTGAAAAATAATGGCTTTGGACATACAAGGTTTCCGCCCGACAGCGACGTTATGTCATGGTTAATAACTAGGTCAAGTGCATGCTCATGAATAGTAGTAGTTTAGGTTACATATTAGACAAATTGGGAGCAGATTGATCCTTTGTAAAATAATTATATTCTCTGTCAGTTTACATGTTACAATATCTCAAATGAAAAACTGCATCTAAATTACCTGCTAGATTTGATGAGAACTCTCCAAACTCCCCCAAATGTTTGGGTAAGGCTCTGGTGGCCTCTAAGTAGTCACATGCTTAAACTGAGCTGAATTTGATGCGTTGATCAAATGAAAAAAAATGAAGATCCAGATGAAATGTTTCCATATTTCTTTCAGTGACAGATATTTACTCTGCAAATATCGTATGAGAGCTTCTGCGACAGTATGTTTGTTCTGACATGTTTGATTTAACCTCATTTGTGGGGAAAGGGATCTGTTTGTGTCAGATTTTCCCAGCATTCAGACATTACACCACCAGATTTCCCACCATCTGTTCACAGTGTCACAGCACAGTGTATAAATGACAGAGATAGGAACACATACCAAATGTGAATCAGTTTGCTTTTATTGAAATATTAGTGGTTAGGCAATGTGGAATTATATGGTACAGAAAGCAAATGGCATCAATTGGGCTACATTCCATACACTAAAAGCAAAAAAAAAAAAAAAAAGTGGTCAGTGTGAACATAGATGGATTTTTACACCCTCTCTTACTTTTCTGCAGGGTTCTAATAGTTCACAAGTGAAAGCTAATTCTTCTTTGTTGCTGTTACTGACAGTTGGTTTAAACCATAAAGGATAGCATACAAATAAAAACAAAAAAAATTCCACTGTTGTGAAATCAACAGCATTGAACAGGCAGGACAAAGGTAATGAGCTACACCCATTCACAACAAGAACACACCCCTCCTGTCACTCTTTACAGGTGGGTGGGAGTCATCTTAAATGAATGTGACCAGATTATGTGCAGTTACAACATCAATGTTAGTTCAAGTGCAGGTAGTATCAAATATAGATGTTTGCTCAAGAGTATTCAACTAAGCTCAACAAAAAATGAATGCTGTCACCCCCAGTGGAACACTGTTTTGATGCATGTCTAAAACCTGAATTTTCCCATTTTTAAATGGATATGAATGACTTTCAGGTGTTTCAGTCAGCAGATCAAAAGAATCTTTACATATGGCTGGTTCATACAGGTTGAAAATTCAGTCACAATATGATTTCATATTTCCAGGTCTTTCATGAGGGATTGACAGTTCATCTACCAAGAAGAATGACTAATAAAAATTTGTGCTTTTCTCTTATTAAAGTGAACTGAAGCTGTATTAGTTTTCTTGCACAGTTGCAGTGATTCATTTTTACACATACAAATGTGTACATAAAAATATAAACAATACAAAATGCTACAAAATTATTTGTGCTAGCACTTTATGGGCAATTTAATAGCTTCACTAATATACAAAACCTTTGGCTGTTTGCTTTTTTTTGGAGGCATTGATACCTCCCCACACTCCTGGACTCTCTCTGCTCTGTTCTATGTCTCCAGTAACCCCCCTGTTGCCCCAAACTTAAAGAGCTTCAATCTGTCTGTCTCTCTGCCAGTCACATTCCCCCTATGAAATGCAGTCCTTTTTATTCACTCACATCCCATTAACATATCGGTCCGTGTAGTTCTCATAAAGGCTTGTGAATGGGAATTTTGGAGCTCCTGAATTATAAACAACAGTTTGAGTGGAGTTTAACAGTAAGCCCCTTTCCTCTTATTTTTATTTATTTAGCTATTTTCTTGTAAGATATGAACTTCTCATGCACTAACTTCCTCTTTGGCACAGAGACCCACTTGGAGGGAGAGCTGATTCATCCATTCTTTCTCACTTGATATGAAAGCTGAACGAGATGTTTCCCAATATAAACATGCTCTGAAATGATTTATGCGAATAAGCCATTACTGCCCTCTCTGACAAGACCCTTGCTGTTTTTGTTTTTCAGCATGCATATAGTTTATACAGTAGTATCCCCTCGTGGTACAATGGAGCCAGGCTCCACACCATAAAGTTGCTTCAAATGAGCAACACATGCAGTTCAAACAATACCATCCTGACCTTTAGGGAGATTCCAGCCATGATCTTTGGCAGCTTGCTTCAGTTTGAGCAGATACAGTATTAGACCGCACAAACATTATGTTTTTTTTCTGGTGTGCTGCATTTCATAAACCCATTATCTAACAGTTGCCCTGTACTGAAAGTATGCTAGATATCTCTCCAAATGCATCAAAAGCAAAATGAAACAATCTAAACGCAAAGACAGAAAAAAATTATAGTCACTGTATTTTACTATAAAGCTGAGCATTCAGGATACCCTTAGTTAATATATGTCAGTTATGCCAAAGATATACAGTAACCAGCCACTCTGGATCAATTCACTCCCTCTAGTAGAACAGTAGGAACACGAGGCATACAGGTGAGGCTTTGAAACTGTGCACATGCATAAGTATATTTACAATAAACAAGTGAGAAAGCACAAATCCAATTTATGCTTCTGAAAAAGTTAGCAAAACAGTGCGACATGAAAACATCTGAAGAAAAGAATGACAATAATAGTAAAACACAAAAAATCTGACGATTTTGCGTTTCAAAGTATATAACTCAGGAACTGAAGTTAAAACAAAGTGTGAGGACAACAGTGTTTCAGAGAGATTTTAAATGTTGAACTGTTTCAAATTTGTGATATCATATGCAATTATTAGTTGAGTGTTCAATCCTAAACTCTTACGGCTTCACAATTCACAAACAAGATGTCTGCTTTTCTCCTCCTTACAAATTATGCTGTAGACTAGAGTATGTCTGAATTTCAGTAAAAGCACATTCAATGCACACTTGTTATTGTTTCATTAATCTTTGATCCTTCATTCATTTTATTCAATATTCATTTGGTTGTTTTCTTTTGTTTTTTAATGAGACACACTGCATGGAAAGACTTATGATAATCAGTACTCTTGGGGGAAGCTCATATATCTATAAAATGTCCCTCTTCAATATTTCGGCTTTTGAACACTTCTGGATATACCAAGGTTAGCATAAGATTTTGATCAATGTTATTATTGTTGACTCAATAAGAACACAATGCACTTTTTTGTTTGCACATGTTTTTTATATGCAACTCAAAGTTGAGGACATTGCTGTGGTAACATCTTTCTCCCAGTCTTTTATATCAAGTGAAAATCACTTATCTGTCATTTATGTTTATTTTTACACCTGCTATATTCATGTGCATGGTCACTCGAGGACCTTCCAAAATCCCTCTGTCATATTTATTCATCCTAATATCACTTAGCTAGCTAACATTCTAAATGACCTCAAACCCCCAATCAAAGATCTCTTTTCAAGAAATTTTACATTTTAAGTCATATTTAGAGGGAAAGAAAGACGGACAGTGTAAGAACAATATGCCATTAAATGCCAGAAGATTCAATATGTTTGCTTAAAAAAGCTAAAAAAAAACAAAAGATATAAAATGGACATATAGAACAATATTGTATATGTGTATTTCCTTTCTCTTCTCCCCTGTAGGACTCTGTTGAAATTGTTACAACATGAATGGCTAAAAAAACAAAAACTACTCAACTGATAATGAAAATGAGCCCTGTCCCAACCCATATCTGTCCTTTGTTCATATTGTGATGTCACATTTCACTTCTTTCACCTGTGGCTACGGATGTTCCCTGCACAGATTCCAACCTCACCACCACACCCTGCATTCCCCCCTTCCCCCGGTCGCACTAATCGCTGTCCCTGTCATGGTCCTGCTCCACCAGTACCAGCTCAGAGTCCTCGGCCATCTCCAGCAGGGCCTGCATCTCCGGGCTGTCCTCCGTCAGCATCTCTGCCACCTCCCCAGCATCCTCCGGCTCCTCCTCCTCCCCAGCCACCTCCACCATCTCGGTCCCCTGCACCTCCACCTCACCCTCACGGATCTTCTTCACATGGAATGTGAAGGGTGGCACCTTGTAGACGGCCGTCTTGGAGCGGGCATAGACGGTGTGGTCAGGGGTGAAGGACTTCTTCATCTTATCTCGGGAGGACTTCAGCTTCTCCCTGCGTTCAGGGTTGACAGACATGCGGGTGCCCAGCTTGCCCATTTTCTTCTCTATGTTTAGTCGGGTCTTCTCCAGGTTCTCCCTGGTCTTCTGCCTGGTCTTCTCCAAGTTCTCCTTGGTCTTCTGCCTGGTCTTCTCCAGGTTCTCCTTGGTCTTCTGCCTGGTCTTTTCCAGGTTCTCTTTGGTCTTCTGTTTAGTCTTCTCCATCTTTTCCTTTGAGAAGACCCTCTTGATGTTGTCTACCCGCTGAAGGCTGCTGCGCTTTATGCGCTCGGCCCGTGACTCCTCGATGGTCTCCTCGATCACCACCTCCTCATCAGAAGAGAGCTCGACATTGGCCTTCTCAGCGCCGTCCTCAGCCTCCTCTTTTGGCTCCAGCTCTCCCTCACCCTCCACAGCCTCTGAAACCTTCATGGACTTTGACACACTCACCCTGGAGGGCACTTTCACTTCATCCTGCCAACACAGAAGAGCAAACACATAGAGAATTACCAGCAAGTATACCAAGGGACACGACTATTTTTATCACATGAACTATTCTCATCTGGAGATGATTCTTGCAATTACAGAACAAAACTGACAAGAGCAGCAGCATTTTCCCATAACACCATGAGTTTATGAGAAGAAATTCACGGGGGAATTGTGTGAATAATAAATTACGTGGAAGTGTAACCTTGCCCCCTGAGGTCATCTTCCTGTGCTCCTGGAAATGGTGTACTGATTTTGAAATTTTCTCAAGATCTTTTTTTTTTAGAAAATATTCTTATGGGCGGCATTGTCAGTGAGAAAGGGAATTGATAACACAGCATGGCTTCACATGACGCTAGAATGTCTCCCTTTTGTAAACAAAATGGCTAACAACCAAATTCTTTGTATCTGCAATCAGTACTGATCTATGAATATCACGATATATGTATGCCTTGTAGCATACCCAGAAAGACTAAAGGGAAATTATTTCTGCTTGAATCCTTGGAACATCACAGCAATTTGACAGGTCAAGTAAAATTATAGAGTTATATTTATTCCATAAAATATAACATATACTATGAATTAATTGATAAATAAAACTGATAACTTTATCATACAACATTGGTGATATAATAGTCCTGGATAAAAAATGATGTAGTGAGTTACCATTATTACTTCATCTTTTCTGAGTTCCAAAATTAGAATACTGAGATCCAGATTTATACATTGCGTGCTTAATTGAGAAACAATGTATAAAAAAGCTTAACATTGCAAACAAGGGTTTCTTGAAACGTAGCATCTAATTCAGTTTGACGTTAGACGCGTGATGAGTGCTTGTATGAATACTTCCATTGGTGGAAGGCGTCCTCTAGTGGACACATTTATAAAGCACAGTCCCTTATGGAGCTAAAGAGTTATCCAACTATGTAACTATGGAGTTACTAAATATTGTGTCCATTGAAGTACTACAGTGTGTTAGCGTTCCAAGATTATGCAAATAGTAATATATCTGAACAGTTTCACTCACAGGGACTCGCATTTTGTTTCAGGAAAGACCTTTACAAAATGTTTTTATTTTAGCACAAGATTTTTCATGTAATCTGATCATGGGTGAAGGCAGCTTTTATGTATAGGTAAAAAATCCTCTTTATGACCTGTGGATTATATGAAATGAAATTGTCGTGGATTATGTTAAATATTAATGTACGCACAAATGCTTAGAGATTAATGTAGTTCTCCTACAATTTAGGCCATGTTTCATAATAATTAATTCTGTAGTCCGTGTGAGCAGTGTCAAAAGTACACATACAAACAAATGTGAGGGCAAAATTTTATAAGACACAAATTGAATCCAAAATGTATTGAAAAACAGTCTGAGTGTAGAGGTGTTGTTGTGCCCAACCCGCTTGTACACACACATCGGCAGAAAGACAGAGATAGGCGGCTGACATTACGGCACAACCATGGCACACTGATGCACACAAACACAGCAAACAGGAGGTTAAAATGAGAAAGTGTTGATAAAGAATTGTACAAAACAAATGTACACTCTTCAAAGAAGAAAACCATCACTAAGACTTTCCTGGCATGTCCAGGTGTGAAATCCTGAGTAGAGAGCATTGTAATGATTGCAGTTCAGGTCTCCCTCTTGTGGGTGAACATGGTATGGCATTTTCTAAGGAACATTGGGCTTGTATGATAAACAACTGGCAAGTAGGAATAGATATTTGGTTCTATATACAGGCAGCCCTGGGCTATCAAAAGGCTGTACACATAGACAATAAAACCGTCTTTGAGGTGGTTTTTTCAAAGTGATCCTGTTGTGTGGACAATCTGGTGTGGGTGCTCTCACACACATCCCACATCCTTGTTGGTGGCTTATTGTGTGGGGGGGAGGAGGAAACCTAGCTACCAAGGACAGCACCCCTTTGCTCTCAGGTTAGCCTAACCTTCCTCAGGCCCGTCGCTCCATCCCTCCCTCCTCCTCTCAGGTCATTACATTTTCCACCATCACGCTTCCCCTTGCCAAGACATTAGCTAACTTTTACCATACGGGCTCCTTAATGGATCCCATGTCTCCTCTGGCCTGCCAAAAACAATCAAAGGCCTCTATTTATACTGCCTTAATGGCTCCATTGTTCAGCAGTTCTGGTCCTGATAACGACGCCCATCGTGCATTTCACCCCCCCCCGCCCTCTGCCCAGCACGCAGAGGTGGAGGAACCTCATAGCATGCCTGACTGACAGGAGCGCTTGGGGAAAGACTCCTGCCTGCGCCCTGAGGGGCCAATGCGAGTGCAGCTGCCCCTCCCAGTGTTTGCTCACCAAGACTCTGCGCGATGCCATTCCTCTTCATTCTTATCCGGTGTGCAGGAATGCTCACTCGGTGCGTGGGGTGGAAAACTCACCATTTGTCGTCATTCCCTCGGTCCCACCCCTGCCTCCTCCATCCCTTCCCTCATCCTGTGCATTCCAGGGGTGGTAGCCCCTCTGTCTCTGTCTAGAGTCCCTCCCATCAGCACGTGGCCAAGCACAATGCTCCTGCTGTTTCTGGAAACATCACTTTTTTTTTTCCACCATCCTGAGACGTTGAGTCACCATTCCTTTGCGACCCCCTTCCCCACTCCCCAAGTGACTCCCAGGCCCATACTGTGCATTGTTCCTCGAGAAAACAGGAACACCCAAATGCTATATTACAAAAACAAAAGGGCGAAGACAGCCCCCCCTTTTCATTGACACAAGTGAATTGGCACGCTTGCCTTCATTGTCATAGCACCTTTTTAAATCACAGAACACAATCTGTTTCCCCCTGCAGAGAGTAAACAGAAAAATAAACCACAAGTTAACAGAGCCCAGAGATCCATGACCTCTCCACTGGAGAGTGGTCGGCGCATGTGATTTTGAGCAAGCTCGGCCTTGAATGGCGCAACCGGGCTTTCCACACTGATCCAACGCAAAGTTTCCCCACTGTACTGTACAGCTGGAGCAGCTGCCCAAACACTGTGCCTGTAGGGAGGGGCTGAATATGCAGGGCAGCAGGGAGGGTTCTGCTGTTGCAGAGATTGAACACGTAACACAAGAACGATTTGCTAAGGACATGAAGGCAGGCAGCACAGCAGGGGTGTGGAGATCAAAGTCACTGGCAGGGAGGTGTGTGTGTACAATAACGGGGAGTGGAATGAGGTGAGGCAGGGTTATAAGGTAGGGCCTCCAGGCAAAAGCCACTTTGCTGGGTTGGAGTACCTGGAATAGACGCCTAACTGGGTTCTCTGATTTAAAGGAGATGGCACATTCCTTGACAGTCCATTAATGCCTCGTTTTGACTGGGAGGTTTTCTCTGTGCTGGCAGAATCCCGATGTGTACTAATGACACTGGAGAAATTATACACACTAACATTTTACTTGTTCAGGCTGAGATCATTTTGAAACTTCAAAGAACGGGATATTTGGCACACATCTTAGCAGAGATGAACATGTTTTTCCAGCCAAGACGTTCTGATTTATAAGGCCAATAATCCACAAAGGCTCACGGGTTTCCAGACAATGGAGAATTCCAGGACTGGCACAATGCCTCTGTTAAATTGTGTTAATATCATAATTTGTTGCATCAGTGAAAACTTGAAGCAGCTAGCAGGATATTTTTTAGCCTCCCATCGCACTTCACCCAAAATGACCCCACCCACACCATACAGGCCATTCAAACTGGATTTAAGTTTTGTGTGTCTGGCTCTCCTGCAAGGATGTATGATACATGATAAGTACATTGTCCCTTGTCTGAATGCTCTCCAATTTAGAAGAAGCCCCTGCGCCTCCTGACCCCTTCTCCCTGAAACCCCCACCACCCATCCCTCCAACGCACTTAAATCATTTCCTCTTAATTCAACCTGAACTCAACCACAGCCTAAAGCATTGCTTCATTGGATTCCTATCTCACTCCTCTGTGGGATTTAGCGCAGGACAGAATCAGTCATCTCTAAAACGACTTACAGAGCCGCTGATGCTGATTCAATCCAATGAAGACATTACTGGGAGAGACTTGAGACAATAAATTAGTAGTAGTAAAGTGACTGGCAGCCTGAAATGATATGGAAAGGCTTTGAGGATTGGCAGTTTGAATTGCTTTGAAGATTAACCGCTAAACTACAGAGAGTAAAGAAATGGTGCATGGGTGTGGTAGCTGATGCAGTAAATTTTTAGTCCTGTTCGAACGTAGGAGTTATTTCAGAGCTGTGATTTATTTGTAAGCAGAATGCTGTGAAATTTCACTCCTTTTGAGCTTACATCCATGTTACAAATCATTTATCCAGCTTTTCCTTACCTCATCCAGACAGATTTGTAGTTTTAAAAACGTATTTGTGTGGCAGAAACCCTTATTTAGGGTGCTTATATAGCTTAGATTTGGTATATTACTAAATTTTACATCTCAGTATTTTCCAAAGCAGACCAGTTTCAGTTCTTTGCTCAAGAGTGCACCAGTAGTGTACCAGCCATGACTCAACCCTACATCCTCCCAAGTACAGGAACAATGCTTTACAATGCAACTGCACAGAGCTCTGCTTCCTTGGGAGCAACCTTGAAGGCTGATGCTATTATACAACCTAAGTGAGGAGGCAGGAAAATGGAAAAAACTGAGCATGGAAAAGAATCCAACGGGATATTACAAAATCATTTCATTCACCTCAGTGTGACTGGCTGAAATCCTAATCCTTTCCTACTGTTTTCTTGTTGTCTTTGTGGAGGGTAAGGGTGGGCCGGAAAAGCGAGCTTGAAACCCCTGTCATTCCAGAGTGGATGATAAAGGTGTTAAAGCTGCAGGGAAGGACTTGATGGAGGGAAGTTCAATGCCCAGAGACAGGAAATGCCCCTGTGAACAACAAGCAAGACTTTCCGTTCCTCTTCTGATTAATTAGGGGGCAGTGCTCCAGTCTCTGTTTCAGCTGTAATCAAGGTCAATTTAACAAGATTCAAGAACACCAGGGTGTAACATCCACCAGTCTAAGATTCCAGCTGTGAACAATAGAAATGGTTTGCACAGACGTGTCCATGTTCAAAATATTTGCAAGCCTACAAATAGAGTCTGAAATGGTCAAAATAGACATTTTACAAAAGATTCAGTGATAAATATCTCTCTGCATAGGCTATTTTTCCCTCTTTTTGCCCCCTTGTCAAGTGTAGCAATATAATGGTGCAATATAATCTAATACAATATGCATGTCATCTGAGACTAAATATACCATCATATCATATTACAGTAAAATAATAATAGTTTTACTGTGACAACCGGGTTTGACCAAGCACACTGTTGCTGTGAGCATTGCTGTGCTGTGTAAACTGATGGGTAATAGGGAAAGACAGTACACAGATCTCCACCAATAGGAGGCAGATTTGGAGCTTTGCTGTGTCTCCCGGCTCTATCCCTGCCTGGTGGACCTGGTCATAAACCAGGCTGCACTTCCTTATCTGGTACTTTGTGTCTACCGGGCCTGTGGGGGGTCACAGTGCCTGTTTATTTCGGTTTCTCCTTCCCTCCTCCGCTCTGGATTCCTGCTGGCCTCCCTGGCCACCTTCCACCACCACATTCCCCCCCTGCCCCATGGCAACAGATACACACAGTTCCTGGTTGCCCGTGGCAACAACCATCATATTTAAGCAGAAAAAAAACACCCTCAACGAAGACCATGCAGAGGAGATGGGGCAGCACACACGATAGGACTGCCACTCCTCCTCTCACTCCCATGAGGGAGAGGCACTGCACACTGCAGCTCCTCTGACTGCAGTTTCACATTCTGTGAATAAACAGCACATCGTGTGGGAAAGATCAGCATGTAACTGACCTTTGATCTATTTTCATCTATTTATTTGGTTGACATCATCATCGTCATCAACATCATCATCATTACCATTCATAACGCCAGTTTTGTATGCAATGTATTTCATTCATTGAACCCAGTGGGATTTTTAGTGGGATAGTTTTTCGCCACACCCTCCACCAGGATACTGCAATCACCATTTAGCACCACAGTCCTCATCACGGCAGAGGCAAAGACGTACTGACAGAGTTAAAGTGGGGTAAGATTAGCTGGCTGGGTGGGTGGAGACAGTCAGTTATGTGTTTTCCACATCAGTGTGGATGAGAATTGGAAAAATGTCACACACTGGCCGACAACACTACTTACAGCAGTATTCCCAATTTTCCTAGGATGACTCAGATGCAGGTGTTACCTAAGCCTGGCCCAGCCTTAGATTCAGCAATGTGAGAGAGCTACAAGAGAGTGTGGCGACAGACCTCCTCAATATGCCACCTCTATCCAGAACAACTGCACACTGCACTCATAGCAGGAGTAACCCCTTGAGGACATAAACTCTATGAAACACCAGGTGCATATGTGCATTACTTTTCTTCAACCAGGAGGGGTCCCTGGTTGCATTAGACTGAATTTTACAGATGGGCACAGCATTAACCCAGACCTAATCTGTCCCGGTGAGACACAGTAAAGTTATAAACGACTCTCCTATTCTGATGTGAAAATATTTATAACAGTATATATAGACAAAACCAACAGTGCATACCCTCTAGAGCAAAGTCCAAAAGTATTTGGCTGAAAAACAGAAATACTCGTAAAGTAGTGTAACCTACTGATATCGAACACTGCTGCTGATCTGCTGCAACGTCAGGTCTGCCTCGCCTGTTTTCACAGTAGAGACATCTGCCATCACTTTCTTTGTTGTGTTTAATGTGCACTTGAAAGACACAATGCTAAATGGAGGAGGAAACAGCAGAGCCGGCCAATGGAAACACGGCTATGCAGTGCACCATGGGATAGACGGAGGGGAAGACAAATAAAGTTACGGGAGGCACAGGACATGCCTCGGTGGGTGTATGCAGTGCACTGTGTTTGGAGGAGATGACATCATGGACATCACCTGTGCATGCCCCTCTTGTTTGATTAACAGGCTTCCAGACAATGAGGAATGAGGAAATGAGAGGAAACACTGTGGGGTTTCTCCGCTAGGCCCCTCTGCCCGGCTTTTCCGCTGCTGAGAACCACTCTTTCCATTTTGCCTGTGGATAAGGGTGGGACAGGGCGCTGAGAGACGGCCTCCATGTGTTTCTGTGGCTAACTTCCTCTCTCCCTCCCTCTCTCTCTATCAGTCTTGGAGTGCTGAGCACGGTGTTGGAGTCACAGCTCACGGAAAAATCTGCCAATTTGGGTGGTGTTTACAGTGTACTCTATTTGAATACAGCCCCTCACTATGTGAGACTGTGTGTGCACAGCACAGGGTCCAGCCAATGTCTATCCAAATAAGGAAATATCTAAAGTAAATCACGGAAGTGTTTCAGGGATCAAATATTATTACATTATACACAGATATATTACATTTATTAAAATGTATTGTAGTTGTATTTTGCATGTACACACTTATGCTTATGTAAATACACACATATCTATATATTTTTATTTATCATTTATCTACACTATATTAGCATGGGGTGAGATGAAGACCTTTTGTTATTAGAGATATGAAAAAAGACGCTACGGGTTGTTTAAATTATGAAAAATATTGTAAAATACAATTTCCTGATAGTACCATGATTTACTGAATCCACGTTCATAGTGTCAGGAGCTCAGAAGGAATACCTGAATGACAAATGTGAATGATGGATAAGGCTACAGTATATTTCACCGCACTTGAAAAGAACTGCAACAGCAGAATAAAATCGAAATTGTTACGTGGGGAGAGTGCAGGCGCCAGGATCGTCTACATATGGCTCCAATGAGTAAGAGAGGAACTATCCACTGTAAGCCATGCTAAACCCCACACTGCAGCACTTTCCTTTTTATGGAGCTTGAAGGCAATCTTTCAATCATGAAATGGTGGTTTTGGTTGCTTTGGTGCATTCTTCTGAGAGCCTGAGTGCTACTCCTCTGACTCACAGGCAGTGGATCATTCTACACCAGTGCCCTGTTGCTACAACAAACCAAACAGACGTACCCCCCCCCGGACTCCCCGAAGCCACAGCAATACTGCTGAAGCAACTATTGCTTTTTCCCAAAAGTCTTTTCAGCATCCCATACTTCTCTAGTCTGACAATGAGTATCATGCTCTTTCCTGGGGTTTTTTTTTTTTTTTTAACAAGACAGCAACCAGTTACTGTAGCAATCATATGACCTCTCCCTTTGCTCAGACAAGGGCTAAGAACAACTTAGGCTGATAACTTCTGTCCCAATAGCGTACTGATGCATCCTGTGAACTTAAATGGCCTTCGAAATTGAACTGCCAGAGCTGATCTGAAATGATTTGCTATTTCATGATTCATTCAGCAGACATAGTGGACTTAAATTTACATTTTACATGTTGTCATTTAGCCGATGTACTCTGCAGAACTTCTTACAAAGAGTGAGTAAAAAGTACATTGAATAAAGTGGCATCAAAAACAGTACATACAGGATACAACTGGCAATGTTCAAACATTTGTCAGCCCCTTACAAAATGTAATGATAACTAACGCATTCATACATAAGTGCATTCAATAAATACCCCACAGTAAAACTACAGCATACCCTATAATAGACTTACAGACAGGACTTCTGAATTATTATTATTATTATTATTATTACTGTCAAAATCAGGCAATATAAGTACTGCGATTTACACGGGATGGTTGGTGCTTGTTTAGCAGTGGGTCACATCAGTCTCCTATCGATGGTGACAACACCTGCAGGAGCTGGACAGTTATATTAGTCCCCTCTGGATAGGACCTGGGTCTTTGATACCACTCATGTAGTGCTGGTTTTGTGGTTGCTACAAATTATGAGGATTCAGTCCACACTCTAATCTCTCCACTTTTCATTTGCAACTTTCTAAAAGCATGTGATCGATTTACTTTTTTTCTGGAAACCTTTTTTGAAACACTTTTGGTCTCATTAACTTCAATGCTCATGGGCCTGGGTGGATTATTAGCGGAAATTTCCGGCTGCTAGGCCAAGCGGTGCATGACGGGGCTGCTGTGATGTCACAAACTGATGCAGGACATAAGAGTGCAGTGTTTAAGCACTGGGGGTTCCCCTGCAATGTGCCATGGAAGGTTTCCACTGAGTGCCGTCTGTGAAGTTCATTCACATCTGCCTGTTTACCAAGGGATCCCCCAGAACACTGTCTGCCTGTTCTCTCCAAGGCCCTGCCTTGTGGACATACTCCTGCTGAAGCCTGGAAAGGGGGGGGGGTTTCCACTAAAAATATCCAAGGGAATCCTCATGACTTATCATTTGATGCTGGCAGGGAGCAAGGAAGGGCAATACAAACAAAATTACCAAACTGCAGCCCTCTCAGAATCACATTGGTGCTTATGTATGGATATGGTCCAAAAGTGCTCAACATACAGGCTGAGCAGAACCATGAACAGGGCCATGAACAGTTCAACCAAGCCCTGCTATAAGCTTTCAAATGCTACAGCATTCAGCCTGAGCCAAAACACAAAACCTCCCTGTTTTCATGCTGTACGTTCCTGACATGTCATATACACTGGCATCAAACATACACATGTCCTGAACAAAGGGACAACAAATGACTCACGGGAGCATCTTGCTGTGACATTCAGGGGATCAAATGGAAACGTTAATTAATAATAGTAAAAACAACAACAATAATAACTGCACACATAACAAGTGCTAAAATGCCTGTGACTGTGTCATGTCCCAGAGCTGTTGGAATCAGGATCATAGCTGTCAGTGCACTCGTGAGCTATGGGATGGTAGGAGCCAGCTCTCTATTAGATCTATTATGGCAGATCTTGTATTTACAACCAAGACCAGAAATATGACAGTCCTACTTCCAAGATGTGTGGGGAGACAAATATTTATTCACATTCTTATGTTTATTCATCTGACAAATACCTGTTTATTGAAAGAAATGTCACTGTGGCAAGAAGTATTTTTTTGTGAGGTATGGCCAAAAATTCTCTTATCTTGTTCATTTTTTACCTTTTAGAGATTTCCAATTATGAGATATTGTTATACTAATTACTACTTGTTTATACTGTTTCATCTTCATGTCAGTTAGAAACTGGGCGGTTGGGCAAGGCTTCCCAGAATGTGGCTCACACCATGATACCAGGTGGGGACCCCTGACTGAACATCTGGGAACACATTAAGGCCCAACAAATTTACAAACACAGCAATCAAGTTCAAAACTTGTTGCTCCAGTGCACACAAATGTGGTACATGGGATTGTCCTTGATAACTAGCCCTGCACATTGACACATGTCAGTGTCTCTCAGACACAGGCAGAGGGAAGGCTAGATGCTCCTGAGCGCAAATCATGGGAATGACTGCTATGGGCGTGGACTGACAACTCCGTAGGGACGCGTTGCTCTTTTCCAGGCTATTTCCTCCCTTTAACCATGGGCCTGGGAGACCGTGCTATATTAAGCTATGGGATGCCAAGGCCACCTAAGGGACTGGATCCCCCCGAACCGTGGTCCTGTTACTTAGATGCTTTGTTCAACCCTCCCTGATCTGAAGGGAGCTTTCAATCCTCGTGCCTGGCTATTCCCTCAGGGGACAGTGTGGTGGTGCCACTCATCACCTTAGCTGAGGTCTGTGGCTGTTGGGCGATGGGGCTCTCGGCAGATTCCTGTGAGCAGAGGACCCACCCAGAAAAGCCCTGAACAGGCTGGCTTTGGTACATCATTCCAAGTTCAGCTTGCTTTCTAATTTCCTCCATTTTTTGCTACAAGATAGAGCTTGTCACTGTGAAAAATGAGCTTGTTTTTGTAGATGAGAGATTCATTTCTGAAAGTAAAACCGCAACATAAATATGCACGCAGGCCTCATTTTTTTAGAGGGCACAACAGGACACAGATGTGAGGGGCTCAGTCATACCTGTTAGATAAAGCTGACACTGTGCCGTTTAAACGAGCAACTGCTTTACATATGCCTAACACATTTTAATGGGTAAACATTGAAGTTAAATAGATCCACATTTATTATTTTTACTATTACTCCCTTATCCAGAGCGCAAATGTAAAATATGATAAACAAAAAATAAGCAAAATTTTGCTTTACATGAACAAGTTACAGTCTGGTCTGACAGTGTATAAATGTATGTTTGGAACCACAGTCCTGGTTGCTATGGCATTGCGGTGTTACTCTTTCCAATAATAAGAGTAGGGAGTTCCGTGGTTTTTGCCCAGAGATTTATGGCCACACAGAACTCTGGGACTTCCCTTTCCATGGCCAAGCAGTTTCTGAGAGACATGTGATTCACCGGTCTCTCGAACTCCAAAGGAATTTAATATCCCTGATGTCTAGACAATAGTGTTTCATGTACTTATTAGCTCATCCAATGCAGAATGATGCAACTGGGCATCTAAGAGCTTGTGTCTGATCCCACTGTGCTGTACAATGATTTATAACCTCCCATAAATATTAAACAACAGCTGACAAGATGAAAAATATGAAAGTGATCCATCTTTGTAATGTTTTGTTTTGACCTGACCTACCCATTGTGCAACAGGGACCTCTACTCTGGGCTGTGTCCCCAGGCCATATCTGAATGGAAACACTGAGGCGCTGCATGCCTTTTGTTCTCTGTTTTTTGTGCAATCGACAAATCTGGGGGATGTGTTTCACTGTCCAAACTTTCCTCCTTTCTCCTCTTTCAGTCTGCACCTCATTCCTGGCATGTCAGGGCGCACAGTGGAGCTGGCTGATAGTAGCTCCTTGATTACTTACCCCTGCGTATACCATGTTAGCATACCATCCCTCCCTCCGTGTGCCCCCCCCCCCCCCCCAAGCATTTACCTTCAGAATGTTTACAGGCATTAAATCATCTACAGCCACCTATTCCCACATCTGATCTCAGATCAGTGCTTCCACCACCCTGACAGCTATTCTTCAACAATTCATCAAAACATTTTTATCTCCAATTTCCCATCAAGCATAGGTTAATCACTGTCTAATTAATTCCTGTCTTTCATGCCTCACACAGGCTTCCATTACACCTTAACCCGCAAGCGCTTCTTCCATGGACTGGATTACACTCAGTTTAACCAATACTCATCCTTTATGGCAGGCAAATCTATGACATTCATAAAAAATGCAAAAAAAAAAAAAAATTTAAGCTATCAGGCCCAAAACTTGCTTCCCTCTTCTAGATCCCACAGGCAAGTCACAGCTCACAAGCCGGTGCCAAGTACATTGTGTCCCTGAAGCGGGGCAAGTGCAAACGCCCCTGGCGTCAGAGGCACCTGGAACTGCATGGGGCTTGCTATGTAAAAACAGATATATGCTGGACGCACTGGGTCTCAGAGCATGCTCGTTCAAGCTGCCGCAGCTACCTAAATCCAGAGCCTCTGAATGCAACCATCCTGAATCCCATGCCAGGCAATGTATTTACTATCAAAGTGCTCCTCTGGTTTTTTTTACGAATTGGCTGGGATCGGCCCTTTGGTTGTGACCGCCCGCGGCCGTGACAGAGAGAAGCAGAGTGCAAGCAGAGCTCCTTAGCCCGCATGCTCTCAGGGCCTCTGGAACAGGAACGCGTGCCTACTGCCCTTCCAATGGCATGCCTGGTTGACAGCATCAGAGGGCGCAACATTCATGGTTTAGAAATCACACTGACCACTGTTGCTGGTTCCCATTGACCTGTGGCCCCTGGCTTGTTTGGCAGGAAAGGAAAACAATTTGGGCTGGCTTGTTTTCCAGCACATGATGGTGGGGAGAGATGAACGGGATTAGCTGATGGGCACGGGAGGCGAAAACACAACAGGGAGCAGCACAGCATGATGAGGGGCTGCTGTTTTTCAAGGAAAGCCTTGGGAGACGTGCCTTGACACACATTTTCTCAGAACCTGGTCTGCACAACAACCAGTGGAAATTTACACCTAGGGAACTGAGCTGGAGTGCGTAATAGGGAACACAAATGGTGGCTCTGTTCTAACACCTCACAGTGTGTGGTAAACAGGAGTAGTCAGATGCTAATGTGCACGGTGTCCCTCTGATCCCTGCAAATGGTCTGCGGGCCTGACTATGAGGCATGCTGTTACACCCCTCACATTCTCTCCAGAAACTACTCCCTTGTGAAACTCCTCTAGACATATGGTCCTCACTGTTCCTGTATTGGAATCCTCTTTCTCCTCTGTGTGTGCCTTTGGCACTGACTGACACGGGGAAAGTGCAAACACGGGTGCAATGAGGACATGGGATTATTTATGGTTCTGCAGCAAGAGACACACACACGCATACTGTATGTACATGCTCACACGCACTCACCTCACACATATACATACACATATTGTACACATGCATGCACACACTCACTTCACACGCACACACACAAACACAAGCGAATGCACACACTTACAAAGACACACATACACACACACATGCACACACATATGCAAATGCACGTATACATACACACATACACATGTACACACTTCCGTTCACACACACACACACACACATTGATGACTGTGTTTGTGTTGATGGGACAGTGTATGGTCTAATGGGGAAACATCTACCTAATCCACCCCTAAAAATAGCAGCTCAGGTGAATCAGACATGCTCTCCTCATCCTCGTATACCCTCATGAGTTTGTGAGGTAAAATTCAAGAAGACTGATATCACTCAGACTGTGAGTGCTAATGAAGGTGAAATTCTCTTCAGGTGTGCTGTAACACTGTATCCACACGGATGATTCACTGTGTCACTGTGTATTTTGAGTCCTTTTGAGCAGGCAAAAGGGATTGAAAACTACATAAAAAGTTATTCAGTTAAACTCTAGCATTTGTTGCTCATGAATAAGCCAAGAAATGAAACAAGTTGGGATTGTCTGACTGGTACATTACAGCAGCAACTGACGCCAAAAGATAGTGCTTGTTATGGTGACTGGCTCCAAACACAGCCGCCACACAGAAAAACACAACCGCCACACGCTCAGAGTCTCAAAGCCCTGCGAGTCTCATTTTAGGAGGGCCCTCATCAAATGAGAGGAACCACTCAGGGAAAAAACCAATCCCAGAGCTTTTCCTTTGCACAATCAAACAAGTATTTGGGATTTCCTATTTATAGAGCTCAGCCTCCCTTTTCCCTTCCTCCGTGAGCCCAGCTGTCTTTTTTGCTTTTCCTCCCATTTCTCTGACATGCTGTCCCAGGATGCACTGATTCTCACATGCTTGCCAAGAGAGAAACCCCTGACATGTTCACTGGAGCAGCTTGAGTAATAGGGGTTACACAAATCAGCTATAAAAAGGATATTTGGGAAAAAGAGTGTTTCTGTAACTCTGCCCTATATGGTATTGCAGAAAGTGGATGGCTGGTGTAACAGATGTTGAAGAAAATGACTGAAAAGCACATCTGGCTATGATGAACGATGAGAGAGAATGAGACTCAGAATAAGAATAAGAATAATTTGGGAGAGAGACCTTATGTCCACATATTTTGGTGGAAAAAATGACTTGATGTTAAGTCTCCCCCCTCCCCACCTTATTCTGAGAAAATGCCCTTATTTGGAGAATGTTTCAAGCCCCAGACCCATGCAGAAACCTCTGAAATGATAGCTGTGCCTTTGCATTTAAGATGCGTTCTCTGGTTGGTTATGGGCTTAATCTCATCCAAGCAATTCACTTGAATACACTCAGGCCATTTTCACTTATAAAGTGTTTGACTTGAGATGATAAGGTAAAAGCAGTTATCTTAGGCCCCTAGGCATTTGAATCCCTCGAGCAGTGCACTGCACAGACCCTGACATGTAGTGTTGAAATGTTTAACCTGTCAGACATCACTGACTGGTCCAAGTGTGGGAGGTCCAAGGGGGAGGGAGGCGGGGTGGTGGCAGAGGGGGAGCCAAGGGTAGAGATGCCAAAGGGATGAATCAGTCTGCTAACTGGGCTGCCGTTCTTCAAACCACCCTGGTACCCCTGGTGCAAGGGGGATCGCCCTGTGCTGTTCCAGCTAGGGCCATCGCATTCTGGCTCCGAGACCATGAAACCGTGCCTCATCTCTTCCCAAGCTTCCCGGCAGCACATGGTCATTCCTGAACTGGCTGAATGGAGAGACGGGTGACTGAAAGGAAAGGCTTACTGGAATGCTACGTGGACACGCATGAACAGTGTGTAGGTCAGAGTTGCAGCCCAGGCTAGACTGATGGCTATAACCAAGAGGGCTAGAGTCCCACATGAGACGGTCAGAGGGCGTCACTCTATTTCCCTGTGACATCGTGCCAGTGGGCAACGTTTGTGTAAGGGAAGACCGTGAAACGTCTACACGTTGCTGGAGGGAGGAGACGCACCTCGCTCCTATTTCAACACTGCTCCACAGTGGCGAGAAACGCAGCTGGGCTGGTGAAAGGGAGAGTTTCACGCTCCCTGAGGAGGAGAGGGAGTGGGGTCAGGACCACACCTGTTGAAGCCTGGGGCCCCGCGGCGGGTGGTAGCAGTGACGGCTGGGTCAACAGCCACTTGCAGGGGTGAAGACTAATAGCCTGCGCTTGCTCATTACAAAGCCCACCAGCTGTGGCTGGAGCATCCCGAAAGGCCTCCCCTACGTCTGAGGGAGCCATACGCAGTGAAGGGCACAATGTGGAAACAAAAAGTGATGCACTGCAGTGAGTCACGCTTTTGGCCTCACAGGGACGGTGGGGCTCAGAAAACACATGTGATTCTCCTCCGTGAGTCACACTTCTGATCTGGCCAGGGCATTTCAGCTGGCCTCCAGAGAACTTTGTTTGGTTACCTAGATTAAAGACCCTCACTTGTTCACCGTGGTATCCCTCCTGGTCATCCAGGTTCAGTCATAAAACATCATAGCCCCTCCTTTCTGCAAATGATTAGAAAACGTGTGCATATTCTGATGGGTTACATAAACAACAAAGCAGAACCGCCTGTGACAAGCACACCCACATACACAGTTGCTCATCTTAATCCCCCTGCTGTCATCGATTGCAACCCACACTGAGCATATAACTTCATTCCTCTGACCCATGTCAAAACTTCTCGACCTACAGAGAAATCCCCCTGTCTCCAAAGCAGCAGCACCACTGTGCCAAAGAGACAATAGAAACCTGGCTGAGCCAGTGTTGATTAACGCTCACTCCTCCAGTGTCATTTAACCTGACACCATGCAGGCCTGGGACAAAAATAGAGTGACTGTGTGGGCCTGGCACATGATGGTGATAGTTTAGTGAGTCCTGCTGAGACAGTCCTCTTTCCCAGATGCAGCTTCTCCTGGGCTCGCATGCTGTGCGGATGCCAAAGGGGAGTGCACACATATCCTATACTGCTGGGGACCCTAGCAAGTGATCCTATGGATGAAGGAGGAAGACAGGCCTGAAAAATTCCAAATCCAAGATTTGGCTGATGAGGATCCAACTTGGATTGAACCACCACCCTTTCAAAAATAATAATAATAATAAGCATACAGGAGCTAACAGTGAGTGGGCCTATTTTTACATACTGTATCACCACATCCTCTTTGAATAAGGGCTGTGCTGCTCATTGTTCCCTTGTCAATTGACATTAAGACAGAGGCTGCGGCTAAACAACACGTGGGTAGGAAGGCTGAAAAGCCTCCAAGCTACTAAAAAACATCACCCATTCCATACCAGTGCTGTATGAAAGATGAGTAACCTAGGCGGCCCTGAGAAAAACAGCAACACAGTCCACACACTGTGAGTGGAATTCACTGCTCATCGTTAGTAGATTTGTCAAAACTTGACCTTGGATTGCCAGAACACACGGTACAAAGTGGCATTGTGGCACTGTTCTATAAAGAGGATTTCTTGTGGAAATGACCGTAACCCACAACCTCCTTCAACCTAATTCAATCTGGGTAGTTTAACTACTAAACACACTGCGAGGACCTGAGAGTCGCTGACTGGATTTCTGAGAAATGCGTTGGTGTAATCTGTGAGCCTTGTTATGCGTTCCAGTGAGGCTCCGCATATGAGCCTGTATAAGCTTGACTGTCCCAGAGCTCGCACACCGAGACAGGCTCTAAACTTTGATTCAGGGTCCTGCCAAGTTCTCCATAGGTGTTCTCTCTCAGAGCAGAGGGTACTGTTGATTCACACTACTGTTTGATTGATTTTAAGTGAAATGACAGAAAATGTGATTATTGGAGGAAGTGCAATAACACTGCATTCTTACTAGCCCTCTGAAAGGTCTTATCTGTGCAGAATTAGACGCAGCGAGGGCTGCTAGCTTATCTGTCATGTATTATAGGGAGGGAGAGGAGTGTGTGAGTGCAGAGCTGGGAGGCAAGCCTGGCTGCGCAGCTCATGCTGGAGCCCCTATCCTGGCTGCAGCTGTGCAGCTCAATGAGGGCGAGAGGGCTGCTGAGAGCCACCCCTGAGCCAGGGTGGAAACTCTGAATGTCTCCCGCCACCGCGCAAAGCTGCAAGCTATTAGACATTACAGCATGCAGGGCTAAAAAAAGACCAGGCTCTGGAGCATAACTACAGAGCGTCTTTTCAAACCAAGAGTCTGCCGTTCAGTCTTTCTTGAACCCCCCCCGTCCCCCCTGCCCACCTGCTCCCACTTTTAAGGAGAGATCTGCTGCACTCGTGGTATTTTCCATCTTTATAAAGGCTTATTCACAAATGAATTCCTTATGATATATGAACTACGCCACATGCACAGAGTCCTAGTATACTGTGTCAGATTATTCACCACAGAAGCCTAAATCGGCCATCGTCTAATTTAGCCCAATGAGCAACCCACATGTGGGCACCCCGGAATGTTAATTCCTCAATGGGACCTTGACTTCGACTTTTGACACTGTCCCCAATGGGATGTGATTCATGCCCCTCTCTGAAGATGTACATGTCACCTAAAAAGGGACAAAATTCTAGGGGCTTAAGGGGCATGCTCGTAAAATCTTAGCCCTAAATGGAAATAATTCTTGCAACGCATAAAGATAGACACAAAAAATTGAGATTAAGCAATAGCTTGCACAATGATGAAGTTAATTAAGAATAAATTGCTTACATTGGAAAATCTTCTTTTGTAATGCACTTCTGGTATCCCTGCTGACAATTAAGTTTTTGATTTCACAATACACTTATAAGGCAATCATAAGCCATCGTATCTCTCCCATGGAGTTAGGCATGAACATTAACTGCAATTGATGGATGGATGGGCCCTCCGGGACTTCTTGCAGCAGACATTCTTCAGCAGCCCCATCTTGTGAGCCTGATTACTATCATTGACATTATTTGTTGCTCACTCCATTACATGTGATATAGTAGAAGTATATATCATGTAACTATCATTACATTTAATGATCAGCTACAGAGCTGCGTTAAATTCAATCCATTGTTTTTTTACAGAGCGTTATGGTTCACCGAGGTCAGAATCCCTATTCCTCCTACTTATCCACCTACACAGAAGAAGACCTTTTGACAACCATCCATGTGACCCCTCCCCATGGGAAACACCTCACTCTCCATTGCTGCCTTTTCACATTTCCAACAGCATTTTCATATGCAGCTGAACTTTCCCTTCAACATGCAAATGAACAATGGGGTGTGTAAGTTAATCACTCGAGAGGCTTGAGCATACACACTTTACTTCGACACTGTAGCTCAATGAGGACCTACAGGGACGACTACACTACTACACATTTCAGTCCCAACCCCCACATCTGCTTCTGTAGCGCACCGTGGCCTGAGCACAGTTCATGTGCATCAAGATGTTCAATCTCTAATGCATTGTGGGAGAGAGCATGTGGCAATGCCACATTGATCAGGGTGTATTTCTAAACTGCCAGCCGTGCACACCCCAATCCCAGAATCCCGACCACCCCCCCCCCCCCCCCCATACACACACACACACACACACACACACACACACACATATTGAGAAGACTGTGCCCCTTACCTGGTAGATCATGACTTTGAAGTTGCGCCTCTTCAGCAGCTCGTTCTCGTTGCTCTCCAATCGTTTGATCTGTCCAGCCTGCTTCTCCAGGTTGGTGCGCACCGTCTTGACGTTGATGCTGACCTTGCGCACCTTCTCCAGCATCTTGTTGACGGTGTTGGAGGTGGTGGTGTGGCTCTTGGAGAGCTTGGTCAGCTCGCTCTGGATGCCCGTCACTGAGCGCTCCATGTCCTGCTGCCGTGCCTCCAGCCCAGTCTGGGTCTGCTGGATCTGGTCCACCGCCCCGATGATCTTGTCCAGCAGGGCCAGCACCATCACCCCGTTCACCTGCGCGTCGCTCTTCTCTTCCTTCTCTGCCCCTGTCCCCGCGCCCTCGTCCTCGTCGTCCGATGGGGCCAGGGCCACCTCCTCATCTTCAGACACCTCCGCCAGGGCCACCTGCTCGAGCTGTGCACTTGATTCTGTCATGGTTGTCAACAGCTTCTCCAAAAATGAAAAATAAAAGAATCACACACCACAAAGGCACAGGAAAAAAGCAACAACGCTAAAGGGTGCCCAAATCCAAATTCTTTTTATTTTATTGTAAGTTCACCTCTGCCTTCTCACCTAACTCCCTCTATGTTTTTTCTCCCTTCTAGCCTTCCTTGCTTTACTCCTCCCTGCTCTCTCCCCCTCTCTCCCTCTCTTGTTCTTGTTCTTCTTCCCTGGGAAGCTGGCCAGCAGACGGGAGTGGACAGGTCTCACAGCTACAGCGTGCACGCCTGGACTCAAATGCCACAGCTCCCTGTGAAACCATCCAGTCAAGCTAGCCTGCAACTTTTCCTTTCCACCCCCACTCACTCTGCCCCTCCCCTTACCCCTCCCTGGCTGAAGCGTGACTCCGCCCATTAGTATAAAGGACCCTGGCCCTAGCTGCCACCCCTCTTGGACCCAGAGACCCAACCCCTCAGCAGAATGGTTGGAATAGTTAGAGAGGAGTTGCAGATCGCTCTTCACATGCAAGCACAGGCACAGCTAGAAGAGGAATGTGAAGCCAGAGCTCCAATCATTTTTTCCAAAGTTTTTTTGCCCCATGCTTCCAGGACATTTTAAATTAAACTGAGAGAGAAGCTGTGTAGCATTAACCATTTAAACTGTAGACCTGACAGAGTGTTGGCTGAAGTGCAGAATTGGAGACTGACAGAGGTGTAGATAGACACAGTACAGAGAGGATTGTTTTGGAATCTGACTAAAGACAAATGTGTTTAATCACAGCCAATCAGCTCTGTAACATTACAGGGAGCAAGAGAGGAAAGCAGAGACAAAGAGAGAGTAGGTAGAGCTGAATCAGATGGCTCTGATTTCGGCAGCTTTGGATGTTATCCCCCCCCCCCCCCCCCCCCACCCCCATCTCCATTGTTTTGCAAGAACAAAGGAAAGGATTATTTGCAGAGGTCCCCTGGCCTCTACTCAACAAGGACAGATTAATAAAGGCTTTTCCTGGGTGACCCACCCCAGTACATGCTCTCAAACGTTCAGGAAAGCCCATGAATAACTGAAGTTAAACTGATATAAACCAGGACTGAGTAGCAGAGAATTACAACTACATGCAGTAAGAGATATCTAATTAAGGTCAGAAAAGTCAGTATCCTCATACAATGACTTTTTATTGCATTTAAAACACAAACTCTTAATAAATTTTCTTCTGAATTAACTAAGCCACACCATCAATGCAGAGTTGGTAGTATCACTTGAACATGTTTTTGAATGTGTTATGTGTTATTGTGTCAGCCACACTCCCCAGCCTATTCATCTCTCTCGAACAACAATATATGAAGCCCATCATTTGCTGACAGAAGGCAGCAGAGCCTTGTTTCAGCTGCTTTCCAGGCCTCCACTAGATGGCACATTTTCTAATGCTGTTCTGTCCCCTGCAATGCCATGCATGCATTGTTTTATGTGACCTGACCCTCATTACTAGAGGGCAACACACTCTCGCAAGTTCAGTGTTCTTGTGTGCTGGCCACCTTAGTCTTCAGGCACAGACTGACACTAAATATACCTCCAGTTAATTACGGCATCAGTGTCAAATTCTTTGCTCAGTTGCCCACTTCCCTGCCAATGATCTCACCTCAGGTGTAAGAAATAAATGAGCCCGCAGGGTCCTATAAATTACAGTACCACTGCAGCCATGTGAATGATGGCACTATATCCTGCAATATCACAGACAAAGAGTATTCTCACTGATTCCTTCATCAGAATTTTAGAGAAAGACGGCTTTCTACATCATTTGTATGCCAAGCAGGTAGCTACCTATGTCTCCAGTGAGTTATATTCCTAGCCTACTGTTATGACCCGCAATTACATAAGTATTTTCACTGGGGCAAATCAGTGTCTCAATTTGGGTTTTAACCCAGTGCATACAAAAGTGGAATACCAGTGTTAACATCTCTAAATCATACTGTAATCGTTATAATGTAACAGCCATAGTATGGCTGGCTCGGCATCTTTAAAGGAACACAGAATCAAAAAAAAAAATTATATCATATGATGTTCCATACCTTTACAATAGTAGGCACATGTTTTTCAATGTCTCAGATCAATTCCAGTACAGTCAATTCCTTATAGCTGCATAACTACATAATCAATGATATTGCACTGCATTCCGTTGGTCCTGTTTTCATCGCACTTTTCATACAAGACTCCTGCCAATTGAAGCCTATTACAACAGCCACCAGCACATACAGTTATCTCATTAACTCAGTTACTCACTGCACATATTCTAATCAGTTACTTATGCAGAGATGCAAATACTCCTGTGCTCTGTGAGTCCAATGTTTCTAGTCCAATGATTCTGTCCGATGACCTTTTTGCAAAGAGTATATTTCTACCAAAGAGAAGTGGAATTTCCTGAAGGGAAAAGCAGGAATCAATCATTTGAATGTGTAAACATAGTACCCATGAAATATACTGTTGTCATTTTTATTATTTATTTGAGTAAATATGTAAATATTAACATCAAATTATAATCTCTTTATGTTCTCCACTCTCCACTCTGTTAACAATAGATACAGACTGTAGAAGTTATCATGGGCTATCATCAGAGTTGGGGTCATTTCCTTTCCAATTCAGTCAATTCAGGGAATTTAATTGCAAGATTTAATTCATGACTTGAAAAGTGTCCATCATTTCCTGTGAAGACTTTACAATTAAAGAATAGAAATTCATTTGCTTACTGAAATTGACTGATTTGAAGTAGAACTGTCCCCAGCTGGGGGTATCGCACATAAATTGGTGATGTTTGGGATAATGCTTGGACACTGTGGCTAGTTATGAAAAACATCATCCAAAACAACAGAGAAAAGGGAAAGTCTGGCACACAATGAAAAAGCTCTGAGTGAAACAGTTTACAGTCCTTGCAAAGTAAACAATTATGGAGCAGGGCATTCCTTTGCAAAGATGACTGGACAGGTCAGCTTATTACAGGATATTCAGCAGTCCTATAATCTATTTACATCAGCGTTAACACATACATGAAAACATACCTGTAACAAGAAAAAAAAACTCCTGGAATGGTTGTCTTGGATTCATTTATTTCACATGATGATAGTGCTAAAATATTTCTTGCTAAATTATTGCATCTTCATATTGGCCATATTTGGAAGATTTCACAATTTTTTGCAGAGTCTTTATATATAGGTTTTCTTGTGATTTTGGAATTTGACATGGAATACTTTAAGCAATCTCAGACCCAGCTCCCACTAGCAGGCCAAAAAGTAAGGTGGAGTTTGTGGTTGCCTGCTTGTTATTATGGTCAGGTATTGAACATTTTTTTGTTTGTTTGCTTTTGCTCAAACATCTATTAAATGATTAATAAGAAGTTACCAGTGGATTAACAATAACACTGAATGACTTGAAATGGCATTTATACTGAATCCCATCATAATAATTACTGTCAGTGGTGGCTTGAATGTAATACTCATTTTCTCTGTTTAGGACAAATGGAGCATGTATTATTCTACACTGACATGTATTACCAGACATTTCTAAAATATTTTAAATCCACAATAAAATATTTCAAATTTTCATGTAAAAATCACAGCATTACATGACATCAGTTATTTATGTTATTTTATGTTCGTTTCCTTCTTATAGAAAAATATTATCTTATTCATTTTCAGTCCAACTGGCACTAGGTCTGAAAAACAATTGATATGACCCATTTACTGCTTAGCTCATTTTGGAGAAGAGAAAGAAGAAATGTGCTTGTTCAACTTTACGTCATTTCCAGAGATTTAATGATTTTGCTATACTATACTTGGACAATTCAGACATTTACAATGACAAATCTTATGTGGAATTACTTCATATCAATTTTGGTGGAATTGTATAATTTTATTATTAAATGACGAAATTTTGAATTCCTACACTGAGAGCTACAGCACACATCAAAAAAGGTAGTCAACCTAAAATTCTTCAGTAAATATCCCACCGTAAACGAAAATGTGACTGCATGGAGTTAGTCACCCAGAATTATCATAAATAAAAAAATAAGCAACCATCGTCACCAACATCATCATCACAGAGCCAGCTTTGGTTATTATTATTTGTATGTTTTCCAATTTTGTAATGCAAGTTGTGTTCCCTCAATTATGTGTCAGTTGTTTGACTAGTGAGCTGCAATATTATACTACCCCACTTTCAATAACCCCGTCATGTGATCAGTGTTGTGACGTCACGTTCTTGTTGGCAAGGGATGTCCAGCTGATGTTTCCTGGGAAGGTCGGAAGGCTTAAATCACTGCTGCAAGGTAACGAACTGACTTACCTATATTTCGATTCCAAAAGGAGAATTTGACCTTTAGGACTATTTTCAGTGGAAAAGATATAATTATGGATATTGTCTTATTTTGTCCCGATTTTCGTCGTAGCATGTTAGCAATGTGGGTATCATCACCATCGATAGCCAAGGCATCAGTCTCTTTCAATCTGCTATAAAAATGTACCTTTTGGTGTAATTAATGACAGTGCATACCTCGGTCTTAGTGACTGATGGCGATACAAATGCACCTTGCGTGTGCATTCAAGGCTGGTCTGGCTGATGGGGTCGACAGTCTGAAGTATTAATTATTCAGCCGTTGATTTTCCCATACAAATGGAAAATTTCATTTTCCCATTGGATGATATTAGGCGCAGAGTTGCCATGATTGTGCTCTTCTTGAAAACAGGAGCACTTATAGCTAGATGTTTTATTGCGATGGGGCTTTCACATACTCAGATGATGTTTCAAGCTTGTTAGGTAGGTTTATTACAATATTACTTAAATATACAGGTAGGCATCGATTAAATGTAGGTAGCCAGTGAATCAGTTGGATTGCGTTATTTTACTTATTTGTATTTATTTTCATGATCGCAATTAAAAACAGATCACGATAGAGACCCAATCATCATTTCTGGGTGGATTTCAGGCTTGTCTGACGTTGTGAAACGATTGTAAATCGGTTTACGCAAAAATGAATACTAAATGTTTTCTTTTGTACTATGCATTAGTCCGTCTGCAACTAACATTTTACTCTGTTCATTTGTCGTGTAAACAGTCTGTAGAGTCAATGATCTTTAGTGCGCGGTACGGAATGGAAAAATATCAATGGCGTCCTTGAAAGGTTAAATTCAGTGCGGCAAAGATGCTGATGATGCTGCGGCTTATTTCTCGTACCACGGAGCCAGTGCTCTTTGGTTACTGATAAGCAATTTGAATTGAATGTGCACATTTTAGCAAATAGTTAAAGGTTTGTTAGTTGAATGTGGTGCTATCGGTAAGTTCGTTCATGTGAATGTATTCATCATCAAATTAGTAAGCAAATCTTCCTTGTCGGCCTACCTGTCCTTTTTGTAGGCCTATGCACCATTCAAGACCGGAAGTCACGATAGCGACTATCCATCTGATGTAGTCTTATGAAATTACGTAATCGTTATATGTATACGAAGAGATTACTCTTGTGCTGTATATATATTTATTTATTTATTTATTTATTTTTTGGATGGATATTACAATAAAGGCGGGATTAGATTCGATCTGGCTTCATCTTTCCACTAGTACCTGAACCCTCATATGGTACAGTGTATAATCCCGAAACCAAAGCATTGCATTGCCGACATTGGCTTGCATGATAGGGCTTTTATACTGAATTTATACTATATTGTGTATTCAAAACGTGTGTACTTAAGTATTTTTATGCAGGTATTCCTCTCGTGGTTTGCTATTGCATTGTCTTGGACACAGTTTCTGTGTCATATTGCTGACATTCAGATGTACTACAGAGTTGGAACTTGGAATGGTTTATCATTATGAAAAAATGGTAACAGCTGTAAACACAGAATTGCATACAGGTTGTGGAAAACTGAAGTAAAAGAGCACACCGACCATAACAGATAAATTATAAGTTAACTATAATGCAATGTATTTTTTTGCCTTGAATGCATATATTCCAATTCTGTCATAGGATTTTCTCAAACTGAGCACAAACATTTTTACCATAGATCAACACATCTGATTGAATTATGCTATCGTTTTTGCCTGAAAGGCTTTTAAAGCGATTAAATGGCAACCTACAGGAGTCGTGCAGCAGTCCTTATCATTATGGCGTACAGATATTTGTTGCCATTTTCTGACATTAACATTCCCACTGGACAATTTAGTATCAGCAAATTTTCCAACATTATTTACACAGAGTGTGGTGAAGGATCCTGTCATGGTTATTAGTTTAGCCCTTATGTAGCCAAATAAGGGTCATTAAATATGAAGCAGAATATTCATAACCTCACAAGATACATTCAGGTAATGCACATTAGAACTGACGTGAGGGGTTTCAGGAAAATCACAAGGTACAAAAGGTGAACATTCAAGATATGGTGTAAAGATGGCTCCCCTAAAACTACGGCTACATTTTCTTAGTTTCATTTCTGTTTTCCTGTCTCCAGAGGAGTAGAAAGGTGATTGAGTTACATTGGAGCACAGTGCTGTGTCAGTGCATACACTGCCACCATGGGTGAACTCTTCAGAAGCGAGGAGATGACCCTTGCTCAGCTCTTCCTCCAGTCAGAGGCTGCGTACTGCTGCGTCAGTGAGCTGGGAGAGCTGGGAATGGTCCAGTTCCGTGATGTGAGTACCTGTTTGGCATCAAATGCTCCGCATTGCCTGTGTTTAATTAGTACTGCAAGTGCAGCTCCACACTCTGAGCTCCCTTGAATTCTCTCGGCAGGTGCACCCATCTTACCTGCTTATCTATTATGTTTACTCAAGTAACTGTGCATGCAGGCCATATGTTGACTGTAACAAAGTAGCTGGCTGTAACAAAAATATCACTGAGCATGCGTATGAAAATTTAAAGTACTGTAGAGTAACTGTGGAGAACCATGACTTTTTATAAAGGGAGCAATTATTCTAGCTTAACAAGATAATTGCTGCCAAATTGGCTCTGTGATCTCCTCTTATGGCTGCTGCAGAAGCTCAATGTTGTTGCGATGTATAGATTGTTTATAAGAATGTATTTGGGTTGTTTCTGTCTGTAGCTGAATCCAGACGTGAACGTGTTCCAGCGCAAGTTTGTCAATGAAGTGAGGCGCTGTGAGGAGATGGACCGCAAGCTGAGTAAGTATCAGAAGGGCTTGCCCGCAATGATACCCTTTTCAAACACTCACAGCATAGGCATTCTTTGGAGATACCGCATGGGGTACTTTCAGTTCAGAATCTTGTGCATGTGAGGTAGCCCCAGCAACCAGTTCTTTATTGTCATAAGATGATAAGGTTGTGAAGACTTGACTGGGACACAATCACTGTGAATTTGAACAAATAAGTGTCAGGGTTATGTGGCAATGAGTATATCTTTTGGTGGTTAATAGATTAATCTAAAAAAGCTGCTGCTGAAATTATTGTTTAACTAATAAGGTTTGGTTAGGTATTTCAGATACCATGATAAACACATGCCGGTGTACATTACATTACATTACATATGTATTATATGCATATTATATGTATTGATGTAGGGAATACAACAGGAATACAATGTCAGTATATAAACTGTACAGTGTAGAACCATTATAAAACTGTTATTTCTTTATCATTTTTATTATTCTAATATATTAAAAAGGAAGACTTATTTTAAAAAATAATCAAATAAAACTTTTAATTGACTTCTAGACCCTATTTAACACATGCCTTTCCTCAAAGTGCTGAAGTTTTCATTCTTGCTGTTAGATTAACATAATTTTTGCAAGCAGAGCTCAAAAGCATCTGAATAGGGCTGACCTATAGACAATGCAGAGATTCTGTTTTCTCTGTATGATTTTCTGATTTCTATAATAGGGTTTGTGGAGAAGGAGATAAAGAAAGCCAACATCCCAATTGTGGATACGGGGGAGAATCCGGAGGTGCCATTCCCACGGGACATGATCGATCTGGAGGTGGGGTGCAAACTCCGCTACGGCACAAAGGTTCAGCCTCGGCCACGTGATGCACCAGACCACTCCCTGATGATTTCTGCTGTATCACTGTCTGTGCGTAGGCCACCTTCGAGAAGTTGGAGAACGAGCTGAAGGAGATCAACACCAACCAGGAGGCTCTGAAGAAGAACTTCCTGGAGCTGACCGAGCTGAAGCACATCTTGCGGCGCACGCAGCAGTTCTTTGACGAGGTCGAGTATCCCCTCAAATCAGTTTGGCCAATTCGGCTTCCTGCTGGCTAAATGTTTCTAACCTCAGATCCCTGTTTGTCTGATCGCTCAGCTGGCTGGCCTCCCTTACCCCACGCTCCATTGGCAGCGGCTGTGCTCATCCTTGCAGCCCTGGTCGATGAGGGCTGTTAAGTGGCTTTTCTCGTTGTCAGTAACAGCATCACAATCAGGTTATTTCTGATCCATGTCTGAATTTTTCATCGTTATGTTTCACATGGCAGTTTCTCCTCAGTTTAGTGTTTAAGATTGTGTTTCCACTTTAGGGCTGTATTGTTCACTTTACAGCCTCCTAAATGGTCAAATTAAGGTAACTCAATCAGCCGGCAGTGTTGCTTCTTTAATAATTGCTAGCATAATTACCCACATAAGATGACCAAGTTTACATTTACATATCCATTTAGTCATTTAACAGATGCTCTTATCCAGCAAGACTTGCAAAGCAACACAAAAGTGCACCTAATCAAGCTGCAGGAACAACAGTACATACTGAACCCAACAGACTACATCCACCCATCACACTGTGCTGTGATAACTCAACTATCATAAATACATAAACACTAAAAAAGACTTACAATTGCAGTAGAAGTTAAAAAATGAACTGACATTTCCTGTCTGCATCCACATTCATTGGGCCCAGCATTGTTAATGCTGTTGAACTCTCTGTAGTTGTGTAAGAATTATTTTTTGGCAATGAGTCATACATCAGATGTTTCAAATTCTTCTGATACAGTCTCAGTCCATACTTGAACTAATTCCTAAGACAAATAATGATTGGGGTTTCCAAGGCTTTGGTTACGAAGTACTTAAGGATTTGATTCGATTATTATTAGCTGCTATATATTAATTTCAGTCTTTTAGCATCTCCTGTTCTTTTTTGGGGATGTGGGTGGGAGGACCATACAGCAGTGCTGGCAGAAGTCCTCATGATATTTGTCCTTTTCCTAGTTCTGTTCTGTGAAGGTCAGAGGGAGATAAGTTTAGTTGAGGGCGTTGCGTGTCCTTCGGCTCAGCCTCTCAGCTGAAGTCTGGGAAAGTAGCTGTTACTGGCATGCCGCTCCTCCCTCCCCCCCCCCCCCCCCCATCCTTCCCCACTCCCTCTCTCCATCCTCTGTTCCGTCCTCTTCTGGGTCGGCCCTCTTCGGACTCTCTCCATTCCACACTTTTTCTCCCAAGCCCAGCCCTACAGCCTTCCTCCTTTTTTTCAATGCGCTTCATCACCATGCTGTCCTTCATTGAGGTTAGGTGTGGTGTAAAACTGTGTGAAGCTCAAAGATAAATATGGGCCACTTGCTGTGTGTTTGGAATACTTTTCACCCTTCTGCTGTATTTATAGTTTTCACTGTACTACCACTGTTCAAATGTACCCTTCTTTGTTAGATGCGGTACAAGTAGATGTCTCCAGTGAACTCTGCCAGTGAACAGTGTCTGCCCGTCTGAAATGTGTTTATATCAATTAATGGAAGAGATAGGGCTTTGTGTGTGGTCCTGTGTGGTGTGGAGAGGAGAAAGGAGTGTGTGTTTATTGCAGCAGTCTTTGCTGCTGAGCCCCATAGCTCTAAGATCACTGTCCTACCCGCACAGCCTTCTGCTTACAGCCACAGCTCTTCAAAGCTGACTCTGTACAATATACTGTTACTGAAATCATGTCCTCTCTCCTGTGCCCTGTATGATTTTTGCCACTATATGTTCAAATACATTTTTGAATTATTTCTTATGCTCTGTGCTCTGTGCACTAACTGCCCCCCTCACCCCCAATTAGTGTTTTTCCCTGCAGACCTCTCCCCCAAATCCTGCTCTCCCTCTCATGTATCCCCCCTTGTGCTCCCTGCTGCGTGTCACTGAGGGGAGTGATAAGCAGTGTGAATGCCTTGCGAACTCTGACTCACTTGCGTTGTTGTCAGCAGATGGAGGACCCAAATCTTTTGGAGGAGTCATCCTCCCTGCTGGACCCCAGCGAGGCGGGACGGGGGGCACCGCTGAGGCTAGGGTGAGTTCAGTCCACTCTGCTGTGGTCTTTGTTCTGCTTGTTTTTCTTGCACAGTTACCTGCTTATGTAGTACTCTGTCTTAAGTAGTCCATAAGTGCAAGTAACTTGTAAATGTCCAGGTCCTTAATCGTGGTAGCAGGACATACGCACCCCACATAAAACATATTCATACAGTGCTGTCAGTATGATCAATAACCTCAACTCCTTTTTAGGTTCTGTTGTGTGTGTTGTTTTACCTCTTGCTCATAAAAGCCTCATACTTCTCTGACTTTACCCTTGAAATCCTCTGGTTATTCATTCTCCGGTTATTCATTCATTCGATCTGAATCATTTATGAAGGAAGGACGGTTTTTATTTGAGTGCAAACAAACAGACAGACGTGTACTCCCTGTTCAGCACCTCTCCACCCCTCCCCCCAGCGATGATGTGTCAGGCACTGGACGGCAGGCAAAGTCTGACCCAGACTGCCGTGTGACATTTCAGTGGGGACACGGCAGCCCTAGTCAATGCCACCTGCCCTATGGGCACAAGCAGGCTATTAACAATAACAGTGAGTGAAGCCAGCAGCCACAGTGTTCAGATATCAAAGATTACATGCCTTACGGTTCCTGTTTACTACACTGTAAGCTCAGGATTGATGGCTAACTGTCAGCTCAGCAGCGGATCAATGGTAGCGTGTGCAGCCTGGACCCCAAGGCCTGGGGAAGTGCCGCTTTGGTTTGGGCTACCCTCACTTTGAAGTCAGCTGTAAAGCACAGCATTTGGCTGGTGGGTGTCACTCATACCTCACTCTTTTAACTGTAAACGTGCAAAGCCAGTGGACACTGATTCAATTACTCATCGACTTCCTGAAAGCAAATGCTGCACTACCTCTCTATGGACATAACCACCAGACTGCCATTCTGACCATACCAATACATGGGCAGTTATGTGATTTGATCAATGAGGTATAGAAGACCTCACTATGAATGGTCCCGGGGATAGTGGCAAAAAGCCATATTGTTTTCAAACAGCCTCATCTTTGCTGGAACAAATATAATGGCCCTTGTTCCCATTTGACTGCACTTAGGATTTCAGCCTAGTATGTGTTAGGTATTGAATGAGGCGATTTTGGCGCCTTGGGCTTTTGATAGTTCCAGGCACATCAGAGATTTGATCCTCACTTCAGAGAATGTGAATGTGCAGGACTGTGATGTGGAGGGCTGCTGCGTTGTAAGAGCTGTGTTGGTGGCTGCGCAGGTTTGTAGCCGGTGTGATCAGCAGGGAGCGAATCCCCACCTTCGAGAGGATGCTGTGGAGGGTGTGTCGTGGGAACGTCTTTCTGCGACAGGCGATGATCGAGGACCCACTGGAAGACCCCACCACGGTCAGTGCCACCTTAAAAAGCTGAAGATGGTAGTGATGTTGTAGTTTACCCATGATTTATGAAGAGATTGCTCATTTTTGTGTAACCCTGTTGTAAGCAATTTCCAGTCTTAGAGGTCTGTCATTGAATGCTAAACAAGGCCCTCTTATATCTATCTATGGCAGTTTGGGTTTCATCAGTCTTTGTAATGCAAAACCTGGATACACACTTATCTTTCTATTTGATTCAACAATTAGCAAAAAATTTGTCACAAATTTGATTCTCTGCTACCATATTCTCATGTGCATTTGAAAAATGTATAGTCTAAGGTGGAATGTTTGTGGCTGTACAAACATGCAAACACACAACCATATTGATGCTGTTCTGGTTGTAACTTAGCAATTCAATAGCTTTCTTTTTTACGCTCTATGCCCAAGCTGTGTAAAGCCAATGGTAGGTGTCACAGAAGTCAGCTTCAAATGTAGATTTTAAGTGAAGGTGTAAAGGGGAACATGTTCTCTCATCTGTGTCTGCAGGGAGACCAAGTTCATAAGTCAGTCTTCATCATCTTCTTCCAAGGTGACCAGCTGAAAAACAGGGTGAAGAAGATATGCGAGGGGTAAGGCTCAGTGGGGAGTGAGAGGTGAACCCTCTGTGGGAGTAGAACAGGAATGCGTTTCTGGTTCTCAGATGATCTGTTTTTGTTTGTTTTGCATGAGGTGGTACAATCGAAGGTCACAGCATCTGGTTATTGACTGGCCTGTTTAAGCTTTGAATGTAGTACTCTTACAAACATGCGGTTTTATTTTCCTCATTTGCATTTCCCCACTGTCCGGTGCCGAACAACAGACTCAGCGCTGGGTTCCTGAGACTCTGATTGGAGGAGAGCACATTAAGCTGGGTGCTTGCAGAGCAGCTGATATGTGGGAGAACAATGTGTTAACGCTGCGCTCCTAGCAGAGGCAATGCAATGGGGTCACAGATCTTTGCTCACTGTTACCCCCCGTGTCTGTCAGATTCCGTGCGTCGCTGTACCCCTGCCCTGAGACGCCCCAAGAGAGGAAGGAGATGGCAGCTGGAGTCAACACACGCATTGATGATCTCCAGATGGTATGAAGCTGACTGACACATCAAACTGTAATGTCTCAGTGGGGCTTTTGCCTTGGCTTGTGGTGGGTACTGTATGTGTGATGGAACACTTTCCCTGTGATTCATACTGCTGCTGCAGTTATGTGAAGCAGCGAATGTGCAGTTTCGCTGTTGTGTTGCAGCTAGTTCTGCTTTATTTGTACAACACACCGAGCACTATCCTCTTTCTGGAGTTGCAGATAGAAGCTCACAGCCTCAGTTTCTGCCCACTCTCTGCTAGAATTGATGCACTGAACCAGAGGAAGAACACAGTGTATCTTGTCACAGAGGACAGTGCTGGAACACCGTGATGCTTTAATAAAAGCACAGTTGAGTCATTTCTTGTTAAAGTTAGCATATCTCTTAGTCTCTGCGTTGTTTTTTTGAATTATATACAGTATTTATGTCTCACTTAGTCTCCGCTCCCAGTTCCCTGTGTGCTGGAGCAGGGGGGCGGAGGAAGTGGAGGAGGTGGGGTTTCAAAGCAGGGAGTTAGTTGTTGGCACCTGTTGCTGGCCTTCAGTGTTAGGAGACTTGTTTCTCTGCCAGCCCCTGCCATACGCTCATTGAAGAGGGTGTGGGAACACAGATAACTCTATCTACCCGCTACATCTGGCCCAGCCTGGGCCAGGGAGGGTGGCGGTCCTGGTCACTGACTCAGGGGCTATTGTTAATGCTCCGCTGCCTCTGAGATGAAGGCTACCCCCTTATTTTCTGTGTAAACCTATTTTAGGCCTGTTTAATTCCCATATTCCTACTGCCAATATAGTACAGTCACCATTCACAGTTATGAATGCACTGCATGCAGCTAACCATTTATTGAATAACAGATTGTATGTAACATCAGGCTGAAATGTCACAACAGAGCACAACAGGATGTGAATGGAAGTGAAGTAGTATCCCCTAAACAGTAATAAGATTAACAGATCACAGAGATGGGGCTGTGCCCTTGGATGCCTTGCCATAGATTGTCGTTTGTTTCGGGCTCATAAAACCCTTTCCATATTAGGATAGGAAAAAAGGCAATCGTCTCTCATTCCACTCTTCACCCCAAAAGGGGGTTGATCAGACTCAGCACAGCTACCTCTGTCCACCCCTGCACGCCCACTCCAGCATAGTGACCATGCTTGTCCCCTCCAAACTTACCCACTGTCCCACTCCAGTGACTCTGTAACGGTCCCTGCCTCCCTCTCTGGAGTCCTTCACAGAGCCAGCTGTGTGCCTTCAAACACTTAAAACACTGGATCAGTTACTGCCGACTCTGGCAGGGGATCAAATGCCAAAATAATTTACAAGTCAGGCTCCCCCTAGTGCCCAAGGGTGCACATTCTCATCGTGTTAGTCACGTGTGGGCGTGGATGTGTGGGCGGGCAGGTGAGGAGAGGGTGTCACAATGGCATGTGCTGATCTCACGGCATAGACCCTCACTGAGTCAGTATCCCTGCACTCTGATGCATGGGTATGCCCCCCGTCTCCCTGAAGATACAGCAAGATCTAAACCATTTTGTCAAACACCACAGTACAGTAAATCCCTCTGTTAAATTAAATCCGACTGCTCTCCAGCCAGTTGATAAAAATTAATATTGCTTCACTGCTGCTTGGATACAGGTGATAAATACGTAAATCCTGGCCTACACAAAGAGGGGCTCACAATAGATGTGGCTTGGGGAAAAGCCCGAAAGGCTGTGGCATGTAAGTGTCATCTTATTGGCTGACTGCCACTTCTTCTTTTGTGTTTGTCCTTGTTTGCTCTGATCCCATGCTTTTCTTGGTGATTTTAGGTGCTGAACCAGACGGAGGACCACCGTCAGAGGGTCCTGCAGGCTGCTGCCAAGACGATGAGAGTGTGGTTCATCAAAGTGAGGAAGATGAAGGCCATCTACCATACCCTCAACCTCTGCAACATCGATGTAACCCAGAAGTGTCTGATTGCTGAGGTGTGGTGCCCTGTCTCGGACCTCGACTCCATCCAGTTCGCCCTGCGTAGAGGCACGGTGAGTTAGAGTAGTCGGACAAGATCATCAAGCAGCTCTCCAGGTTACTTTTGATGCTTTCAATAATGCTATTACGTATCAGAGATGAATGATGCATCAATATCATTTGCTTTCCGCTGCCATTTGCTTTCAGTGATTGCAGTCTTTTTTCATCTGGTCTCATCAGTCAGTGATTGACATTGCATTGAAGCTCCACCCATAAGGTGGTTCATGAAGCCCCGCCTTCACATCACTCCTTTTTCATTAAAGCTTTTTTCGTTAGTATACCAACAGTATATTGCAGGGGGATTGTGCCATGTATAAGTGAGAATCCATGGTTTCTGCTGAAAGATATATGACCAGACACAAGCCTCTATGTGCAATCATTAAATCTGAATGAAGCAAAACAGCTGAAGGTTGTGCAAGTTACAGTAGAAAATGTAAACATCTTGCCTTGTCCATCCTGATATGATCCACTTACAAGTAAGCTGTAGATCAGGAACAGGCGTCCTGTGAAATAATCCCAGAGCAGGTGGCCAAACACAATAGAGTTTCTGCCAGGTCTGTGAAAGTCCATTGTGTGATTGTGGTACCAGTTTGATGTCACTTCCTGTTGTTATTATGCCTATTAGTCATTTATATGGTTGAAGTCCAAGTTCTCTCTCAAACTGAGCAGCCTATTTATCCAACCCTGTTTGCTCTGCAGAAGTTTGCAGGCAGCTATGGTGGTTTTGTGAGGAAATAAAGCAAACTTTCTCTGGAGTTTAACTTAAAACATTCATTGTTTAGCCGTCTAACGGTCATTTACCTGATCTGTTCTTGCCACGTCCAACTGAACAGTCTCCTTGAGGGTAATTTTTGAATGCTTATTTTTGGCAGAAACCCTCCAGTTTCGTGTATGTCAGTATACTTGAACAGTGTAGCACTGATCATTCTCACAAGGCAGGGCTAGGTGTACAGAACCTTGTTGAATGGCAGAACTCCAGTGTTCCATTCAGTACGTAAACATTCAGGCCTGCTGTCGCTGCTACCTTTTCTCATAATCCATCTCCCTAAACTTCTCAGAAATTATTGTAGTACTCTTTGCAGTATTTACACATTTTTGTCATCACTATAGTTCAGCCTGAGATAATTTCTCCATCTGGTGTGGGCTGTGAAATGCCACAGGTTTAAAGTGTTTATAGATTCACTAGGTATGTGGAATGGTGCTTTCTCAATTATTTGTGAAACATCAGATGCTGTGAAATACCTTCTCTGCTAAGATTGCTGTATGTCAGATGGCTTTAGCTTTCTATTTAGGAACTACAAGGATATTGAGCATGTCATTTCCTTATCATCACATGAATATCCTTTTTATTAATCTTTTGAATTCAATATTCTCCTTTATGCTAATGTTTCTGTTACCTTATGACAGCATAGCCAGAAAACATTTAAATTGTAAGATACTAATGCTAAGTATGATCTGATATAAACATGCTTTAACAGGGGTGCCAAAACCTTGGAAGGGCAGATATATAAATGTCAGCCATGAAATAACTTAAAGACAAATAACTTAAAGATATAAGTTAGGTTAAGCTAAGATCTAATTACTGTACCAAGATGAGTAATTGTTATACTATATCTTTAGTCAACACTTTTTTCATTTGGATTACTTTTAGTGCTGATCATTTACATTTTGTGGTGATTACATGTACATGCTGTTTTGATTATAGGTACATGCTTTAGGCATATATAAATTGTACATTTACATTTACATTTATTCATTTAGCAGACGCTTTTATCCAAAGCGACTTACATAGGTTACAGTTGTTTTACAATGTTATCCATTTATACAGCTGGATATTTACTGAGGCAATTGTGGGTTAAGTACCTTGCCCAAGGGTACAGCAGCAGCGACCTAGCGGGGATCGAACCTGCAACCTTTCGGTTACGAGTCCTGCCCCTTAACCACTATGCTACACTGCCGCCCTGCCGTCCTTGTTAAATACTTAAATTATTACATATATAAGGACAGCATTCAATATTTTAAGGTGCAGTCCCCACCGGGACCCACCCAAACCAAGGGGGCACAGAGCCCAGTTGTAGCTACTGGCCTATACAATCTCACACTATAGCAATATATACCTCAGGTTGATTCAGGTTACAGAATTCATTTTTTCAGAAGACAGTTAAACAGCAAGGCAGTCCAGTCACGAGGCCCCATGCTGAATACATGAAAAAATTCAGTCTTTCCTCAGTCCTGGTGACTCATATAGAGGGAAGGAGGATTCCTGACCCTGACTGGGGGGCTTGTTTGGGCAGGGAAGCAGTTGGCATCATGGTGCTACCGAGTCACCCATGCCATGTTTTGGAGGGCTGTCACAGGCAGGCAGAGTCTAATCCATGGAACAGATGTCTGGTGCAACACCCCACCGCTGTCTTCCAAATAGGACGGGTCAGGGCTGTTTCTTCACACACTCTGTCTGGGGTGTGTCAGATGTCTGACCCCCGTGTTTTTTCTTCAATGCCAGTTGTAATGTAGGAGTGGAAAACTCTCGCGTAACTCGCCGGGTTTTTAGGTAGCACTTAATATAATATAAATGAGTTGTTTCAGAGACATATTTTATTTACAAGGATTTAAATATTATAGGTATTTTTCACTCATCTGAAAGCAAATGCAGTTCTTGCCCATTGCTGGAAATTGATACAGTACAATTAAGATTTACAGTGATAGTGCATAATAGAGCAAATAGAGTATTCAGAGACATAAATGGTTGTCATGTAACATTGCATTGTTGTAATACAAAGCTGTTTTGGAAGGGATTGGGTAAAAACACAATCTGCAACATATTCTACCGTGCTCTGAGATGGCTACTGGATTTTAATCCAGCCGTAGTCTCATAATAACTAATCCTGCCAAGCGAGGCCTTGTGAAAAACAAGGAAGGTTCGTGGCCTCTGGGTGGCTTTTTTCAGTGGCGCCTCTGCCACATGTGGAAGACATAGTAAATATGTGTGTCTTATTTCTTTTTAGTTTGATAATCTTGTGCTACATGCAGTTTACATGAAATACGAGCTGTTTCTATATGCAGATGCTCTGCCACCAGATTCACCCAGTTGTTTATTGTTGAATTTGATGGTTCTCTGAAAATATTTAACTTCACTTTCAGGGCAGTACTTGCCAGAACTCCAGGTGAATGGGATGCCCGGGTGTTTTGGCATTCGCGTACACTAGCATTACTTTTACATACTAACAGGGGCTATTTTCATGTTTAAACTCTGTGTGCCTTGTTATTTTAAAGACACACCCACAGCTGTACTAACAGCCGTGCACAGCTGAAGAGCATTACATGTTTGTATACTTACCAAATCAAGGACAAAGAGTTCTGTACTATGTTTTATAAAATTGGGACCTTTCTTCAGGGAACGCTGGAAAACAACTGGTCCGACCAGCTTGCCTTTGCATCACTGAGCCCCTCCCCACCCTGAGAGGTAGTGTGGTTAGATGTGCCAGACCCCATGGCTGCTGACAGGGTGTGTGTCACCTGTGGCACAGTGACGTATCGCACCCTCATGGTTACTGTACTCCAGTGGCACTCGGGGAAAGCGGGCCTCCGTGGTGGAATTCCTCAAGGTCAAGGGTCATATTCGGAGAGGGTATTCGGAATGTCTGCTCCAACTTTCATGGAGCTGTGAGGAATTCACTCCCCCGTCTCTCTCTGCATGCGATGTATTTGACTCCCTGCAGCAGAGAGAGAAGTATATGGGTTTTGCAGCATAGGGGGTGTGTGAGTGAATTGATGAAATGGGAAAAAAGGTCCTGATTCAGTGGCAGGGCCTGCACAGAGTGTGGTTTTAGCCCTGTCACACTTGGCCTCATCCCCTTTTCCCACTAACATCCATCAATATAAGTTAGCTTGTTTTTAAATTTATCCCCGCTTGTTTGTATGGTGGACTTTGCCAGGGAGGTGAAAACATCTGAGATGTTAGACTTCAGAAGGGCTGCTGTGTGTTGGGTTGATTGGGTTTTGTCTCTTGCCCCGTGTCTATGAAATACTGCAGTCATGTATCCAGCAGAAAGGTAGGTGAAAGGGAGACAATGGAAATTGGCGTTTCCTGAAGGCACTATGCATAATTACCCTTTTTACTTGGAATGCAGTGCAGGACGCGAGATGAATTCTGGGATATGAGTCACTTAAGTGGAAAGACCGAATAAAATTCCTGCTGTTTGTAAAAGAATAATCCAGAGTTTTCTGTGCTACACTGAAATTTCTTTCTAAAATTTCCTACCAGAATGGATAGGGTTTGGGCAGTAGTTGATATGAGAATTATGCTGATTTTCTGTAAATCATATCAGAGATAGTTGATTTTGTGTGTGTGTGTAATAAAATATATTAATAGTTATGGAAAGCAGCATACTAAGTAAAAAAAATACTTAATCACACTTCTCAAGTAAACATCACAGTTTAGTCAAAGTTATGCTTAAGCAGAGATGTGCATGCAATTTTTCTGTTCTGTTGGAATGTGTTTTTACAACTGACATGATGACCATGTTTTCATTTAAGATAACGAATAAATAGTCAGAATATTGCTTAGGTGTGTATATTCCGCAATTTGTGAGGAGTGTGCGTGGCGAGAAAGTAGTAGTAGCTTCCTGGGTGTGTCATGTGACGCTGGTGTGAATGTGTTCTCTGTCTTGGCAGGAGAGAAGCGGCTCAACGGTGCCCTCCATCCTCAACAGGATGCAGACCAAACAGACGCCTCCCACTTACAACAAAACCAACAAGTTCACCTCTGGCTTCCAAAACATCGTGGATGCTTATGGAATCGGAACGTACCGGGAAATCAACCCAGGTAACACATTTTGACCACCAGCAACCATGTTGCCACATCTGTCAGTGCAGTTACACTACATTATTGTAATTGTTATCCATTTATACAACTGCATGGTTACTGGAGCAGTTCTGGTTTAAGTACCTTGCCCAAGGGTACAGCAGTGCCCCAGTGGGGAATCGAACCAGCAACCTTTTGGTTTCCAGCTCCTTACCACTGTGCTACACTGCCGCCTGCTGCCAGTTTGGGATGCTATTCATAATCAATGTGTTCACTCGCATGCCATGTAAGCATTGAAGCCTATGTTCTATTCTGGAGGTGGAAGTGTTTTAGTGATGAAGGATGTTGAGAAAGTTCCTTCCTTTATTAATTAATTAATTAATTAATTTTTATTTATTTTTTTTATTGATAGATAAACATGTATAACACAAAATCATTGATAAACATTAGGGCTGTCAACGTTAACGCATTAATGCTCGTTCGCGATTAATCGCGAAACTTTAACGAGTTAATGTTTTAACGCAAATTAATCGTATTATCAAGTTTGACCACAACTTATTTCCGTAAAACCAGTGCGGATTTTTACCCGGCTGCGTTTGCCACGCCTTTCAGTAATTCAGCCAGGGAAATGTCGGCGCTGGAATTATGGAAGGAAGTTGCGGTCAAACTTGATAATATGATTCATTTGCGTTTAAACATTAACACGTTAAAGTTTCACGATTAATCGCGAACGAGCCTTAACGCGTTAACGATGACAGCCCTAATAAACATACAAACACAGCAAACATAACATACAACACAAAGCATCACTGGATCTAATAATCTTCAGTCATCAGTCATAATATTAATGATAATAATGATAAATGATAACAGCAATAATAATAATAATAATAATAATAATGATAACAATAGCAGTAATAATAATAACAATAATACTAGTTGTAACAGTAAATAATCATACATGATGATAGTAATAATAACAATTCTTGATTAATTAATAGATTAATAGTAATTCTTGATTGTTTATTTTTCCAGTAAATTTTGTGATTATTGAGTTTAGAGTAGAAAACCAATTGAATGTTGGAAAGACGGGAGTCATTGAAAAAAAGATTCTTGGTAGGATTGACATTTCTACTGCAGCTATGCGGCTAGAGAGTGAGAGTGGTAAGTTATTCCATCAGTTTAACTGATTCCCAGTGGTTTTAAGAATTGGCATGAAGTTCAGTTCAAACAACTCTGAAAGGTTGGAGGAAATATCAATGCTGAGATATTGAATGCTACCTGTAGGGATATTAAGTGAGAGATTGGGGGGGACAGCATTCCACTGGTCCTGGTTGACTGGGAGAATGGATTTTGACCAGTCGATTGAATATTCTGAGATGGTGGAAAATGTCCCAATCAGATTGAAAATAGCTGGAAGTGATGTTAGAGGATTTTGTGTATATTGTAGTAGGTCATCTGCATATAGACAGACCTTATGGGTAGTGTTCATGGTGATGATACCAGTGATTTTGGTGTCTTGGAGGATGGCAGCTGCTAGGGGTTCAATAAACAGGGCAAATAGTAGGGGTGAGAGTGGACATCCTTGTCTTGTACCCCTGTGAAGTGTAAAATGTGAAATTATACCATTTATGATTACTGATGCTGTGGGTGAGTTGTACAAAATTTTGATCCATTGAATAAATTGATAAAGTTCCTTCCTGTATTATTTGCTATTCCTCACTGTAAATTAGGTATTTTGGGGTTGCTGAGTAGTCTGAACACTTACCAGTTATCTGTTAAGACGCTTCGCCTGCATGTCTCAGTTTTATCTCTGAAGTCTCCATCACTGGTCATAATGCATCTCAGTTTTTACAGTTGGAACATCTGGGGCAAATCCAAGTATTGGTGTCATTCCATATCTGCAAATGCACAATGGTAACAAGTTCTAACAAGTTCTGGTGATGGGTTGTGTAAATTAGCCCCCAGCATAAGGCCTTAGATGACTTAGCCTGCTATGCAATCAGAGGATAATTTATTCATCTAGAACACCTGTAATTTTGTGTCTTTCCCCATTTTCCCTCTTGCAGCCCCCTATACCATCATCACCTTCCCTTTCCTGTTCGCGGTCATGTTTGGGGACATGGGGCACGGGGTGCTCATGACCTGTGCTGCCCTCTATCTGGTCCTAAGGGAGAGTCGGCTCCTTTCTCAGAAGAGTGATAACGAGGTAGGGAACGACCGCAGTGTGCTGTTTTAGCACAGCTGAAAGAGCGAGAGGTAGTTTGACGTTCTGTTTTGTTCTTTTTGTGACATTAATGAAAGGAGGCTTCAAGGGGCCTCTCTCCACTCCAGACTATCCAGGTATTTACTTAAGATTTCAAGAGACACCATTGGTTTGGATGTGCCATTGTTTGACAGGGCCCTAAAATAAATATGTTTGAGGATTTTCACGGACAATTGTGTTTTAGACTTGGAAAGCTTTATTGGAAGGCCTGGAAAGCTTTACAGAGTAAAAGCAGGACTTTGCAGCTCAAGGAAATTTAGCCCAGGAACAAAGCTCTTGATGTTATGAGAGAGAATCCATAGTCTGCCATTTGATTTAACAAAGAGGCCTCCTCTGCATTATCTTTGGCAGTGGGTGTGCTACAGTTTTATGGGGTTTCCAACATCAGGTTTTGCTCCCTGTGTAGATGTTCAACATGGTCTTTGCTGGACGCTACATCATCCTGCTGATGGGAATCTTCTCCGTCTACACTGGGATCATCTACAACGACTGCTTCTCCAAGTCGCTCAACATGTTTGGCTCTGGCTGGAGCGTGAGGCCCATGTTTGGGCCCAAGGGAGCTAACTGGTCGTGAGTCATCAGTTCAGAGAGTGTCTTCTGTCTGTGTGTTGGGCTGGTTACCATTGTGGTCAACTGGAATGAAATGGTAACCACTGGAATGAAATTCTCTCTGCAGATTTGAAACACTTGACGGTAATGCAGTGTTACAGCTGGATCCAGCCGTACCGGGAGTCTTCAATGGACCTTATCCATTAGGTATTGACCCGGTAAGTGTTTAGTTCTTAACCCACAGATTCACAGGGATTGTCAGATACAGTGACCATCCCCAAATCCATCATCATTTAGTTCCTTCTGAAATAGTGCGCCGTGTATTTGTAAAACCGTTAATGGGGAAGTCAGATTTTTTCCATTTAACCCCTATGTCTCTGTTTGTATTATGTTGCAGATCTGGAACATCGCCACTAACAAGCTGACCTTCTTGAACTCCTTCAAGATGAAGATGTCTGTCATCCTGGGGGTTATACACATGCTGTTTGGTGTCACCCTCAGCTTGTTCAACCACCTGTAGGTACCAGGCCAGGCCTGTTGTCTTTCTGTCCTCAATTTCATTAAATCTGTTGCATTTGAGCTATCAGCAAGCAACTGATAAACTCTCCTTGGTTTCTTGCAGTTACTTCAAAAAGCCCCTGAACATCTTCCTGGGCTTCATTCCCGAAATCGTCTTTATGAGCAGTCTGTTCGGCTACTTGATCCTCCTCGTCTTCTACAAGTGGGGAGCGTACGACGCGGTCACCTCCAAGGATGCCCCCAGCCTTCTCATCGCCTTCATCAACATGTGCCTCTTCAACTACAGTGACCCCACAAACAAGCCCCTCTACAGAGGACAGGTGACAGCCCCACCTGTCTATCTGCCCAGTGGCATGAGGTATAGGGAAAGGCGACAATCTTAAACTTTGCTATGTATCTGTAATCTAACCTCTCTCTGTTTGACTCTGTAGATGGGGATCCAGTCTTTGTTGGTGGTGATTGCCCTTGCATGTGTTCCCTGTATGCTGATAGTGAAAACAATGGTGCTTCGGCGTCAGTACCTGTGGAGGAAGCACCTGGTATGTCTATCTGCACTGTACACATGGCTATGACTTCTCTGACTTTTAAAAGGCTCTGGTAGGACTCTTCAAAGTATGTCTTTAATCATGTACCTTGGTTTGTCTCTTAAAATGAAACACTTAAGGCATACCTTGGGTTGGATTTGAATGTAGAAAACAAGTTTGCCATGAGTTTTAATTGAAAGACCTGTTGAAAGAAATGTTGCTCAGATTGAGCAATTTAGGTGTATGTCTAGAGAAAATTCTTGTCAAAAATCCAAGGTTAGCTTATGGTTGCTCAATAAATGCAACTGCCAAGTATTTACGTATAAATCATGACTGCTTGGCAGTTGCTTCAGTAAAATAAACCCAAGGTGTGCTTTAAGCCAAAAGAAGACTTGTGGGTTTTGTATCTAGTCGCAGAAGATAGAAGAAAGGCCTGCTGAGAATCTAGAAACTTTAGAGCAGACAGATGTGTCCTCATCATGCACGGGACTCACTCAACAGGGCACACAGAAATTTGGTGGGATCCGGGTTGGTAACGGGCCCACGGAAGATGAGGCTGAGATCATCCAGCACGACCAGCTCTCTCAGCATTCCGAGGATGAGAACGAGGTGAGCAAATGGCCACGCTGAACCGCACCCCTTTTACTTTCAGTCACCAGCTCGCCTGTGCCCCCTGCTGAGCAGTCCTAGACTTGCATCCCATTTTCCCAAATGGTGCATCCCTCTTGAAATTCCCCTGCACCCTTTTATCTTCTGTGATCTCTATAGAAGGTCCTCTAAACCCGTCTTTCCCTTTTTAGTTACATCGTGAATTTCATTTGTACATTTCAGTAGTGTGCTTAGTTATAAGCCTTAATTCAGGCTAACCACTTAAGGTGAACATGGCAATGATGTTGATGAACAATCAAAATTCCTCTGTGTGCAAGCAGCTATAGTGGTATGTATGTCAACACCCAAGCAGCTGTTTTTGGCTTGACTTGCAGCGTCAAAGAAAAAGTAGGATGCCATGATGTCAGCTAGAGTTGAATCAGCTTGAATCATTCAGGAATCCGCTATGCCTCGTAATGTGGAAACCCTGCATGCTAAATAAATTGAGTTTCCACAGACCTTAAAAAACAGTGTTATTGAATAGAGATGTGGTGGGGTTTGTGGAAGAGACAAAGAACCGCTTTTCCATTTCACAGTGGTGGCAGACAAAACCAGTGAAGCCAGTTAACAGGACAGGCATGTCATCCAAGCCAGCTCATGGTAAACTTGAGTGCTCAATCCTCAGATGTACTGCCTGGGGAAGAGTAGAGTTACTGCTGTTCAGTTTTTCGAGGGAGTATTCTGCATTTCCCTCTCCAGCCTTTGCCTAGTTTCTGAAGTACATAAAACAATGCAGCCTACCCTCCCTCTGCCAGACCAAACCAGTGGCTGTTTTTGTTTCTTTTTTCTTTATTTTTTATGGGATCTTACTTTCTCAAACAGGAAAAAACTACAATGGAACTTGCAGAGGCTAAATTCAGGTCTGTTGGTTTAATGGAGGACCTTTTGTTTTTATATGTCAGCTTTGAAAGCACTTCAAAGGAGTTTTCCATAAACCTCATCTCAGCATTCATTATTAGAAACATAGTACCTTCTCACCATTATGACCTTGTTGTCCTCCTATTTGAGGTGGCCTCTTTATTCAGGGTTATGTATACACAGTTTATCAGGCATCTGGGGACCAAGTTTGTTCAAGTCAAAACAAAAAATAGCAAGGATGTGCTGTATTAATTCTTAGAGCTTAGAGTCTCCTTAGATATCAAGCCTCCCAAGATCTTTAGAGCAGTGTGTGATCCTTCAAAATGTTAATAATTCACTTGAACCTGGGTGGGGCAGTGTGTCAGTGAAAATCCATACAGTAAAAAGGGAAGGTACCTGTAGAGTCATCTACAGGAGTTATGCTGCAATAGCCTCACTCCTTAAGAGTGGTTTATTGCACCAACCACACACCCCTCCTGCCTCTCCTTTGGCCGACTGGACTGAGTTATTTCGAGGCTGTTAATCTTATTTATGTCTCAGGCATAACTTTGAGGGACAGAACTAATAGGTGTGTCTTGACTGCACTGCTCACTGGTCAGTACAGTGCATCGACCACAAAGATCGATAAGCAAAGGAATGTGCACAGCAGCCATGCCCTGATCATGTATCGTGCGCTCTGTCCCAGCCCTCTGTCTGATCAGCTCTCCCTCATGTAGAGGCTGACTTTTTTCAGACCCACATGCTCATAAAGCCCTCACATTCATAAGCTCAATTTGATTTGGGAATACACTCTCTAAAACAGCTAAGTGCTTCAGACAGGATGGAGAGTTCATTAACTAAGCATCACATTCAGTAACAGAGCATCATCTCAATGGCACCAGACCACTTGGTCTCGGCCCCCGGTTTGCACCTCAGGTTTGGGCCTCGCACTCTAATCTGTGTCACTGGATGCTGGTTTGACCACATGCCCTCTCCCATTGTCTGAAATAACACCACAAAGAGGACGTGCTCAATGGCTTCGGATAACTTGACTGACTAAATGAGCTGCAGGAAGTTCTGCCCGCAGCACTGAATGGAACACAAGGTTGCGTTCAGTCCAGCAGCCAAACACAGAGCTCATGCCGATGGCTGCAGCACTTCTTGTATCTAGAACAAGCACACTGCTGCACATGCTCCATGTCATTTTGCATCGGTGTTTCAGCCCCCACTTTGTTTTCCTCATGACTAAGCCATTGATTCCTGGACTCTGCAACTAAACCCCAACCTGTGATTATTTTCAAGCCCGCAGAGGAGGAAGTGGTAAGATACGACTGCATGCTCCTGCGGCATGCGCTGCCTGTCTGTCTGTCTCTTTTCTGTTCCTGTCCATTTTGACCACCTGTGTGTCTTGTGTGGCCTGTCAGGTGATTCTGCCCTCTCTCTTCACGCTGTGGTGAGAGAGGGAGGCCAGTGTGTCTGTGGTGCTGGTTCTCTGAGTGGTGTGCGGGTGAGGAGTTTACCTTCAGTGCAGTGGCAATATAATAAATGCAGTCTGACTTTATGGTGCTCCTCTGTCAGAAGGCTATTGCTGAAGGTTAGGATTCAGGACCTTACAGGCACAGGATTAAAAACCTTATGCCTGTAAATTAGTAATTCTGATTCGGGGCAGTCTTATTTTGTACACTGTCAGTATAATGAATGAGTGACCTTTTCAGGGCTACATTATTTATTCTAGGGTTAAGATGCATCACTGCACTGTGTTCTGATATTTGTGATGCCCCTGTTCACACGTCCCATGTCCTGCCAGCTCACGGAATGATGTCACTAACAGTCATGTTCCATTTCCACCAACTGCCAGCTACATTTCCACTTCCCTCATCAACAGTCATGCCCTGAGGCTGCAGCAGATACTGGTGGTTCTCCATTACTCAGAAGAATGTGTCCAGACCTGCTGTGGAAGAAAAAAATGTTGTGATTAGAACTCAACCATCATATACCATGACAAGATCATATCCACTGTGCTGTTTTCAACGAGCGCTACGTTATTGCGGAATGTCTTATGTTATCTGCATTGGGTTTAGAGTAATTGCACAAGATGGAAATTGGAACCTCAGTCCAATCCAAGCCAACTGTAAGAATATGACAAGGAATTTACTCCTGTGTTCATCATTCACAGTTCCACTGCCCATGAGGAAACAGCCTCTGTGTACATGACATTTTGAACAGAAAGATTAAATGTAACAAGAAACAAATGCCCGAGCACAGCTCTGACTCCAGTGGGGGAGTCAGTGTACATCAATTTACATTATTCATGTTTTGTAATGTTAAATAAATACTGTACAGGGCATATTGTAGTGATGGCCTATGATTTTTATGAAGAATTGAATGCACTGTCACTTGCTAGTTACATTTTTTTATACTTCATATTTCAAACTCTGGAGGGCTGTGTACATTAGGAAAAATGGGAAAATGTTTACTGTGGTATCAGGCTACATGTTAAATTATGTATCCTGTTGTAAAACTGACGCAATTTTAATATATCTTAATGATAATTACCATTATCTTAGCACACCATAAGAAGAACTCTGGCATTAGTGGTTCATTAGACAGACCAACAGTACCAGCAAAGTGGCTCATTTTGATAATGTCACTGATTGTGCCCCCCTAGAGCAGTGGCATCACTGTGGCCACTGGCCCAACACTGACCTGTTCTCTCCTCTCCCTTCAGTTTAACTTTGGAGATGTTGCGGTCCACCAGGCCATCCATACCATAGAGTACTGCCTGGGTTGCATCTCCAACACTGCCTCCTACCTGCGGCTCTGGGCACTGAGCCTTGCCCATGCACGTGAGTGTCACCATTGTCTGGGCTCACACCCCTGAGACCCCAGGCCTCTCCTGTTGCCTCCTCCTCATAGCTCTGGATTTAAAGTCCACCTGCATCACAGTTTGGTGGGGTGATGATTGCCTTTTCTGAAGACAGTACTGATTTACAGTTTCATTTTCAAATCTGTTGGTTTGGAGTGATGGTGGAATTGGCCCTTCTCTATGACAGTTGTGCCTTTGCCTGCTTCTCAATTGTTCTGCAAGTACTGTGTCTATAGTTGACCATAAGGAATTCCTCAAATTACCTAGAGGTGAGTATTCAGAGCACAGTGAGGGCTTCAACTGTTAAAGAACTAGATGTCAGAGTGCACTAGCTACTCTTGGTTTGAGATGAAAGGGAACTGGAGCCCTGTCTCTCTTCCTGTCACAGAGCTTTCCGAGGTGCTGTGGACCATGGTGATGCACATCGGCCTGTCATCCAGGAGTTATGGTGGCTTCTTTGGCCTGTCAATCATCTTCTCAGCCTTTGCCACGCTCACCGTGTGCATCCTGCTGATCATGGAGGGCCTGTCGGCCTTCTTGCATGCCCTCCGTCTGCACTGGTAAGCTCAGCATCATCGGTGATGAATGTCCTGACCACCAGGGCTGGAATCTAGGCCTCTGTTTCAGAGCATACTGAGCTACTTAGAGCTTTAGCAGATACAAGCTGATAATGCTAATGTATACAAACCATCAACTGTCTAAGAGTTTTGGTTTGCATCAGTCTCTAAGTATAGTAACTATTAATAATCATTCATGGTGCCCCGGAAGACCTCCAGTGTCACATTCCCCCCATTGTCCTCGATGAATTGAAGTGAAATGCTTTATTCAATGGTGCAATGGGCATTTGAACCCATGAGAGCACAGAGAACAGTATGTGTGAGGATGTCCTGTATAAACTCAGTTGAGATGATGCAACAGTGTCGGTTAGAAATGATGTGCACAGCTAGAAAAGTCTTCATTGCCCATTGTTTTAATGCACCTATATTTGCTTCTGTTAGACCTCTCTTGAAGGGCTTCAAGAATATATATATACATATAAAGTAGACAGTGAAACATTTCTAAGTCTTTATTTTTCACAGTGCCAGTAACAGTTGAGTGTAATACAGAAAAAGTGTACAGATAGCCAAGGGGCAAACTATGAAGACTGCAGTGTTGCAAAAAAACCTTGATCAGAAACAAAATTCCACATCAGAAAAGTTATCTGTGTTCTCCCTTTTTAGCATGGGCCACTGGAATGTGGGATTCCAAAGAACCAGGTTTATTTTTTTAAACCTTCTTTGTCTGCTACAAGCTATTAGGAGCTAATGAACGCCTTACCTCATGGTTTTGAATTGAACTTCAGAAAGCATATTTGTGTTGGAACAGACTAGAGACCTAATGTTTTTGCTTGTTTTTCTAAGTCCGTATGGCACATCAGTGACATCACTGTTCAGATGTTCAAATGAACTGCTTCCTGAAGCACTCCTTAACATCACTCTAGGGTTCTCAGCAATCTTTTGGGAAATAGACTGTTTCTAGGAATGAACACAGAGTTATGAAGATAACTGTTATAAATTCCTTATGGTGTTTGTTTTACTTTTTGGTTGTTGATTAGGAAAAATATCCAACAGCACTCCTCCAGCTGAAAAACAGAAAGTGACATTTGTTACACACCTCAGGTTCTTTGTGGTTCCAATCCATTTGTAACATTATCCAGCAAATTACGATTTTAGAAGATGACAAAAAGTCCACCCAAAAGAAGGGTAGTGAGCAAATAAGTTGGTAAAACATAAACTTGGTTGCAGATCTTCTCACTCACACAGGTGTGAAGGCAAATAGGTTTGAGTGTGGAAATGCACACATGTGCAGATACAGGGTTAGTGGTGTGTGTCTCGTTCTTTCCACCTCTCAGTCTCCCTAACCCTGCACGAAATTGATGAGAGCCCTTGACAGGGAGCACATTTTCCATGGCCTCTCCTCCTCTTGTTTAATCTGCTCTCTCTCTCAACTCCCTCACAAAAATATTTGCCATCGCTGCAAGACATTCCCGTGTTCTTTCCGTGCTCCGCTCTGACTCAGGTTGTTGGCCATGGTTGCTGCACCAACAGGATGGAGGGTCAGAATGGTGGCGAGTGTTCATCAGTGTGTGCGTTTCTGCTTGAAGTCCCCTCCTTCTGATCGATCACATGGTGGCAGGCTGTAGAGGAACACTGTGCGAGAGCAGTGGTCCTTTTTTGGACCAGATCCTGTCTCTTTCCCAGATATCACAGACCAGACTGCTCCCTTAGTTTAAGTTTTGTGATTTCTGGTCCACAAAATATATTTCCTAATGGAGGAAGGAACGTCAGTGTGTCAGTGTATGGACGGCAGTGTATGATAGTGGTTAAGGAGGAGGACTCGGTTCGATTCCCCGCTTGGGCACTGCTGCTGTACCCTTGGGAAAAGTACTTAATTCACAATTGCCTCAGTAAATATCCAGCTGTATAAATGGATAACATTGTAAAAAAACTGTAACCGATGTAAGTCGCTCAGAATAAGAGCGTCTGCTAAAATGCCAATAATGTAATGTAACATCAGTCAGGGACTTACTGTGTTATGCAGACCTGTTTTTTTACCAGCCAAAGCTATACAAATACAGTTATTACCGTTAACCGGCTCTTGGGTTATTCATATGTGTATGAGTGTGTGTGTGTGTGTGATTGTGTGTGTGTGTGTATGTGTGTGTGTGTCTGTGTGTGTGTCTGTGCAGGGCAGTATGTTTTCATTCTTGAAAACTCCTGTCAGCAGTTGGCACAGAATTGCTGTGCGCTGGAGCCAAGAGATAACTATCTGTGCCTGGGGTGATTTATGTCCCAAGCAGAGTTGAAAGAAACTGTTTGAAACAATAGGGCTCCATCAAGACCATGTTCTGAGAATGAAAGGGATACGGCAGAGAAATACATACTCTTTCAAAGGGAGTTTCTCCATCTATATATTACATAGAAATCCATGTTGAAGTCTTGGAGTAGGGATATGAAAGCAATTCCGTTAAAACAGAATGTTAGATTCCTGAATTTTGAAACTGATTTTGGTAGTCCTGGGGAATAGAATTTATTACTTTATTGCAATGTCTTTTTGGCAAAGTGTGGTTTAAATCAACTTAAATCAATCAGAATTGTGCAAAAAGAATTAATCTTGCCCTTCTCTCACTTTCAGTAGTAGTAATAGTACTTTATCGTAAACATTTTATGTAATGTGTTGAGTTACTAGCACTGCCCTCTAAACCCTTTCAGATCAAATCAAATTAAGTCGACCAGCTTGAGTTGCCTTATCTGGCTGAATAAAATTAAACCTTTAAATAAGTCTCAGAAGACGCTACTAAAAATGTTTAAGCGTTGATAAACGTTACATAAAGTAATGGAATGCTAAACTGATGGGAAAACTTTTATTATGGAATCATAAAACCTGGGGTGTGGATTCAGAGAAAGTACATGTGCTGTAATGTAAACACCTGTTAAGGTCAGGAATAAAGACTGGCTCTGTAGCTCCCCCAATGGCCAGAGCTGTGCAATGTAAACAGGTGGGGATGGAGGTTTCCCCATGGGCGAGGAGGTCCGGTCTGACCTCATGTGTGGTCATTGAATCCAGGGTGTGTCGCTGTGTGGGCAGGGGAGGGGTGGAGAGGTATTTAGCAGATTGATAAAGTTGGAAAGTGCAGATGGACATCACTGTTTTTCCTGGCTGGGTGCCTGGAATTTTCTCACAGCATGCCTTGAGGAGATAGACCTTTTTTCTGTAGTTCTCTCATGTTCATAAACATTTGACCAGAATCTGTTTTCAGTGGAAAAATGTACATTTTGTTAATCACAGAAGAAGACCAATATGTTTTAAATGTATCCTTTGGGCCTCCTTGAGAAATTATCAGACAGGTAATGCACCTAAAATCATTCACCTTAATCTCAAATGTCTCTTACGTGTACATATTATGTTAAGATTGGGTTTTTAATGGAGAGATAAATGTGAAGTGAACCACATTTCTCAAGCTGCTACTGCACCAAACCATTCAAATGTTCAACACATTCTTGACAAATGATGGGTCAGAAAATCACCTGAACCATTTCTCAGCCTTTTTATTGCGGATTAAGACACCACTGAGGAAGCTTAAGAACAAACTGGCGAGACTAAGCTTCTCTGTGCACTGCTGCCTAAACCAACAGCGCAGTACAATCAGTGGGATCAGCCTGAATAGCTGGAACATGACTCATTTCCAAACCAAAGTGCTCAAGATCTCTCATTTTAACTAAACCCATAAACATACCCTGCAGCTTTTTTTGAAAACAACACAAAAACATGACATTGAAATGGCAGATTAAAGCACAGTTAAAGGCAAGTCTGACTTTTTGCTACTGCTAGCCCTTTAGGGTTTATTTGTCCTCTGTTGGTCTAATTCTGCTGCAGTCTTGAAGCTAGCTGACAGTTGGAGAGAGGCAGGGTAATAAGCACATGGAGACTACTGAGGCTTCTTTTAACCTGAAAAACATTCTAAGTAATTTTCTCTTCTTGTTTTCCTCACTTAGTTCTTTTGATTCTTGTTTCTCTAATATTGTCTGAGCCGCAATTAACCTCTTGCTCTTTATCATCCATTTAAAACAATGGGATCTGGGGATGACTGGTAGTAAAATAAACATTTTTGCAGTTTTTTTTTTTCATACCTCAAATGATGAGTTATGTGGCAGACTGCATCTGACTGGGGGCTGATTAGTTATAGGATTATAATCTGCTGTAAAATGTAGTAGTGTATGCTACAACTGGGGAGAACTGCATACTTCTCATACTTCTCCAAGCCAGGAGGGCAATGTATTATGTAATATGAGGAACAGAACATTTCAATTTGTGTGAAGGTTTTCCAAATGTATTCATATGAATTCCTGAACTTATCTGAAGAGAGCCCTGACCCCCGTACCAGGTACTGGTTGCTGTGAGAACCTCAGATGTGCTGTTAGTTTTTGAGGGGAAGTGTTAGAATCCGCACCCTGTGCAAACACAGCCAAATGAAAGATGAAGCTGCAGGGTTTCCTCTCTCTCCTTCTCTCCCTCTCTCACACACACTCACATATGAAATAATCTAGTGTGTGATCTTGTTTATAACAGACTTCAATACCTCTTTCCTAACCTCTCACTCTGTGGGGATCAACAGTGGTTGCCTTGCTAGGCTGTACCACTCTTAACCAAAGAGTGTTCTCTGGGGAAAAGGGGAATCTGCATCATGTGATGGCCTCCCAGGTTTCCTTTATCTGCAGCACAGTGCTGTCAGGCAAAAATAAAGGGTCTGCATAGGGTTGTGCAGTGAAGTACTGCAGTGTGTTCATTGGATAGTCCATCTTCCTATCTTCTTGGCTGACATGTCTGTGTGGTTGCATGCAGGCCGTGGCTTCACTTTGCTGTGTGTTTTTAGGAGTGTCAGGGATGTCCCTGGAAAGCCATTCACTTGCCATATTGTGGGTGATGTTGAAATCGTCAGCAGGATGAACAAAACACATACAGTTCGTAGAAGATTTCAAATATTTCTGTGCAGTCTTAGGGTGAGCTGAGGTGTAAATCTGCAAGGTCCTGCACTGTTTGTGAGGAAGCGCCCAGCCCTTTTGAGTGAAAATATTTTGCTTATTCTCTGAGATGGGAGCTGGAATGGCAACTATTTGCATTTCCTTGGCGCAAGGACACCAAGCACTCAGTTTGCGCGTAGATACCATATAAACAAATGTAAAAACAGGGAGCAATTGTGTTTCCCAGGGGAATGTGGATTCCAGAGAATGCAAGGCCAGAACTGAAAGGACGGGAGGTGTAATAGAGAGGCCAGAAAAGCTGTTTTCACAGAGAAAAGGGGTTGGGATGTGGAATGGGCATTAGAGCAGGCCTGTAGATGGTCTCCATCACTTGGGCTTTAACCAAAGGAGGCTGTTTTCATTTCAGCTCCACCTGAACAGGCGCTGTGTAGCCTTGATTCCTTTTGATTTTGTGTGAAAACTTGTGTTGGTCTTGCAGTGAGCTTTTCTTCAACGGTGCTGGCAGTGGTAGAGAAACGTTCCCACTGAGTTGAATCAGAAGAGAAGTGAGATGAAGGAGCTGTTTTCACAGGGGGTTATTCAGCTTTTCGCTCCTTATTTGGTTCTCCTGCTCCAAGACACTTGCCTTTGGCAGGAGTCCACACTCCACTTTCTCCTAGCATGCTTGCTGGCTGATCAGTGGAGACCACAGCTGGGCTGTAAAAACAGTATCAGAGAGGAATAATAGAGGTTGGAGTTTAGCAGCAGTGGCAATTTACATACCATGAGGGGGGCTGGAGGACACACTGACTTCGCTCTGTCTCACAGTTTCAGATAGTTCATGACGATGCTTTCACAGGGCTGTTACCCATTTAGTGACCAAGATTTACTCTTCAGGTGAACATCAAAGATCAGATGCTTTGAGTATATTCTGAGTGCACCTCAGTGCAGTCAAGAATTTGGGCTCAGAACTGCAGGATCTGCTGCTCACAAAAAACAGAAATGTCTAAAATCGGGATCCAGCCCTAAAACTGCAATGAAATCATTCAACCTGGCTTTCCGTTAGAGACTCTTCAGATTTATTGGTGATTTATTGTTTTTATTGAAATGGTTTTCATATTGTATAATAAAGGTCATTCCATGTTGTGGAAATATATTGTATATAATAAAGAAGAAAATATCCCTTATTTTGGTCCACATAGTTGTAAACTGTATTGCATGTGCTGAATTACATTACTTCTTCTGTGGGAACATGTGGTATGTCAACAGGCCACTTTCACATTTTATTCAAGCATGTCCCTTGTGTTCCTTCTCTAGGGTGGAGTTCCAGAACAAGTTCTACACGGGACAGGGATTCAAGTTCATACCATTCTCCTTCGACAGCATCCTGGAGGGGAGATTTGATGAATAAACGTATCTAGATGCCCCTTCAGTGCCCAGGTCCTCCTGCAAGGCATGTCCTTCTCCTTGGAGCCACTGTGGTATTGCATAATGTAGTGACCTATATAATGAGCTGTGCTGTAGTCTCTATTCCCAGTTGTTGTGTGGTGTTGTAGAAGCTGTGTGACTGGCCCATGGTCTTGGTGTTCATTTTGAATGCATCTTTCCTGAGCCCCAGATCCACTGATCTGATTTTGTCTGTTTTTTTAAATGTGTTCATAAATGAATCCTGTAATTATCAACCAGTTCATTTATTACAAATCCTCAGAGCTTTACCAGAGAAACAAACTGTTAAGTGCAATGTTTGACCTTGTTTGAAATGATATCATCTAAAAATTATTAGAAATAATAAAAACAGAAATAACTGACCTAGATTGATCCAACTAATGCCCTAGTCTGCCACTGCACTGACTACTTGTTATTGCTGGTGTTGATATTTTATGATAATTTATTTATCGGTTGTTATTTCATAAAAATCTGTGCTGTTGTACCTAGTTAAAAAGAGTATGCACTGCTGTGGTAAATCAGCTCTTCTCTTTGTATTCTGACCAGCTCTTCTCTTTGTATTCTGAATTCAATTCTTTGAATTCTGAATTCTGAACTGTATTCATAAAGTCAAAAGAATTTCAGCTCTTTTCATACCACAATTAAAAGAGGCTTCTTAAACTGCATCAGTTAGTTCCCTTGTTCTCTCATTTAGAACCCCGGGACTCAATCATTCTAAAGCAATGGCTATGGGTTCCTCAGGTGTACCGTACACACTGAAGAAAGTGCAGTCTTCTGCCAAAGCCTTTCATCCAACAATACCCACAGCTATCCAACAGTGCACCCAGTTGCTCCACACAGCTTCTGTTAGTCACTTTCCCTCTTTTAGTTGAGCCAGTAGGGGGCCATGCATGTGTCAGTGTTGAATATTGTCAGTAAAATTGTCAGATGGCACTGGAGTTCATTGACTCAAACCTTACTGTGGAAATTGTTGTTATATATATATTTTTTTTCTTTATTGCAGGAAATATTGGTATAGTGAGGATAATCATTATAGATAAGTATATGAGGAGGAGCTGAATGATGTTCAGGTCTTCATGCATTTGAACAGCTATGTTATCAGACCCATGGCTCCACCTCAGAATAAACATTCACTTCTAGGGAGAATAGACCTTCAACCTGTCTAAGGTAGCTTTCCAAATTCATTTCATTTTTCTATGCAAATGAAACATATTAAATGCATTCCCTAGTTTTGCACTGTTCAACGTCACTGCTAAAGCAGGCATTGGAAACACTTTGGAACAATGTGAGTCTTGAGAGGGTGTTTAGATTGATTTACATTTAGATATAAGGTAGCAACCACAGCACATGCATGCTTTCTTACTCAGATCATTACAGATTATGAGCTAAGATCTGCTTTGGAAATCACCAAAAACTAAGCTGCATTATCTGACTGGCTTCTTTCCCACAGTGTTGATTTTTCTGGAGGATCTAGTATTTTTACAACCAGCCTCTGGGTGTTTGGTGTCAGTCTTGGGCTGCTCTGTAATGAAACATATCTATTTAGGTAAACTAGGTAGAGCCTGTCTTCGGGTTTGTCAGAGCTGCTTTCTGTTTGTGGTGTGTTCTCTGACCATCCAAGTGTTTGGTGTTACCATCACCTCCCTTTCATGTTTACTAATAGCACCTTGATTTTCTGTGAATGTTTACAGTGTGGGAGGATGAAGGGGACTGTGAGCTTCTGTTTTTATCAGACTCTGTTCTTGAGGTATCAGTGGAATTTACTGTGTTGTGTGAGATTTAATCTGCAAAGTGTACATTTTGAATTGTGGCTGATACGTATGTGTATTTAAGTATTAAAGGAGAAGCTGGGAAAGGCTTTGTTTTGCTTCTTTTTTACAGCTATTTTGTTTTTGACAGGTGATCTTCACACAATATAGTGTTAGTTTATATGAGAAAGTGTATGTGCAGTTTCATGCATTTGAGAGCTTATGAACACCACAAGTGCCTTTTAAATGAGGCTAGGGGATCAGGCCACAGTTTCAAGACAAACACTGCATATTTTATTTACTGCATATCCACCCTTAGACAGAGTGTTATACATAGCTTGTATAGAATACACTACTAGCTATACCGATCCACAAGCCTCTAACCACATTTAGTGCTGCCCACTGTATCGCACTTTAACTGCTGTGATCCTCTGGGGCAAAAGACATTGCAGACCAACAATACTGAGGACTGTTGTACTATTTTATTTATTTATTCATTTAACCATTCTCTGATTCAGGCAGTCGCAGTTCTTAAGTGAAGATTGACTACTTCTGGCAGCGGTAACTCTGGGGAAGCCGGTCCCCATTGTATTAAGTGACCAGCAGGACCTTTATATTAAAGGCACTCCACTGCCAAAGCATCCCACCCTGTTCCCAATCTCAGCCTCCCATCTGGCTCCTGGAGACACTGCAGAATGACCTGGAAGAACAATGCAGCACTTAATGAGAAAGGCAGACCTCAAGTTTCTCCAGGTTTCCTGTGCACTTTGAAAACATGCATCAGAGCTTACAACCTTCACAAACAAGGAAAGGTGAAGAACCCCATTAGCACGAAGGACTATGACATGTTTTTGTACCTGTTCTGATGGCTTCCTAACTGCGCTATAGCACAAGGTACCTGCTAAACAAAAGGATTTTGTAATCATATAAGAAGTCAATCAATTGATTTCCAACATTCTCCTCCACAACACCAACAAGCCTTGTATCACAGTAATTGCCTTCATTGAATGCTTACCTTCTTTACTTTACCCTGAAGTCCTGTGGCCTTGTTGTCACAAAAATACATAATGAAATGGCCATGAAGCACCCCCCCAGTCCTCAGTTAAATGCCAGTGAGCCTCAGCCCCAGCGCAAAAACATGCAGTAAAATTTTCCCTCTTCCTGATCACTGAATACTCCAGGCTCAGAGTTTCCTAAGGAGTGCACGCAGGCCTTGCAAAACAATCAGCCGCCAACAAAACGCCAATTAACGACGTGCTTCCTTCGTTTCCCCCGACACACAGTTTCCCTTCGAGTGGAATCACAGGCCGTGCTCATGGCCTTGAGGCGCATTTCCGCTCAGGAAAAAAAAAAGAAAACACCAGCAAGTGAGCCCGGGGTACTGCCTCATGTTCCAGGCACCAGGCGCCCCTGTTTAATAATTTCGTTGTGGAATGCAGCCAGGGGCCAGGTTTACATAAGAGAAAGGCGGCATCTCTTCGGGGGGCAAACCGAGGACTCAGGGCCACAAGAGAGTACTGGGATTACCTCACCTTTTCTGGAATGAGGGATCTCCCCTCTCCAGGAGCTTGGCACGGGCAGGACTGACCAGCCACCCCCTCCCACCCCACAACTTTAAACACAACAGGAATTCCTGCGCTGGCTAGTACAAGGCCCCAGCTCTTTCCTACATGGAAATTTTTATTAAAGCCAGATACAGTTTTCATGGGAAGATCTCCAAAATACCATGTGGAAAAGTAAATACAAATAGCAGTGGAGAGGTTTTCCTTTGTGTATTGTTTGTGCACTTGCTGAAGAATCTTGGAGATTCTACAAAGCTGCTCCCCTGCCTGGAAGCCACAGCCTGTGAGACACCCATTTTAGTGTTGCTCTGTCACCTACAGCATGCTAGCATCTGCACCTGTACTTAGATTGTGTTAGAGAGATCATGCATTATGGTCTAAACTCTAAAGCTTTAAACCACCAGTGCTATTTGTGGATCATTTAAAGTAATTCATGGTTGAGAGCCAAAAGGGAAGCAGTGGGAACACAGAATGCATCCTGCTTGCGTCACCTTCATATCACTTCTGACGCCAAAAGTGTGCTTGCATATATAATTCTCAACTTCGTTATGGCATTGCTTTTGGGCTGAGGTACCCATGAAGTATACTTTTTTTTTTTCCTTTCATTGATTTATATACATGAAACAAGTCTGATCACTGGTTTCTATGATATTTTTTCCCCTGGAGCATAAAAGGCATGAAGTCAAATAAGAATCTAGAATGTAAACAGGAAGATAGTCACTCAATTAGAGCTAGAGGGAAAAGGGGCTAGGGGGACCCAAGAGATGGGTGACCATCTATTTTCTATTCAGGTAATGTTCACAATTCATAATGCAGGCTGATATGATGTCTGGAGGCTGAAGTTGATTTTATATATTAAAAGAAATAAAAAAGAAACTGATATAATTTCTTTTTCTCATGCAACATAACAAATACAATGCAGCTCACATTATCACTCAATTTATTACAAGAACATGGGCTCCCTGTCTTTTCTCCTGACCAAAACTATCCCAGTTTTGTAGACCACCTTTTGCAAAGAGGAAAATTGCTTTACGTTCTCTTGAGAGCAGTCAAAGTTCAAAGTAAACATGTTCATTTTAATACAACCTAAAATACTTGTAAAAATGGGCTGAATAGTTTTTCTCACACAGCCCCTTTAGTCCATTCAAAAAATATAAAATGAAATATATTTTATTTCGAGAAGTGAGTTTCTTTTGTGCTAAGCCACTGATTTCCAGGATACACAATTGGAAAAATAATTAAAAAATAAATAAATAAATAAAATATAAATAAATAAATAAAGGTTTTAAGATCATTTTCAGTTACATGTCAGTTTTAGTCTGTGCTGGGAATTTTCTATCACTCCCTGTTGTCACTTTCTTTTGTGAGGCTAGGTATGATACTGTTTGCTGTCCTTGCAAACCCCTGTGGTTACCAGTTCACCATTCCACTTTAGATAATGCTTCCTCCATTATTATGCCATGATGCATCTTTGCAAAAGCAATGTCAGCAATCTTGAGCATACTCAGACTTTGATGCCTTGTGAAAATATGGTTTGGTGATTCTAGATCTTATCATCAACAGGAGTCTGTACATTTAACATCTGTACACAGCACATGACCTTGTTATGTGGGGGCAAATCATGTACAAGGTGTGTACTTGACATCTCATTTTCTGTTGGATTACTGGTTAGAGGAATATGAATACATGAATGAATGTTTTATTTACTTTTATAATGTTTAATGTTTTATTTATTTTGTCTTTATCACATTTCATACTGGTTGTATGGGTTTACAAGACACACTGAGTGCATATCATCAATGGACGTTCACCCAGAACAGGAAAGAGAGCTTTCAAATAATTAGTCAACAGCAACAACGTTGACAAGTTAATACACTATATATATATATACCTACAATGAACATGAAAGCAAAATAGTTTGGTACACAGCTACAATCAAACTCTTAGGTGAAAGCTGGTAACATAAAGCATAGGAAGTATTCTGTTGCACGCATTTTGAATGATCAGTGGAGGATGTTGTAAGCAGGATGTGTGTGAAATTCAGGGTACATAATGTAAGTCATCAAAAATATCATTAGCTCTCATCTGTATTTGTAATTTCCATTCTAAAAAATGCTTCAAATAGCCCCTCTTCTGGAATGTTTCTGTTCCAGATCCTGGAATGTTTCTGTTTTCTGTCTTCCTGGATTGGGGGAGTAGTGTTGTGGTCACATGGAAGATATATGTCAGCCTAACACAACCATAGGATTCTTCATGGGCAGTGGTTTTAAGTTATAGTGAAATTAGTCAGCTATTGACAAAAAATGTCATCTTGTAAGCATATATCTACAGCATTTACTACTAACAGGTTTACCTTTAAAAAAGAAGAAGAAGAAGAAGAAGAAGAAGATGGAACAGTTCCAGCACAATAGGGTTTCAACCATTACGGCCATTGCCTTGAAAGTGATATTCGCTCATGCAAAGGCATTTTAACTGTAATTTGATTTCTCTTCTTAATTTAACTGATTCTCCTGGTTTCACAGAGGCAGCAACTGTCATTTTCTTTGAAAGTCAAGTAACTAAAACTTCCCCCCAGTCTTTTTTTCTGATTATACAATTTATACCAGCATACTCATTCAGTTCAGGAGACATACCAGTTCAAATATTTGGGATTTCGCGGTTTCGCCCCAATTTTACCAATATTATCCTATGCTGCGACGCAAGGCCGCCTCCCTCCTGGTCATAGCGAAGTAGTGGTCCGTTGTCATAGTGGCGTGGTGACTGACGTAAAGCTGCGTTTTCTGCGATCCACAGCGTGGCGCTGTTGGATTTGTAGTGCTGTATAAGATCAGGTAAAATAAGTGAGCACTCTGTTTTCATTTCCTTTCATTTGCTCAAGGACACGCTCCAGTTCCGGCGTTACAATGCAATAATAGGTAATACATACAAAAAGATCAAAGAAAGAAACTTGACCGTGTAACGCAAGGTGAACAGCGGCAGAAAAAGTAAAAAAAAAAAAAAAAAAAAAAACTGATGTTAGTGCGAGTAACATAATTTTAAATTGATATGATAATACAAACAGTAGAAAGGAAAAAGAAGTTTACTGTATCAGTATAACTATTATTTCTGTAATATCATGGTCGTCATCATTGCTGGTGTTGTTTATTATCAGTAACAAGGTAACTTGTTAAATGGATTCCTTGTGAATTTTTCTAAATGGCTCCTCTTTTAAAAGAATAGTGTTTTCAAGTGATGGACCTCAAGCACAAGCTACAATGTTATAAAATGTTTTTAATAAATAAACCACAACCTTGTCTTAAACCAGTATACAAAGTTACAGTAGGAAAAAACCTGCTACAAAGTTATCACAACGTTTGGTTCGACGTAAGCAAATCAAAGCCTTAAACTACATCACAAAATTGCGGTAACTTTTTCTGTTAAACTGGGATCTAACATGTAGATGAAGGTGAGCCCGAGGTAAAGGGAATTTTTTTTGCCGGAAAACGAATCAATGGTGCAGTTACGAGCAAACATTACGAAATTTCCCCAGTTTCGTCGATAAATACCTCAAACTTTCAATGTCATGTAAGTGCTCGCAGAGACAGAGGAGTTCAGAAAAGATTAGAAGATTGAGCTAGTACCTTTTCTTCAGATTAACTCCCAGAAATAAAAAGATCTTGTGCGGATAGGTGAGTCTCCAATTATTCTTAGTGTACAATGCTGTCATAATATGATTGCAGGTGCTTAAAGAATCCAAGATTTGAAATGTGACATTACTATTGATTGATAAAGAAGAAAACTACCCATGTTTCCTCAGTTTTATGAAAAAGAGGGGCTGACTAAAGGCAAACAGACTGGTCTTTTTTGTATATAACATTAATCCGTTTCAGTTTTTCAAATAGGGTTGCTGCAGGAAATCTCAGGGCTGATCGTTCTTTTGTAGATAGATGGAAAAAAAAAACAGTAAGCGCCATATTACTGTGGAAGTAAGAATAAAAGTTGCATTGGCTTTATTTATTCTATGGCTGAACCGTTTTAACTATATTTATCCACCAGATCAGAATACCTCTTTCTGAGTGAATGGGCAGCAGGAAAAGGCATGAAGTGAATGTATTCCTCTGCAAACAGACGTTATACAGCACCCACAGTGATGGAGAAGCTGGTGTTTTTGCTGGTGCTGTTCACAGGCTGTTCTGCTAAATATGAAGGTACGAGTATTTACATTTTTAAGAAACAGAAAATTTAAATTTGAAATCTTTTTTAATTGCTTGTGTTTTTGTCTTTCTGGCACCAAAGCAGATCTCAAGGGGAAAGTTTTCACCTTCCCATTGGTGTCCACTAATTCTTATGTGGAGCTCCAACCTGATGTGGAGGGGTCCCTTTCAGCTGTGACTGTCTGCCTCAGGTCCTTTCCTGATAACAAAAGAGCAAACACTCTGTTCTCCCTGGCTACCCCATCACACATGAATGCTTTTCTGTTGTACCAACCTGAAAGAGGTGTGTATCGAGTGCACATCAATGATATCAGTTATGACTTCTTTGGGTTGCCAGACCATCTAAATAAATGGAACTCTGTCTGCTGGACCTGGGATTCTCGCACGGGAATTACTCAGGTGTGGGTGAATGGAATGCGTAGTGTAAGAATAATGCTCTACGCTAATGGTGTCATAGCAGGAGCTCCCAGCATAATCCTTGGTCAAGAGCAGGATACTTATGGTGGGGGCTTTGACAAGGCACAATGTTTCCTTGGAGAGCTCACAGATGTCCATATGTGGAATTATGTCCTCACTCCCTGTGAAATCAATTCATATATGAGTGACTTCTCATTTACACCTGGGAATGTTCTCAACTGGCAGGCATTAAATTACACAGTGCATAGTAATGTGTTTGTAGAAGAGAACCAGCCATATGGCTGTTATTAGCAAATGTCCAGGCTAAACAGTATACAAGTCTTATGAGAAACTATAAAAGTCTCTTTCAATAAGTAAGCTGCATCTTTTACTGCTTTTTGCTGCTTAATGTAAAAAAAGTCTCCTTACTTCTGTGCCCTTGTCAAAAGGTCAAGCAATAAATATTCTATTATACATAAAAATTGAATGGAATATATAGAATTTTGCATAAAGGAGAAAATGTATTTTAATTTTATTGTGTCTAATTGTATGCACATATTATTGATTGTTCTTCTATATTTGTAATTAAAATCATAGTCACAAAATTACATAACCAAAAGTGGAAATACGTTTTACATTTTCTAAAATAACCAATATTTGGCCATACATATTATTTCATATATTTTGCATACATTTTCGATCAACACAGCAATGTACAACTCTGTTGTCATAGTGGTGTTGTGACTGTTAGACTTGTGTTTTAAACTTTTTTTCTGCAATCCACAATGTGGTGCTGTAGGATTTGTAGTTCAGTTTTGTCAGTTCAGTAGATATGAATTTTAATACAATAAGAAATGTAAGTATTGCTGTCGTGATTAGCTTGAAGTCTGATGAGGGCATCCCTAGCAGTGTTGGTGCCAGCTCCAGCAAAAGTATGACTGCATGTATTTTCTTTTAATAAGGGTCAATAACCACCATGATTCCACAGTCAGTTCCATCAAAATATTTCCATCTGGGTACAAAATCTGTCCTAATCTTCTTTATTGCCTTCTTGGATGAGAATAGCAATACAGTACCAACCATCATTTTCTGTGTCTCCATTATAACACCTTATTACGTTACACAACTTCATTTTTTATTTTCCCTGTCAAGTTGAAAGAATAGTGTCTATTTTCAGCATCAAGAAAATCACATCGAAATATGAAAGCAGTAAAAATACAAAGATGGCCTTTCTTGGTCTCCAACACCAAGGTAAACCACAAATGTACATATTTTTACATAGGTGTCATAATGGAAAAGCTGCATGCAGTTATGTTAAATAAATGTGTTTTTTTTTTCCCTCAAGTAGGTTGAGTAAGTAAAGTCCCCTCAAACTGATATGTTGGTGGGTGGGGTCACAATTTGGCTAGGTTTAAAACCAATCAATAAATGTTTAATTTAACAACAGATTTCACACAGAAACAAAAAAAAACATCATATGTACCATTGATACCTCCACTGTAATTGTACAGTATATGGCCACAGAACAGACTGAACAGACTCTCGTCTTCACTGCACCTGAGAACCGTGTGATCACTGGACTGTACAGTGTTCAGTGTTGGGCTTAGAGTCACAGGGGCTGCTGTTGCACTCTTGAACAAGTTGTCTTTCACTTATTATTACTGGTGTAAACAAAAATAGTCTCTGTTTTATTCTTTCTCATAATTTCTCTTATGGCCTACATTATGCTTTCTGTCAAAATCTGAATATATATATATATATATATATATATGATATATATGTCATGTATATGCTAATTCTTTTTCAAAACATTTGACTTAATAATTAACATCTAATTACAATGAATGAATAAGTACAGGCATTTGTTGAGGCTTTTTTCACAGTTTTTGCAAATTATAAACTACAGCTGATTGACTAACTGGACCGATTAAGCTAGAGTCTTTGTTCAGAAGAAAGAACAGCATACACACTACATCTCTATAGTAAACCAATTCTGTTTATTTCATACTGGACTACAGTGAGTAGCTTAGATGTTAATTATTAAGTCAAATGTTTCGAAAAAGAATTAGCATATACATGACATACATATCATATATATATATATTTAGATACTCCAGGTTTACAGCAATACTAATGTATACAGTAGATTTCTTCTTTACAATTCAATACAATTCAATGAGACAGGAATTTGCAGACTCTTAGACCCAGACCATTTGCCTAACTGAGTCTGTCCAATCCTCCAACATGAAACTACAGACTTCAGCATATATTTTATATCAATAACAATATACTGATACCTTTTTCAAATGTTAGAGCTAACTATTGACAGAAAGCATAATGTAGGTCATAAGAGAAATTATGAGAAAGAATAAAACAGAGACTATTTTTGTTTACACCAGTAATAAGGTTGGGCAATCCAAATGCGGGAACTCTGGCATGTCAAACATCACAAAACGTAAAACACGCAGGCACAGGAGACAGGAGAGGATGACTTTTTAAAAGGTGTATCTGATTTGATTCAGGCAGTTTCAATAGAACCTTGCTCAGATCAAATGGGGAAAAATCCCATTTAGGTTAAAACAATGGGTCACGTGATAAATATCAATACCATATTCATGGATTTTCTTTATTTCATTTTATTATTATGCTCACCTGAGCCACAGGTAGAGCCAATAGAAGATTTTAATGTGGCTTGAAAATGCCCTGTGTTGATTGATACTGTTGATTGATCAATTGCATTTTAAATTACACATAAAATCTCCGAAATGTGTTCCTTTACATTAAATTTCTTGTGGTTATTTGACAGTTCTCCAGTGACCTAGAGCGAAGTTTACTATCAGGTGATGGAGTGAAAGAGAGAGTGTCTGTGAGGGAACAAATCATAAGATTGTGTTTAAATGGGTTTTATGGACGGGATGGACAGATCCTTCATTCCAATCAAAATGTGAACACTTGGCGTGGACAAACACCTTTCATAAAATGAAGGTGTGTCTGCTGCTGAGCAATTTGAAGGAGTTAGTGGAGAAAGAATGCAGATTAAATTTATGATCTTGGTATTTGTTCCACAAGATCAAAACTGTTGAAAACTGATCTCCATGACAGGCCTGATTATTGCCTTTGTGTTTGTGGTGATTAAGTCAGATAGACACAAATGATATTTAAAGCAGACACCACTGGCAACATTTCTCTTTGGAGATGTATTGGAAAGAATTATATAAAATATGCCTGGATAATGGTTATAAAGTAATAACAAATAATTTTTAGATTCACTGACAAACTTAGATACACCATAAATGAAAAGGCAAGCCTTTCCCACTGGCTCAATAAGTTTGTCTTAATTAAATGACAAGTGTAAGTCTAGCAACTGAGACCAGCTTGCAAGCCTCAAAGTCTTATCTGACTAGTTGACTATAAATATATAGACTGACTATAAATGTAACATATATATAATCATGGCTTTACCAGTTTTAAAGTACTTTACCAAATATATCCCAGGTGAATGACTTTAGGCTGGTGGCACTTACACCGGTCGCCATGAAGTGCCTGGAGAAGCTGGTTCTCCAATCCATTAACTCTGTGGTTCCAGACACGATGGACCCCCTACAGTTTGCCTACTGCCCGAACAGATCAGTGGACAACGTGGTGGCCCTGGTGCTTCACTCTACACTGGAACACTTGGACACTAACAGAATATAAGCGTGTATGCTCTTTCTGGATTACAGCTCTGCTTTCAACCAACCAATGAAGCTGACTGTGAAGTTGGCAGACCTTGGAGTGCCAACACCCACCTATAACTGGATTTTGGATTTCCTTACAGACAGACCACAGGTGGTGAGGATGGGAAATAAGGTCTCTGCTGAGCTCACAGTCAGCACAGGAACCCCCCAGCGCTGCTACCTCAGCCCCAAACTCTATGCCCTGTACACTTATGACTGTGTTTCCACCCAGAACAACAACATCATTATTAAATATGCAGATGACACGACCATCTTCGGCCTCATCAAGGGTAGGGATGAGTCATCATACAGGGAACAGGGAAACAAAATCATTGTCTATGGAGAGGACAATGACCTTGTTCTTAACATAGAGAAAACCAAAGAACTCACTCTGGACTTCAGGAGGAGAGCCCCCCCCTCTGCAGCCTCTCACCATCAAGGGGACTGAGGTGGAGCGGGCTGACAGTCACAAGTTCTAGGCCTTCACATGTTAAAAAACCTGAGCTGGGCCATAAACACTGTGATAACAGTGAAGAAAGTGCAGCAGCGGCTGTACTGCTGTACTTCATCAGGCTGCTGAAGAAGGCCAGACTCAGATATCAGCCCCTCATCCAGGCCTACAGAGGACTCATTGAGAGCGTTGTCACCAGCGGCATCACTGTGTCGTTTGGAAACGTCACCCAGGCTGAGAGGAAATCTCTTCAACGAGTCATCAAAACTGCAGAGAATCATCAGCTCTGACCTCCCCTCCATGGACACACTCTACACACAGCATTGTAGGAGAAAAGCACAGAGTAGTGTGCTTCAGTGATTGACACCACCCAGCTCACTCTCTGCTCAGGTGGAAGAACTCAGGATACAACCTGAGACACCACAGGCCAGAGAGCATCACCACTCACAAGGCAAACTTCCACAACAGCCTTTTTCTAGCCACTGTCAGAATGATTGCTAAGGACATTAAGGTTTCAATTCAATAGTGCAATAATTTACTGCGCAATAATTCATAGTGTTTATCTTTATATAGTGTGTACAGTGTGTAATTATTCATAGTGTGTATTTTTTTATACAGGTGTTTTTATTACTTATTTCTTATGCTACTCTTTTAAATTGCCTTTCTTTGCCTGTTTTCTTATAAAAGCTGATTCAGTGAGCTACGCACAAAAATTTCCAATGTACCTGTACTGTCCTGTACCTGGCAACAAAAGGCTAAGTGATAGACTTTAGGAAACAGTTGATAGGTTTGCTTTGAAAATAGTTATTTTTCAATTTGTGTGAGGTAATGTTGGCTAAATTGTGTAGCATAACTTGGCTTCATTTTGATATCAATATTTTTCGTGGCAGATCTCTTTTTTTTTTTTTTAGATCTCTAGCAATTCTCATGGCCAGTGAGTTAGTTGGTTAAGTAGCTGCCCCTTTGTTCTCCCATTCTGTGCATTGCATCATCATATAACTGACAAGCTTAAAAATGTTTTAAAAATTAAAATTTGTGGTTTTAGTGTTTGATTTATGGCTGTGAGAAAAACAGAGAAATCACAGCATGTAAACAGCTCTGTTCCAGCTGTAAGTCCCAGCTCTGTGGACTTAGAAACCTAATAATGAATGATATGGGAAATCTAAAGCAACACTGTGTCCTAACAGCTGGAAGTCAGTCTGAGGTGCATGTTATAGTTTGCTCATCCAGAATTTTGAATCCCTGGCAAAGTGACATAAAGAAATAGTTTAAAGTTGGTCCAGTGCCTGCAATTTGTCAACACCCCAAAAGTATATAAGCGTCTGCACAGAGAGCAGAGCAGAATACTTGAGGAAAAAAGATTGGACAAGAACTTTTTCTTCAGAAAAACTCCTGGAAAGAAACCTGTGTGGTTAGGTGAGTCTCTATTATTAGTTATCAATGATGTGATGTCAGGTGTTTAAAGCATTCAGGATTGATAAAAACTCAAATCTCCATGACTGGTAAAATATTCATGTTCCTTTATGTTTCTTGCAATGTTCATTACCAGTTTAAATTTCTATTTTATGAAAAAGAGGGACTGAATGCAAAGAGACTGGTCTTTTGTGTATAATTATTAATCTGTTTCAAGTGTGATCTTTGTGAGTCAAGATTTTTTCAAGTGTGTGGATAACACGATTCTTGGGGTCGCTTCAGGAACTCTCAGGACTAATCCATTTGAAAGCTGATATAGACTTGGATAGCCTTTGCTTCTTTTGGAGATAAATGAAAAAACAGTAAGAATCAGTAAGTGCCATATTACTGTGGAAGTAAGAATAAAAGTTGCATTGGCTTTATTTATTCTATGGAGGAACCGTTTTAGCTATATTTATCCACCAGATCAGAATACCTCTTTCTGAGTGAATGGGCAGCAGGAAAAGGCATGAAGTGAATGTATTCCTCTGCAAACAGACGTTATACAGCACCCACAGTGATGGAGAAGCTGGTGTTTTTCCTGGTGCTGTTCACAGGCTGTTCTGCTAAATATGAAGGTACGAGTATTTACATTTTTAAGAAACAGAAAATTTAAATTTGAAATCTTTTTTAATTGCTTGTGTTTTTGTCTTGTCAAAGCAGATCTCAAGGGGAAAGTTTTCACCTTCCCATTGGTGTCCACTAATTCTTATGTGGAGCTCCAACCTGATATGGAGGGGTCCCTTTCAGCTGTGACTGTCTGCCTCAGGTCCTTTCCTGATAACAAAAGAGCAAACACTCTGTTCTCCCTGGCTACCCCATCACACATGAATGCTTTTCTGTTGTACCAATCTGAAGTAGGTGCGTATCGAGTGCATATCAATGATATGAGATATGACTTCTTTGGGTTGCCAGACCATCTAAATAAATGGAACTCTGTCTGCTGGACCTGGGATTCTCGCACGGGAATTACTCAGGTGTGGGTGAATGGAATGCGTAGTGTAAGAATAATGCTCTATGCTGATGGTGTCATAGCAGGAGCTCCCAGCATAATCCTTGGTCAAGAGCAGGATACTTATGGTGGGGGCTTTGACAAGGCACAATGTTTCCTTGGAGAGCTCACAGATGTCCATATGTGGAATTATGTCCTCACTCCCTGTGAAATCAATTCATATATGAGTGACATCTCATTTACACCAGGGAATGTTCTCAACTGGCGGGCAATAAATTACACAGTGCATAGTAATGTGTTTGTAGAAGAGAACCAGCTACATGCCTGTTATTAGCAAATGTCCAGGCTAAACAGTATACAGGTCTTATGAGAAACTATAAAAGTCTCTTTCAGTAAGTAAAGTGTGTCATTAACTGCTTTTTGCTGCTTAATGTAAAAAAAAAAAGTCTCTTTACTTCTGTGCCCTTGCCAAAAGATGAAAATAATACATATTTTAATATATATATGTGATATATGTAGATTCTGCATCGTCTGTAGATGATCTAGATTTTGGATCATATGCTTTTAATGTATATTATTCATTTTTTGCAAGGGTGATTTTCTCCTTACATGTGTTCTGCATATTACAATAATGATTTAAAAATCAATTACATGCAGAAGCAACACTTTCTGTCATATGTGTTTTTGTGATCATAAAATATTCCAAACTTTATAACCAAGGTTACATTATAAAAATCTAAAATTATGGCCAGTGAGTTAGTTGGTTAAGTAGGTTTGGTTAGTTTAGTTGGTTAGTATCTTGCTATTCTATAGTATTGGCATGGCTTGTTATTGTTTCTCAGATGATAGGGACCCCACACCAGTAATCTTCAAATAAGAGTAGGTCAGACCATCAACAGGATTATATTTATATCATAGTCAATCACAATCATGTAAACCCCTGCTCAGCATTATGTATGATTAAAACTGACATCCACTGCTGTGCCATCCTAGTTTAATTGTGTGTTTTGAGATTACTGCAATGATTTCTCAATAAAAATATATACATTCTGTGTACTGGTTGGAACAAGACTTTACCCTACATTACGTCATTTAGCAGATGCTCTTACCCAGAGCAACTTCCAAATAAGTGCCTCACAATGTTAAGAGTAGTTTTTGAATAACAAAGCAAACACAATACAGCTCTGTTCACTTCGTAGCCATTTGCTGATGAGAATCAGCCTGAAACATGCACTTGGCTAGTAATATTCTTGGTCATAGGCCTCAGATTGTGCCCGATATTACTGCCCTGCTGACTGAGCCAAGGTGTTTGGTTATTACAAAACATTCCAAAATGTCAACTGCAAGGCAGGTAACCCTGAACCTTCACACATATGCCCAATCCCATTACATACATTTGTATATACAAATAAGTTCATCTACTATATGGATTTGCATATTACCCAAAACAAACTCTTCTCCATAAACTGTTGGAATTATTTGCACAAAATTTAGCAGGCATAATTCTTGCAACTATCCAAACTTTCTAAGGTCTGTGCTTCTTACATCACAATCAGGGAACCAACTATCTGTCAAACACTTCCTGAAATTATCATAGCCACTTTGGCTGATCGACACAACTCTTGGTACAAAACGCTATGATAGTCTTGATAGTCTTGGTACAAAACGCTATGATAGTCTGGAACATTGAAACTTTGATCTTTTTTTCAGAAAGACAGTTCCTAACTATGGTGATTCCTAATTTATGTACAATTTTTAATCTACAGTTCCTCCTTGTGTGCAGCATTTTTTTCACTCTCTTTTGCAATGCCTCTGTATCATCACTGTCTGCACTATACCTATCCAGGTGAAGAGTTACTGTCTGAAGTCAATAGTAATAGTCTTTGCAGTGGCAGAGATTGAAGTTTCTGGGCCTGATTATAATGGAAAAAAATGATCAATGATTCCTACTATTATTACTTCTATTCTCATTTATACAGTTATGCAAGAGAACACACTGTTAGGCATGAGTCTGCATGGCAGACCCAGCATTAACACAATTGATGTACCCGCTTTTGTACACCACTGTAGGGTCACGTCATGCACACAAGCTGACATAAAGCTAGGATAAAGCTCCATGATGTCCATGACAATGTATCTAGTACATGATCTTTAATGTTTGCAAAAAACATTTCCTTAAGATAGGCTTCAATTGAATTGCAATGAGGATCATAAGGAAGCAAAGCTGGAATATCATAACTGTTAAGTTACCATTAGCATTAGGGATGATGCCGCACACAGCAGCATCTACATGTGAAATAGATCAGAAAGCTGCATTAACAAACTTGTTTTAATCTCTGCCTTTTACACTGATCCAAGTCAATTAGAAAGTTCAGCGAGCATACACAGACCCAAGCTACTTGGCGTCTCAGTTCTGTTCCTTCACTGCTCCAAACCCATGGTCCTGGCTGAAAGCCTGTCTGTTCATTGCTGTAGTTTACGAGCCATGAGAGAGACATCCAAGGACAGACTTGCCTCCCCCCTGGTGGCCTCTTGTGCTCAGAGTACATCTGAGAAATATGAATACAGAGGGAGAATAATATTTTAAAACATGTCTGCTTTCCAAACTGATTCAATCCAGACCACAACTGGACTGTTTGACCTTCCTTTCCATGGGTTGGTGCTCTGGCATTGACGTCTGGCAGAAAAGTGAATTTAGCCAGTGGCTGGGAGCCCTAACATTCACTGTATGATTTAGTGTTTGATGGTACTGAACCAGAACTGATGTAGTGTTCACACCTGATGTGCCCCACCTCCTCGGGATACATTTCTTGAAGGGGATACAATAACCATGATAACAAATGACAAAAAAAGAAAAATTAGCATTGGTGTTGTGGTAGTCTCCAACCCATGGCCTGTCTGGCCTCTGCTCTGCCACAGGGAGTCAAACCAGAATAGGCAAAAGCAATAGCGTAAAACTGCATGCATGTGTATGAATCAATATATACCAGATACGGAATGAGAAGTGCAAGATGAAACAAACTTGACCCAAAATGACTTTCTCTAAAACAGAACCTAAACAGTGATCCACACAGTGTGGTCAGTTTGTTCTCTATATTGCTGTTTTTAAAGCAAAAAGGGATTTAAAAACACTTCTGCTGTCCAATCTTTTGGTGATGGAATCACATAGCTGGTTCTCCTGTATTATATTTTTCTATAATGTAGTTTTATCAAAAAATATACATACAAAATCATTTACACTACATGAATGCATTTATAATATTAAAGATACCCAAGCATGCATACTCTAATCATACGGCCTGCTTACTGTGTGGCTACTGTAAAATTTGAATGACAGGTACTTTTGCATGGAAATACACTGGGAAAACGAAAATAAAGACCTCAAGAAATAGTAACAGCTGCTAACAGCACACTAGTCAGATGCAAACCAAAAACACACACCCTCTTTTGATGTTGTGGCTGCACTGCATTTCACTCAGTGACCAAGTGAGTTGAGTTTATGCTCACTGTTTATACCCCGCATGTGCTGTGTTTTCAATGGAAGCTGATTGGAAGCGTTGAAAGACACGCTGGCACATTATAGACCTTGCATATTTGTTTTGTCTTGGGCTGCAGACAGCAGAAGTTTTGCAGAGAGCTGTCAGGGGCAGCCCAGGATTGGGGACTGCTACGGAGGAAGGGGAGGAGGAATGGATGGTGTAGAGTGAACACTGCCTCACGGGATTTTGCACTGGCATTCTTTGGTGCTGAAACCATGCTGTTATGCGTTCTTGAGAGAACCATGCACAGTCTTGTCTTTTAAACAGATGATGACATGATGAAGCATTTGAACAATGAGCATATGATATGCCACAAATGTGAAGAGCAACGAAAAAGCAAAACATGTCTTTGTGTCCTTTGCAAGAAGACGTATTGCTTTATCCACATTCAGAAGAGTGTTTCAAGGATCTTTGATGTAAACCACCACACACGTGTCGCATGACATGCATTTTATTTTGTTTGCGATAACATAAACAGTCACTACAGAACTACAAAGACATGCAAAAAACATAGGAGCAGAGTATAATGAGAAATCACCTGATGAAAGGGCTGAAATGGCTAGAGCACGTTTTCCATCTTTCCCTGCTCTACCTACCTGACTGAACTCATCAGTGGCACTTTTGACTAGCTGAGCACAGCTGATTTAATCATTAATTTCAATCAGGTGTGTTTGGAGTAAGGATAGATAGAAGATATGTAGGACCGGGGGGCTCCAGGAGTAGGACTGAGAAACACTGGGCTAGAGAAAACAACACAGTAGTGAGAGCGAGTGAGTTCTCAGTGCTGTCGACTGGAAAACTGGAAGGGTGGCACAGGTGACTTTGTTGAGTCTGTGTGAAAGGACCCGTTATGAAAGGACCAGGATACAAGTTGAGAGGAGAGCCAGTCTTGGTGGCATTGCTACCTTTCTCAGAATGACTCCACTTACATATCCTCTGTTTCTTGGCGCCCTTGGAATGATTATTATCTTGTTCTCTCGCATCAAGTCCCTTTCTCAGAGAGAGCATGGTCTCCCTCCTATTTTAGGAACATAAGTTTGCAGGCATTTCCACATTATGTAAGGTATGAGTGGGCTTCACTGAAACTGGAGGAGGGTGAGAACATTCTGACCTGCTGTGAACTTTATGCATACCATTTTCACTTGTTTTTTCTTTCAGTAATGAATTTCAACCTCAAGGCAAATTAGTGCATAACTAAATAATCAGAGGATTGACAAGAGGTGAAAAAAATATGTGGCCTTTGGATAGGGATCAGAAAATTGAATTTGCTGATTTGTTTGATAGTTTTAGTCACAAGATGATGTTAAAAGCTATTTTTACACCCTAACAGTTTTCATATGGGCTTTCAATCGGCAAAATAGAAAGCCTATACATAAAGTATGCAGAAATATGCCTGCAGAAGGAAAGTGAAGTACATTCTCAGAGAATTACATTACCGTATAACTAATTTTAAAACCTACACCAGTTTCTTAGTTTGGAATGGTAATTACGTCATCTACCAAATAACAGATTTGTTTATCTTACCCCTATACCTATATAGCACTGACAATTGAGCCATTTTGGGGATTTTCTACAGAAGTATCCAAAATGACCCTGAGATCTGACTCTACAACCATGTCCCATCTAACCATGTTTAAACACACACAATTTAGGTACAAATTCATATCGCTACCCAATAAATGGCCAGACATTTGCACTCTTCCATCTTCTGCTTCTCCATCTTAATTTTTCTGCTGCATTACATTATTGAAAATCCTCCAGCCTTATTAACCCTTCTCATCATTGGTCTCTCCTTACATTCATTGTAGCCAGTTGCAAGTTACAAAAACCTTGCCATCATAAAAGGATACACACATGTGACACTATTGCAGGCATTTAGCTGTTTAAAATAAGTTGTGAACTAGCCACCAACATACCTAGCATGCTAGCAAGCGGTACTCTCAGTTGTCTTTAATATTAGCTGTAGGCAGCCATCAACACAAGTAATTACTGACATAGCACAATAGCTAAATGATTTGGTGATACAATATAATACAAACTGACCATTAACTTTTAAGATCATTTATAGCTGCATAAATGTTAGATAGCTACATAAGTGCCTACCATTTTTATGCTCCATCTGAGTCCTGTCTCTCAAATATGTTTCCTTGAGTAATGAGGAATAACGATAAAGTTTGCCAGAAGGGTGTTACTCATGACATCTTCTAACCACAAAATTTTAGTTAGCAAATCATCTTGCTAGACCTGTAGCTGTATATGTTGCTTGATGGCTAATGAAATGTGCCTTGAATTTGTCATATATTACATATAACCATAAATAGCCAACCGGCTTAATTCCCTTTTCAAAGCCATCATATCACTACTCCTCTGATATAGCCTGCTGTCCTGCTAGATGGCAGAGTAGGACAGTAATGACTGGCCAGCCATATCATTAACTTTAATTCACCCAAACTGCATACGACATAATGCATCTAAGGGTGAGGACATTGCCAGCTTTGTTGAGCCTCACTGCTCATAACCAACTCCTAGGTACTAAAAGATAGTTACATCTCAATTGTGATGTTAGAAAAAATTGTGCCAAACTGTTCTGTATAACTTTTTAGTTTTTAACTATTCGAATGAGACCTCTTCCCCACTGCAGACCCTCTCGTGTGATGTCACTGGTGACACAGTTTGCAAGTGGTCACAGGTGGTCACAATGGTCAAGTGGATGCACCAAGCCAGCTGGTATCCTCTAGAGTGCTTCCATCATTCCAGTGGGAGCTGTATGTTTATGACGTCTGCCAGCCTGGTCACTTACCTTGTCTGTATCATCAGTAACCATAGGGCACATTTTGTTGAGACCTTCATCATTTCCTCTGTGGTAAAATGCAGAAAGTACCCACTTTAATATAGTGGTCAGTGTTTTCCAAATCAGACAAGATTCAATAACAATGATCCAACAAAAGCACTCCACCAGCAAAGCATTTCCATCTGCCTCACATTGTCTCAAAGTTTATTTTGGTATCTGGAAAGCTTTATTTTCTCAGCGTTTGCACAGAACCAGAGCTTACATGTACTCAGTGAAGGATGCCGTTATGAACTCCAAACTCATTACAGGGCTTTAGGCTTGAGGGTGCAGAGCATGTATGTGTGCATGTGGGGGGTGGTGAAGGAGTGGATAGCAACCACAGATAAACACTCCCCCTAAGAAAACAAGTCCAGAAGAGGATTTAAAAAAACAAAACAAAAAACAACCTTCTTTCATGCCATGTATAAAGCAGCAGGATATTCTTGAGGGAAGTAGATACTCCTGCACTTGGCCTCTGGCATAAGGCCCCATGAAGAGACTCTTCTGGCTGCTGGCTGGCCTGGAGCAAGCCCAGGCCAAGCAGCCACAAAGAGGAAACTCACATTAAAGCAGGAATTCAGAGCCCTGGAAGCCATGGGTATGGTTCAACCTGCTGCGGGTAAACAAGGAAGCCGGCTAAAGAAAGGGAGACACATCAGAGAGGGAGTGGAGAGGGGCAGCTGTGCTGTCTTTCTGGGACACAGATATATCTTTGCAAAGAGGACCCATTTCTTCCAAAGGAAGCAGTAAATAATTTACTGACAGTAAATAAATTTGGATGAACCCATCATGCTGTCAAACTGCCCTCACAGCCAACTGTGCAAAAAAAAGTTGAAGTTGGAAGTTGAAAATGGAAACATTTTTCTAAGGGCTGCCTATTACTAAGAAAGACCAGGCTGTGAGGGTTTTAAATCCAGGTAAATCAAGCCCTCCACTATAATAAAATTGTGTAAGGAATTAATGAAAGTCACAAACAAGGAAATACAGACAATAATTTTAATTTTATATAACAACCTTTATATTTAGATACATGAACCTCAAAACATCAGAAATGGCAATAGAAAAATATTTTTTACAGAGCATTCATCTAAAAATAAAGACAAAAATATACATAACTCTTGGTTAACATTATCAGCAATTCAGACAAGTCTCAGAAAATGCATCACCTTCCTCCAAAAAGTATTTCAAAACACATTTCATGGTACTTTTGAAAGACCTATAACAAATTCACAAGAATGTCAAACAGATCTTTTCATCTGCTTTGTGATACTGCTGCATTCAAGGCTTTCTTACTGGACATCATTATCTACACAGCCTGATGAGCTGTTGAAGCTGGAAGTGCAGAGAAATAAAACATCACATATTTAAACAGTGAATATTAAGAACATTTTCATGAATATGTTTGTGACTGTACAACACTGTGTGGGGTGTACTGTCTGGCACTTGGTGGAATGTAATGAACAACATTTGCAAAATGTGACATTTGTGTGCATATGTGTATGAACATGTATACAGATTTGTGCATCCTTGAACTATACCCTTTTAAAAAGTCTTTGGTGACTGATGCCTGCCTACATAAAGATCTGTTGCTTGGTCCACTGAAAGTGCTTTGAGGCTGGATTGTCTATCAACTACAGAAGACACAGAACATTTATTAAAATCCTGGCTCTAGGTTTCAAAGGAAGTTGTCTTGATGGGACTTGAAAGAACACGATGGGGATAAAGGGTGAAACAAACAAGCATACCAACAAATAAATAAAACAAAAAAGAGCATATTACACTTGTGAAACTGCATTCTGAATGGCCTTTGTGAGGTAGATCCCATGACCATCAGTTTACCACCTGACATGTCTTTGCAATGCAAGTTCCTTCAAGCACACAGCCTGGCAAATCTGTCCACTGACCTGTCAGGACAACAGAAATGTCTGAAAATCCTCATCAACAAGCTCTCAAACAGACTTTGCTGACATGTTTGGCAACACAATAAAATGAACAAAAAATCCAGAGTGAAGCTCGCTCACAGCTAAGCTTTGATGTGATGCCTCTCGGGCAACAGACCTTCCTTTTGAAGGAAGCAGTCCAACATCTGCTTCAGGGTGGCATGGGGCTGTGAGGGACACTCAGGAGTACAAATAGAACAAAGAACAGACCACAGAAAACCTGCTCACCAGATTCTTCTCATTCAGCAGGGGGGAAAACAGAATGCTTCATCCTTTTGTTCGAGTTTGTTATTGTCTTTTTTTTAAAGCAACGAACTCCACCACAGTGCTCAAAGCTTGTGGAGGAAAATCAAGAGCAGCCTTCAGTCCTCTGAGCCTTACAACTGTTTTCAGCAAAGAGCATGACAAAGCTGTCTTCATTTACATTCAGTGCTCAAGCTGACATGTACACACATGCTGCATGAGCCATTGCACTGCACTAGGCCAGGCCAAATGGCTTCAGCCATGTTTATTTGGTATAAACTGGGTCATCATGGTACATGGGGCAACCATCAACACAGCTCAGCAGATGAGCCCCTGTTTAATTTTGGGGTGGGTGGGGAAGGGCTCGTCAAAAGCGAAGGCTCCCCTCCCTAACTTCATTTCACTGTGGCTGGAACAGAGGGTGTAAGAGGCCATGATGAGCAGCTCTGGAGATGAGGCTGGACTCTCTGGCTCGGGTTCCGATTCAGACTGTTCGGTCTCTGGCTCATCCAGGGAGGGCAGATGGCTAGATAGGAGGTGGGGGTGAGCATGCCCACTCAGCCAGGGGTGCTTCAGACACTCCTCTGCAGTGGCTCTCTTCCTGCAGACACAGAGAAGAGAAGATCCTTGTTAGTAGTGGTTATAACTGCTATAAGTTTCTCCAAACCACCTAGACAGAGTTCTCCTCATTTTTGGATTCAAGGACTGGGACGTCCTTGTTTAATGCTTACATCCCATCCACACCAATGAGCTATATTCAGTCTGAATTTCATGATATTCTGTGGTTTCTTGCACCTGCTGTTATCATGTGATGACATTCTACCCATTCTATCTTTTCTACACTATTGCCAAGCTTCTTGCAATATTTATCATGTCACAGTGAATGATTTAAGGGGAAAAATCCATCAATAGCTTCACAGAACCCATGGACATGCCCTTAAATGACATGCTACATGATTCTTGGGATACCCAATAGGTCTTTACCTCAGCATTTTTCAGATAATTTTGTTTCTGCTGCGTTATATTTTTACTGCCAGCTCCCTTGATATCAGAAGTGCCTGCAGTAGGCAGCAGTAAGCTATTCTTTTCCCTCACTTCCCTGAGTCAACACTACAATAACTACAGGTCCTGTTAGAGGAGGCCAAAGACTGAGAACGAGAGTTAGAAACCGCACGTAGACATGCACGCACTGTCCTGCCTTCCGTCATCTCTCACACGTACAGCAGAGAGCAAAGTTCCTCTTGTAATCAGAGACGGGACATGCATCATTGCCCCACTTTATTCCACATTTATGTAACATTCCACCACCTGACAGGTGAGAGGGAATTTAACCACTACCTTAACATTCAACACCTTGCACTTACTGACACCTTGTTTTCAAAGAGGCAAAAAACAAGAATGCATAATTCTCCCTTCTTTGCCTTTTACCCTCAAAAATGACTCGCACAATAAAGAATTTTCCACAGCAATCATTCACCACAAATACTTTGCAGCGATTAAACTGTGGTGTTTACGACCTGAGACCTGAGTTTACAGTGCTGGTAACAGCCTCATACTGAAACGCTACAGCTGCAGACCTGGCCTAGCTTTCTGTGCTACACACATTTTGAAAAAAGATGAACAAATTGTGCTAAAGGTGTTTTTTCTATCATGGGAACAGGAATTCTACGTTTAAATTGCAAATAACACCAAAAGCCATGTAACTGACACCTGCAAACAGCTTCACCTCTTTTAATAAGGACAGCAGTCTTCAGCACATTACAGTCTACAATAGCTAGTGTAGAGTGGCCACTCCTGCGGATAAGGTTTTAAATGTAAGTTTATTGACTGCAAAATAAAGCAAGAGGTAGGTGATAGGATAATATTGATTCATAGAATGAAACAGGACTTCATTTGCAGCTGACCCACTTTAACCCCTGCAGAGAGGTCAGAGGCCTGTCCTACTCCACACCCTTGATCACCCTGAGGGTACAAAGCCTTGTCTCTTGAGAACAAGCTGACTTAGACTTGCAAAGAGGGATCTGAGTGCTATATGGCTGCTGAGCTCACCTGGGGTTCTTGACCAGCAGTAACTTAATGAAATCGATGGCCAGGGATGACACTCCCTCAAAGACGTCCTGGGAATAGTCCACGTTGACCTGTGAGATGTTGAGGAAGGTCTCCTGTTTGTCGCCACCTAGGAAGGGGGACTCCCCGGTCAGCATGACGTAGGTCAGTACACCGATGCTCCTAAATGGGAGAGAAGAATGAGGAGGGTGAGGAGGGTCAGCCATGGGGTACCTCACTACACATACTTGCTCTCCCAATTCACGCAATTCCGTTAGCATCCTTCTCAGCAAATAGAGGTCCTAACAAGTGAGCTCACTGGCCATTATGTCAAGAAATTTGCAGTCGATATTTGGTAACAAGATAGTTGTTTTATATAGTTGTTTTGTTTTTTAGCCTTTGTTACCATCCACATACCGACTTTAAGTATTAAGTTTTAGTGAGGTTAAGCAGAATTTCCTAAACTATTCTAACAAAACCAGAGGATGGCAACCATCAGAGATTAAAGTCACAAAGGTTGCCATATTTCCACACGTCACATGGAAAAGGACCTTGGTCATGTTGGCTCATACTCACCACATGTCTGTTGCTGTGCTGATTGGTTCAAAGTTCAGGATCTCTGGTGCTGTACAAAGAAGACCAAGTTCCATTATCTCTGATGCCAAACAGAGCATTGAGGAATGCAGAGTGTTAATGGCACACGTATAACATTAACTCAGGGTGGGGCCTACTTACCTACATACTCTGGGGTGCCCACTATTTCCCGCACCTCCTTCATGTTGTCCATGCATCGGGACAGGCCAAAATCTACGATGCGGATGTCTCCCAGTGGTCGAGAGCTGGTTAGGAGTATGTTCTGAGGCTGTTGGGAGCATAGATAATGCTCATTTCTGTACATATTTGCACATCATCAGGTCAAATTACAAGGTCTTCAACAGCAACTGACAAGAATCCATGGACTGGTGGGTCACATAGTGAAGAGGGAGACATCACACACACTTTTGTGTAAGTGGCTACATTATTTTATGCGTTGTAACCTGCAATTAACCTCCTCTTCACAAATAACAAAAATACATAAATCAAATAAATCTGTTGCATTGGTTATGTTGTATTGAACATTTTGCTTGTTTTTCTTTCTGGTTTTAGCAGGTTATAAAGACCTTCTAGGAGTCAGTTTGAACACAAGTATGAGTATACAAAAATGAAAAACAAACAGTCTGCAGAATTAAATCTGATCTTAGCTTGTTTGAGCCATCTCAATGGTAAGGTCAACCTTCGCATTAAAAGTGCTGCCTAGCACACCCAGCAGCCAACTGAGGCTGTAATCCGTGTTACATCAATCTCATAGCCATGCTCACTGGTCTGGCTCATCTAATTAGAGAAGGACTATAAAAGACTTGAAGGTATTAACAACTTAATACTGTGACATACTGACTGGTGGTCCAGGCAGTGAGTAAAGTCATGACTGAGATGTTTTCATGAATGAGGCAGCAGCTTTTGCCATCCAGTTCCAAAAAATTGATGCAGCCCCCACCCCTCGGCGCTCTGCCTCCTTGCCTGTCCAAACCCAGCACATAACAAAACTTTCCATTCGCTCTACAACACAGAAGCTAAAACCGGAAGCATTCCAAAAATGTGGCTTTCATTATCACCCTGTTATGGAACAACAGAGAGAGCAGGTCAGACCCTCTGCTTTTCTAAGTTTTCCAGATTTCAGTGTGATATAACATGCTCTATAGACATCCAAAAGGCTTGTAAAAAAATAAAGTCAAGTGATTTTAAGTTTAATCTGTAGCTGTGATTAATGAACCATAACTAATAAACAAGCCAGCTGACATTTAATGAGGTACAAATTTTTAATGTTTTTTTTTGGGGGGGGCTAAACAGACATTGTCGATATAGTCTATTAGTCCTCTGCGTGGTGTCTCTAGTGGTAAATGTTGTTATTGCAACAGCTGCTGAAACTTTCAATCAGTGCATCAAGCAAAAGCAAACGACCATTTCTAGAGCTGCTTCTTACAATCCTAACAAAGAATCCAATGAAATTTATATGGACCAGAGAGGCCATATCTACTGGTAGAGTTGTTTGCCTGCTACCATCACTAAAATAAAAGAACATCCAACTGTGCCGTTTTGCTCCACCCACCCAATTGTCAGAATTGCCCTACTCTGTGCCACACTTCTCTACTGACCTTCAAATCCAAGTGGACCACATTTTTACGGTGCAGACAGGCCACGCCCATCAGGATCTGCCTCGCCAGACGGATCACATCCTGCTCTGTGAAGGCCTCGTCGTTGTCTGCCACACATTGGTTGAAGATCTCCCCACCAGCAGCACTACAGAGACAGAGGAGGGGAAAAAAAGACAGCAGCTTCAGTAACACAAACTACATACATGGACAAACAGAACCATAGATAATAAAGATGGAACTGGAATAATAAAGACAATTCACGGATTTAGAGGGCATGCATTGATTCAGCAAAAAATTATTCATAGGCTGATAGGCATTGAAGTCCATTTTCAGTTACATTAAACAGAATAAGACGCAATTTAATCTTAGCTTAATTTAAGCTTATTGTGAGCATTCAGTTTTTTTTTTTCTTCAGTTTTTCAGACAATGCAAACAAACAGCATCTCTTGCTGTATGTTACCCCAGAAGACCCTCACGCCATGTTTGTTACACAGAGCCAGAGTCCAGGTCTTCTGCAAAACAAAGGAAGTTTCTCCCCTCTCTGGAATTATGAAAGAGTAAATCACTGAATGTTCTTCCAAGAAGAACCGCACTGCCTAACTCAATTGGAAATTCTGAGGAAGACTGAAATGCCCTTCTTGCTTGTGCAACTGAATGGAATGCCACAGGAACACATCAGGCCTCAATCTCAACTGATTCAAATGCCTGGAAAGAGAGTCTTCCCAGAACCGTGTGTGACTTGGTGTGCACAGATGGGTTTCATCTGTATGAGGAATCTGTTATTGTGGCTGCGCTGCAGATGCAATGGTTACGTAACTTCACCCCACCAACTCACCACCCCCAAAACTCCTTTCCTCCTCAGCCTTTCTTTACCCCCAACTGTAAAAATAAGGGTCTTATTTGTGTGGATATCTGCACTCTCCCTCCCATGGGCATTATGAATGGGAAGGGAAAGTTTATAGTGGTGCAGTGTTTAACTGTGGTTAACCCAAATAGGCTACGAGCACCACTGAGGCCCTTTCACCTCCATGCCCTCCTATGCACGATGCTTATCTGTGGTGCCATACACAGGTATAAGTCCCCCACCGCGCCCGCGCACACACACACACACACGGACGCACACGCACACAACCACCACAAACAACATAAAGATCAAGACTGTGGGGGGGTTACTACAAATCTCAGGGGATATGTTGAAGAAAACTGAGAGCAGTTATAAAATATACAAACAAATGACTGTGCAGAGGGAGCTGCTAATGAAAAGAGAAAACAATAATTGCACTGTGCAATCACAGCATTTATATATGGTTCATTACCAATGGGAAGCCCATTTCAATAAATTTAATTTGAAAAATCTGTAGAAGCATTTCCAAGACTGCAACATGGATTCTAGAGATTGTTTTATTCCATACGGGCAGCTCTTATAATATTTATTAAAGCTCTTATTATAGTTCTTACTATAGGGACATACTATATTAAAAATTTTAACAAACAAGTTAAAACATACCAAACAATTTAGACATAGTTGCTGCTTACTGGTCATGTATGTTCAGTTATTGCAAGTAACATAGCTATAAGCAAGCTAACTAGCATGTCAGAAAACAAAAAAGTTCACAAACATCAGGCAGTTTCACTGACCAGAGAAAAGGACTCTGTGTCATTTCAGCCCATTTTCACCTTTGTGTACACCATTTTGTATTTAAAGAACAGGAAGTGAGGTGTGTATAAAGGACTTCTGCACCCCAAGATCAACCACACCCCATAAATGACAAGCAGGGAATCTGAGTGGGGGCACAGGCACAGTCTGCCTACCTGCCTCTCTCAGCCTACCTTGTTAAGGATTAAGGGCTCCTACAATAACCTATCACAGATAAGTACAAAGCACCAACTCCTTCAATGCAGTTGATTCTAGGGAGGGATATCAGTTCAGACTGACAGCTGCTAATCCCAGATCTAACTCTTGACTGGATGGCAGTCCTCAGGCTGCTTTCTCATTTGAGTGTCTTGTCCCAGAGATGCATCCAATTTTCTCCAATGAGAGCTGGAGAAGGGAACATGATGCACAATTGTGGACTGATGTTTGCCTTCTTGTCCCATCAGGGGATGTGGCTGAGAGTGGAGCGAGATGATTTCTTGAGAAAACAACTTGCATCCTGGTCTTGGGAACTGTCAACCTTGTGGACTGAGCCTGGAGAGAGTTGCCTTTTATAAAAAACCTCTCTTTCTTTGCTCTAGAGAGAGAGAGGCCACTAAGTGTGGGTTGCTTTGTTTTTTTGAAGAAGATGATAAAGGAGGGGAAAAAAGTATTTGATTAGATACTTCCCCAACAGCATGGACTTCTAATTCTATGGGCAGTGGTTTGAAGATCAAATAACACTTGACACTTAAAAGCTTAGTCTATCATTCATTAAAAAAAAAAAATCCTAGATAAACATCAAATAAGAGAGAGTAAGTTGCTGAATAGCTTTTTTAGCACACATTTTCTGACTGGGGACACAACTGCAGGCTGTATCTTGCCAGCTAAAATGGGAAAGACTAATTACGTCATTCAGTGATGTGCGTGAAACCACGATACTGAAATTCCGTGGCGGTTTGGTGTACTGAGAGGAGAGAGAAAAAAGAAAAACAATAGGTGATATAAATCGGAGATGAAGGTATTCTAGGTTACATAACACTCCTCAAAATCCCCTGAATAAAACAGGACAGATATGCAGGAGTAGATGAAAGATGGCTCAAGGAGTCAGGGACAGACAAAGTTGTTTGGCATTTATTTCAATTAAAAAGGGACTGAAAGATCAGTCAGATACTCTTAAACCTCAGGAATGCTCCTTTCAGTCTTAGAGGATCAGCCTGTTCTCTAATGTTTCACAAGAGATGAATTTTCACAAATGCACATGGTTGTTAATGGTTGTTAAGATGGCCTGAACTCAGACAGCTGCAATTAGACAAGGAAAGAGCCTAGGTTAGAAGGGGAGGGGGAGAAAATGCTACAATTTCAGATGTCCCACCCCTCAGTCAACACCAAAATGAGGAATTAACACAAGGGTCACAGCAGCTGGGTTAAAATGCCAGCGTTGACCATCCTGATGAATGTGCATTAATTTGCCCACCCAGCAGCTGTTGAGAAAATAAACCTCTTGAAGAATTCACCATTGAAATGAGGTTGTTTTCAGAGGTCACTTGTGAATGCTGATGCACCTTGAACAGCAGGCATGCACAGGGGAAGAAAATGTACAGAATGCAGGTCTTATGCCTCCACCCACAGTCACAGCCAGACTTCCAGTTAATCAGGTTTGTACAGTGGTGCCACTTCAGCATCTTCAGGCTCCTGGTCACAGAGGTGAAGCTTCCTATAACCTCCTACAATGCTGAGGACCTGTCCCAGTCACACAGGACCACATGCGTCACACTGAGGGAGCGTCCTGGCTGGAACAATCCACCACTCGGTTGTGAACACTCGCAGTAAACTGCAGCATTTTTGATGGAAGTCATTACATAGGAGGCATCTATTTCCACAGCACACAAAAGGATATGGAGACAACAATCATGATTTTGAAGCACGGCTGCAAACGTAACTCTTATAAGACAGAAGAAATGAGACTGAATGAGAGAAGGCAGACATGAGAAAGACAGTGATAATGTGAGAAAGAGGGACCCAGAAAGAGTGAGTGAGTGAGTGAGACAGACAGACAGACAGACAGACAGACAGACAGACAGACAGACAGACAGACAGACAGACAGACAGACAGACAGACAGACAGACAGAGAGAGAGAGAGAGAGAGAATTGGTGGTAGATCCGTGGCTGGGTTCCAGCATACTGTGAATGCCCGTGTTAGCCTATGTGCTGCACCCAATTAAAACAGGCAGAAATAACCTGTACAGAAATAAGCACTGCAGACTCACTGTTCTTGTACATACCTCATTAAAGCAGGAACGCTTTGTCTCAAGATTTTGGCTAATCTGATTACCAAATTGGGGACAAGTGTTGGCTGAGTAATATAGGGGTACAAAAGGGCATGGTTACAAAAAAGTAAAATGGTGACCAATCACCTCCAGTCCCCTGACAGCACAGACAAGAAACAGTCTTTTGCTGAGGAAATGATCTAGGCAACTAACTACCTAATCTCAAAGTAATCATTTTTAGTTGTGAGATACTGGAATCATATAGGTGTGTACATATGTGCAAGTATACCAAAGGCATAGCCAATAACCCCAACTTTTCATTTCTAGTTTCTAACATGGACAGACTTTCGCCTCCCTCCTGCACTGACTCTTATAAGAGTAGTTGCTGGGGTGAATATGCCATCATGCATTACAAAAGCCTTGAAGGTACATCTTGAAACACATGCAAGGCTCAGCTTTGCACTGTGCCTTCTGACAGAGGTATACAATGTCCACAGACACCAATTTCATTCAACCATCACAGATGATTCACACTAAAATACCAAACCCTCATTTTCCCCAGACAACAAGCACATAGGCATGTCAGCAAATGTCTTTTTTCAAATATGGACAGAGGCTTGAGCACAATGAAGCGAGTGATGGGAAGTCAGCGCGACTTCTCGTTTCTGCCTCTCATGCAGACTAGAGGATGTGGTTGTGGCTGTGTGTGCATGCATGCCTGTGTGTGTGTTACTGCCCTGCTTTTGAATCTGCTCAGCCTCACCACTTATGCGTAAAAGCCAAAGGAAATGGAACATTTTCACTCTGCTTTACACAGAAGTGAGCCCACACAAAGGTTACTGAACCCTGAGAAGGCTGGGTCTCTGGGGACCACAGAAGCTGACAACCCTGTAGCATATAGTTTGATGCACTCAGGGTATTTAAAGAAAAAGTTAAAAAAAAAAAAGAAAGGCAAGAATACATAGAGCTGAGCCATTCGGACTAACCCATTTCAGAGAATAACCCCACAAATGCTCTTGGAGAGAAACCCCAAAAGCATAGGAGTGCAAGGCGAGGGCAGCATGTGACACCTTTGCCTCATCTAAGACAGCATGTGGAAAGCTGTTGACAAAGTACACAGGATACACTGGGCTATAAACAGAGTTTCACAATGGCAGATGATGGAGACTCGTCATTCAGACAGAGCGGCGTCTGGTATGGTTCCGGGAGAGAGCCTGGATGGTGCTCTTGCCCCAGAGCTCTGCAGCCAGGAAATATTCTGCACCTGAGAGAACCATGGGAGCTTTCTGTATTTCAGTCATGCAGGGGTGACCTGAAAGCTCAGCTTCCATTTTCACAGTTTCAACAGTGCTACCAGTGTGTATTCCACCATTAGCAAATCATAGCAATTTCAGACATTCAAACATTTTCATGCCAGAGTAATAAGAATTCCAAAAGCCAGGAAGCACTTGGTGCTCCTCCAACTTCATACATCCACATCTAGAACATACTTCAATCAGAGCATTTTCATGCAGAGGTTACTGGTTTATTTCAGCCTTGCAGGAAGGAACATGTTAACAGTTGCTAACACCACAGGATCACAGTCTAACTCCATCTTTAAGTTTACCAAAGCTGCATGATAGAAAAACCTCATCAGCAGCATTAATGATATCCATTCACTTAAGTCAGCTGTATACACCAGTGAACACTGATGCTCTCTGCAGAAAAAAAAATCTACCCAAGACAATCTTGATGATAGTCACGCATGTATGTAAAACCAGTTCAGCAAATTTTCTTTTCTACCTTATAAGGAAAGAAGATGCTTGTCTGAGACAGCAGTGGTTTAGAGGTGAGTCGAGTAACATGCTGTGACAATCTCTGAAAAAAAGCCACACTGAGGATGTCGGAGTTTCTGAACTTAAGATCTAATCTCTTATTTCTCATTAACGAAACCCAAGTGTTTTGTGGGCTGCATCCTGTCAGTGTAAGCCATTTTCATCATCTGTATGCTTGATGGTGGTGGTGAAGGACAATCAATCAGTAAAATCAAAACTTTACAGAATGGAGAGTAGATGTTGTGAATGGCCTTAGATTGCCTTTCTTTCCCACTGATTGAACGGTTTAAACATTCCCACTGTTTGAACATTATCATTTCTTTGGATATTCCTGGCAAGAACACTGAGGCACCAGTCTGTAAAAATGCAAAGTTGCCCCTTTGATCCTATGACCCTTCAGAGCCATAATTTTGCCTGCTTCTAGAAACTGTACAGGCTATATGAAGCAATTTACATTTGTATTGTATAATCTAGTTAAATTTGCCACTTTTTAAGGAAGATGTTTTTCATGATTGGATGTCATTTCAAAAGACTCAGTACATTGATATGTACCATGCTACCTCAAGGAGGCAGTTAAAGCCAGCTAACAGCCCTTTTATTTGGTCACTGAACCAGTAAAGAGTTTATAAGTTGGAACCACTATGTTTACCATAGCAAAATGTCTGATAACAGCAGAATCAATACCCAAGAGAGCCATTCCCAAAAGTCGTGTTCTAAGAAAGATTTCCAGGCATTCTGATATGACGCAAATTCCTTCTCGATGATTATTTGAGTTACAGGACTGGAAATTTGTTTGAGGAGAAAGCTCTAAAAATAAACAATGTGTTGGCCTGTTATTTCTTGTTTGTTATTATTTCCTGTCTATGATTACTGAACTGGAAAACACACAAGTCTCCAACATACTCTTGCAGTACAGTCTTTTCCATTGAAAGCAAAAGCAAATTCATTGCAGATGAACTGAGATATTTATGAGCAGGATTTCATGAGGGAGCTAGGGGACAGGTTAAAGGTCAGATTAATAAGCCTTTTACCACAACATACTAAATCATGCCAATGTTTCTAGAAATTCATCACAAACTTTTTCTGCAATTGCAGAAAAAGTAAACATCATGTAAACATTGATATAGGAAACCAGCAACCACATAGCATTTCATTAAACCATGAGAGCAGTGATATGCATTAGCTGTGAATACACCTTCAGCATTTTTTCCTCCACAACCCAATGGAATTTCACAATAGAAATGCTAGTGAGGAGCAGTATCTGTGTGGTACTGATGAGAGATGTGGACATTTCACTTTTGGATGTGTCCATGTGTTTTCACTGTCCTGTTGCTTGCGTGGGAAGACACTTACCATTCCAGCACTAGAATAATCTCGGAGGTGTCCTCGTAGACCTCATGCAGAGACACAACAAAGGGGTTGGACTTGGCGGACTCCAAGACAGCAATCTCGTGGATGATGTCCATGCGACAGTCCTCTCCCTTTCGCCGCTTGCGCAGGAACTTGGCAGCATGCTCCTTCCCTGTTGCCTTCTCAATGCACTTCTTCACCACAGCAAACTTCCCCCTGGGGAGAGCGTGGAGAGAAACAGGCTGAGACCTATTTACAAAGGAATATGCCTACTTGTTCTGCTTATTAGTGGTGAACTGAACTGAATCTTAATACAGTTTTTTTTAACAGTAGTTGCACAAACATTTTCTCAAACGTGATATTGTTAGTTTTGGGAACAGTGGTTTCTTCAGTGACACTTAAGGTCTGACCTTCTCACGTATTTAGGCTTACTGGAAGGTATTAGAGAGGTCATTTAACAAAGACGTCTGGGGGCAAAGTGAAGGACTTATTGTGAGTAAACCATGAGTGAAGGCTGGTGCTTAACTTTGTATCCTGATGTGAAGTTTAAAAAACATGGCTCAAAAACAAGGCTGTAGTGTTGACTGCAGATCTGAAACTCCAGCAGGTATGATCTACTTGCTGAACATAGCAGATCAATGATGGAGCAAGGATGAAACACTCTAGGTCAGAGGGAAATATCCATAGAAAAGGGTATGCAAACAAGCTTGGAGAGGTCTGCACCACACAGCAGCTGTTTCACTGCTTTGAAGAGAACCGAAAAGAATTCAAGCTGGCTGGAAAAGGTGGCACGTCGCAATTCACAACGAAGAGGTAGATCCACTACCCTTGGGATGGCAGGGCCTGGTGTCCTGTTTAAGCATGATTTTAGCAGATAATTAAGTAACCAGTGAAGATTCCCCACACAAATAGCACTGCAAGTTGGGGAGTTTCTTGCAGGTCTTTTGAATGACAGCTTGCTCTTCTACAGAATCAGACCCTCCTTCTATTCACCACTCCCTGTAGCCACCCTGTAGACATCACTGCACAGGAAACAGAGTCTGACACTTGAAAGATAAGGGGGACAGTTGAGCTTGACTGTCTGTTGAGGGACCAGGGAGTGATAAGACCACAGTTAACTGGTGCACAGAACAATGCACCGTTTTTAGTGTAGAGTCTACACTACATTAAGAGAGTACACTCTCTTAGTACGGACAGTGCTTGCTGCTACCATTTACTGTGGTGGCAATTACCACAAAGAAGAAAAAGAAAATCAAAATGATTATGTTCCCCTTCATTTCACAATTCACAGATTTGGAGAAGATACCACAGGAGAATTTCTGTTAAGTGAGAAGCAATTCTGAGAGGCACATGCCCCTGATGAAAATGCCAGTCCCATGGCCACATATCCATTTCCTGAATTCCTCTAACTCATAAAAGAAACAAATGGAATTCCCAACACCTCCATCCAGACCTGTGGTGAGGCCTGACCCACTTATGGCCGTCACACAATTGGCCTTCACAAGGCTGGTGAGGGACACTGCTGCCCCTGGTCTAGGACCACCCAGTGCACTGTGGCTGGCTGCTTGTTAGAGGCCTACAACTACCTGAATGGGACACCAATCATAAAAACAAAGTTGTAGCCTCCCCCCTCTGCTTACCAAGGCAGGCGAGTCCATCAGAAGGCTACCGGTACTCAAAGCCAAGTCTAGTGATGATAGGGGGCTGTGGCTGGAGGTTGCCTCCCTAATATCTATTAGTTACGGCGCTATAGATTGCTTTGTGGAGCTGTCGCAGTTAGGAAGAACTGACTGTGTGGAGAGAGTGACAGATTGCTCCAGGGTGTTCCTCATGGTTCTACCCTAAGCCTCTCAAAGAATTCCCAGCAGGGGGGGATGCTGAGAGGTGTGGGGCCTCTCCTCACTCAGTTGGATTACAGAGCTTGTCTCTTTGACACATATCATGAATCTAAATAAGAATGGACAAACCCCCAGGTGTTTACAAAAAAACATCTCTGCCTTGTCTGTTGACTGCAAAGCTTTGCAGATAGAGCAAAATCAAATCTGAACTCTGAGCTAAGAATCAAGTGGACATTCAGCTTTGCAGCAGCAAAGTAATCTCTGGTACCAGCTCAAAATTTGCTGTAGCAGACCATTCCCACAGGCTTTTTCATCTTTGGAATTGGAAATTAAGAACCTGTTGCTAATTTACATTTGGACACATCAAAAATCAAGACTGCAATTATGAGAGGAGTTCAAACAGTGACACAAGGACAAAGGTAGCTGTGAGAACCCAGGTCTATCGCACAGCACATAGAGGTATTTGGTTCCCTTGTTGGAAGAACTTGGTCTCCCCTCAAGCGCAGGGAGAGTTAATTCTTCAAACTCTAGAGAGTTGCTTTAAAGCAGGCAGGGGCATATGGGCCAGCACTGTAAAAGAATCTGTTTTAAGCTCCAGGGTGTTGGTGTTACTGGAAAATTTAGTGTGAAAATGAAAGCTTAGTCTTGAGACAGACACTTCTTTTCCCTTCAGGTAACAAAAATAACTGCAGTTTTTCTCGTCATTTACACAAACTATGCCTGACGCTTGCACATTGAGGTTTCACACTGTAAAAGCATCTTGCAGCACTCATCATTCTATAACAATGCATAATCATAAAAGGACCCTGAAGGTCACCACAAAATGTCTGAGTGTCCACAAAGACAGTATGACCCAGAAACAAAGATGACGACATCTATCTTAGACATGTTTTCCTGTAGAGATCTGCATTTTCAGTGTCTCTCAGAAGGACTGAGTCATGTCTGAAAAGCTTTAGCTGTCATCAGCCACTCTCATGCTTGGAAGACATGAAACTCCACTCTACATTCTCACATGTCTAGGCAGACACTAGGCGCACAGAGGGATCAAACACCCACACTATAGGGTAAGAACTGTGCCATGCAATGCTCTAATTTTGTAAATTTAAATGAACAATAATGCATGTAAGAGTAAAATGAGGAGTTCCATTAACCTTAATTCAAGAGTTTAACCTACCCCCAAGCTGGAGTTATGCAACAGAGATGGTCCTGATATGACCTGTCAAACCCACAATTCAGTCTAACTGATAACACATTGAAGCTCTTCAATGAATTGTGTGCAATCCAAGCCTGCATTCAGTCACCTCACTGAAAGCGGTCAAAGAATAAAGAAAAGGGTGAAGTCAGACAACCTTCTGTCTGCTCTGCAGTCCCTGGAGGTCAACAAAATTCCCTCAAAACATACGGGCCACCGCTCTCCAATAATAATGAAGCAAGTTAAAAGAGTACAAATGCAATCCAGGGTTAGATTTTGCGTAGCAAGTCCAATGCATTCCTGAGTTTAGGATATGCATCTAGAAGGTATGTGCACAAACAAATAATTGTGTCACAGACCCCATATCTATTCATTAAACTGGAAATCTGCTTAACCTAATGACGCATTGAAGAAGGTCAAAGCCATCTCTTTTAATTCACTTGACGAGTGAACAGTCACTGGAAGAATAATAACACCTTCATCAGCCATGGGACCATTTACCTTACAGCAGCAGACCAAACAGTGTAGACCCAGGTGTTAGGGTGAATGGATAGGTGTGTGCATGCGTGTGTGCATGTGTGTGTGTGTGTGTGTGTGTGTGTACAGTGTGTATACTATAGATGACGAGTAGGCAGAGGTCTGCAGTAGGGGAGGATTACATGTAGGATTCACAGTAGGTATTACAGAGTCAAGATAGCTATTAACATCCCTCCTCCCTCTATTACGGTTTGTCTAATCTTGACAAGCTACTCTCCTGGCATCAGCGCATCTTGCATTCCTGCAATTAATGAGATTTAGTGGCTGAACCTGAGGGTGCTGGCAGGGCAGAGGTGGGGGTGGTGTTGGTGGCTACAGAGCCAGAGAGCCCTGGCTGCTTGCCCAGGATGTCCCATGATGTCCCACAAAGAAATCTCAGCAATCAGCTGGAGTGGAAGGGCATATTTAGTAAGTCCATGTTATACCACTGAGGGAAAAAAAATCAACTTCCCAATGACTTCAAACAAGGTTCCAAGTATAGACAACTCACTGTGGTATTGAAAAGTGTATAAAGAAATTGAGCCCTGACTGTTCGTTTTAACTCAAAAACACAAAATGCATGTTGAGAGAATGGCCCATTCGTTGTTTAAGGTGAACTTCATAATACTTCCCTTGAGTGCCTACTTAAGCATTTGGTTTCATCTGCATTGCAAGGCACACACAGATGTCTAATAAATGACAGGGGGTCTGAACATACTTGATTCCACTGCTCACCCAACACAGAATGTGACTTGCAAGAAAAAACAAAACAAAACTTTGCAAACATAAACCTGGCAGGAGTACTATTATGGCTCTAGCATAAGCAGTGGATAAGCAGAAACAATGTCCTCTGTATTATTAATATACATGTGCCAGTGCTAGAGTCCCCTGCACAGGAAAATAAGAGATCTAAGAGGCTTAATATGGAATGAAACAGGCAAAGGGAAAAATGGTGAATTATTTTTCCTGCAGTCAATAGGCTTGCAAAAACAGTTTGAGTGTTATAATAAGCGAAAGTGACCCTCGCCAATAAATCCTGCCCCAGAGCAGAGGCGAGATTACTTGACAAATGGTTTGCTTACACAAAGTCCCAATGTTCCGAGAAGTTATTCTATCTTATCTATGATCACTCCCCTATAATGCCCACATCAGCTTCCTTCGCAATGTGTAGAATGCTCATTCATGGTAGACAGTAGATAAACTGAACATTACCCTGTCAATTAGGCTTTGATTTCTTTTCTATCACAGCTTAAACTGCGTTGTTTAAAATAAAATTAAATGAATGAATGAATGAATAAATAAATAAGTTTTTGAGAGCTGACATGAAGCCATATGGCTGTGACATTTGGGAAGCTGGTCAGTGCAGAATTTCACACTGACCCCTACAACAATCTTTAGGACAATCTAAGCACTGATAAGATATTTTAAGCCCCAAATAAACTTCAGATGATAACCTACACACATACACACATCAAAGTCTTCACCTGTACTTGTGCCAAAACCAAACAACCTTAAAAAAATACAAATACAACCAACAATTTGTGTGTGTGTGTGTGTGTGTGTAAAACAGTGAACAGAAAACAAACACTTAGTATGTGAGTGCAGAAAATCCCGGCTGCATGGAGCATCGGACGGGGCTTCTCAGCTATTGATAAAATACCGTTCCAAACGTGCAATATGAGTACCAGGTAATGAGCTCCATTTATCACTACGACGCTGACTTTTTTTGTGAACAATTTTCAGCTGACCCATTCTGATTGCTACTACAGAGATGCACCACCAGCAGCTCAAAGACTGCGACATTAATACAGGATAGCCTGAAATATCATCCTACTAAATAATCATGCACAGCTTGGGCATGTATAGCATAAGCAACCTTATTACATACCTGCCCAATTCTTTGCCAACCAGGTCGTAATTGCTCTTAAACGAGTCAGTCCTTATCCGCATCTGAATATTTGACACCATTCCGTTCTTGTTCATCATCCTTGAATCTGGCATTTCAGTCCAGCAGCAGGTTAGACTCACCTATCTACCAGCGTTTTACTACTGAAGTCGGTTCCCTTGGCACTCACTAATTAACTAAACGAGTTAATGCAGCAATAATTAGCAAGCGCAGTCAGCTGAAGAGGTAAATACAACGGGAAGATTTAGCACACTAGCAAACTAAAGTATTTACAACTTCTTATTCAGCGCACTCGTTCTAAATCATGTGCCAGAGAGACCGATTTCTGGGGAGAGAAAAAATAAATACAACCAACAATGCTAAAAATCCACCTACTCCGACATTACTTCAAAGTCGTTTACTACTTATCTGTTTTAAGAGAAGAACGCTAGCTTGTAACCTGCCTCACATCCCAAACACAAAGCAACCTTCAGAGCCAGCCTTCTTTAATGACGCTATCGTCCACCATCCAATTAGAGAGTTTTGATATGCATAGGGGCGGGGACAGGCAAGTCCACGTTTTTATGGGTCCAATTGAGTAGAGTTCAGCACGTACTAGAATACAAATGTAAGCACTGTATAAAAGGTTCACACATAAAAATCTAAATATAATTTAATATACGTTGTTTGTAACCATTTGATTGTAATAAATATGTAATCTCAATCTGTTTTTATTACTTGTAAATGCAAAGTCCATACAACAAAGTTTTATTTACAGTATTGGAATTCGCTTCCTTTATGTTTTCTTCGGCAATGGTGTACTAAATTATTAAATTCATAGTCGCAATCGACGAACGACAAAAGAGGGGGGGGGGGGGGGGGGGGGGAGTTACGTTGGCTAGACTAGTGTTCCAACTAAAGTGATGTTTCCCAGCTCTGGTCCAGGCAGAAAGTGTTTTAAAAGGTCTCAGTTAATTAGGTATCACTGAGCTGTTAATTGAATACTGACCTGGAGCTGACGTCACTGAATAGGCAGCATATCTGGTGTTAATCCCTCATTACATTTGTGGGCTGAAGGAAGAGTGTTTGATCTAAATGACGGATACAAGGTAACAGTGTTTCTGCCCATTCTTTCTATTCACTGGAACCATTTAAGTACGTGAATAAAACGGGCAAGTGTTTGGCTTTATTTATTAATAAAGTAATTATTCATTGGTTGCTAAATGGGTGGTAGAGAAATAACTGCCTGACCAAACACAATTAATTTCACATCTTCCCCAAAATCTGTTCGGGGGAACTATTGACTAAAATATGTTGATTTAACAACATATCATGCTTGTCTTTATCAGCACAAACACACTCTCGACAGAATACTATTTTCGGAAAGAATCTACTAGCAGGCTAAATGCTTGTGCCAAACAAAGATCAGTATTCAGTTAACAAATGTTAATTAAGTGAGCACTCATCTGGAACAAAAATCGGCATGCTCTATGTGTATCCAGGCCTAGCATGATAAAACACTGGCAGTCATACTTCTGAATGATGGAGAACACAGTGTAAAAGTGGTGCCGAGTAAAATTATGATTATGATTATATCCCTTTACTGCACACTGCTCATTAGTCAGCATTATTTTTAATGCGACAGTTTTTGGGGCAGCTTCACTAAAGTGTACCGTGGTGTCTTTGTCCTAGGGTGCATCTACCAGAAAAGATTTCAGGGAAAAGAGGTAATAAACCGGAAAGCATGATGAACATTCTCATACTTACGAAGTAATTGGTGTTTACAGCAAGCAAGCTGGCAAGAGAGCAAAGACCTGAGTACTGGGAAATGTTTCATTAGACAGTCGAAAAAATGTGGGTGTGTTGTACAGGCCACATACTAGCTGGTACCTTGATAATGATGTTGACGACAAGGAGAGTTTGGGATAGCTTTAGCCACATGTGAGAAGCCATTCCTAATTAAAACAAATCAAAACTACATTTACAACTGTCACTGAGAAGAAAGTACACATATAAGTGTTGTAACTGCATCATGGCTAATGGTAGGAATAATTCAGCAGCCTCTCGATGATGACAGCTTCATCATGCATTTTAGCTTTCAATTTTCCTTCAGAATGTATACTGAAAAAGAATAGACACTCATGCATGCACACACATTCATAAACATGCACAAGGAAAATGGCAGTTATGCAGTTATTTCTGTTTCATCATGTAAATACTGTACATTCAGCATATCCTGAACACACTGGAAACAGGACAGATACAGGGGACTCTTTTTGACCTCAAATGTATGATTTTTAAGGTTACCAAAGCTAATTTCTATTGCTGCAAACAGAATCCAGAAAGAGGCATTGAAAGTGAACATTCCAGCAGCCTGTGAAGCCATTAACCCAAGTAATGACAGGTTACATAACTTTGTCATGCTTTCTAAAATTGTTACCTTAAGTCTGTAAGTGTTCCAAGTTGTGACCCTTTGGCTGCCCTGCTGTTGACGAGAGGTCAGGGTTCAGACAGGCCACATTGGTGAGTGCTCAACTAGTCCCTAGAGCATCTCCAAACACATACCAGCAAATTAGCCTGCCAGTCCACAGTCAGACTTGCATACATATGGGAAGTTCACCCATAACCCAGAGCTCTAAAAGCATTCTGATCCAGAACAATGAGCTCAGGCTGAAGCTTTCAGTGAAATACTTGCTTTGTTTGACTGACTTATGACAATTTTTTGAACAATGGATCTTGGGTGTTGTTTTGGATATTTGCCGATGAGTGAGTAGCTAGTCTATTGTCATTTCTGTGTATGTGATCATACTGTGGGCTTAAATCTTTGAATTGGCAATGGAGTGCAAGACTTTTTGTTCTTCCTTGAGATTTGCTGATAGGCTGGAACAATGTAAGGTTTCTGTAAGAAAATACATCTATGAATCTCATCTTATATATTGCAATGTACAATCCATATATAGAGATGGCACTACCTAGGGGATACTAAGAGGACATAGTTATGACTAAATTCCCCACTATATTTTTTGTAAATAAACTAGTTTTCACAACAGATAGCCTTTTGTTTTCACAGTTGGAGATGTTCTCTTTCTAAATAGGGCCCTCTAATGAAATGATTATATAAGTTTTTTTCTTTCCTCTTGAGATCATGTGATATGTCCATTGGCGGGTGTTCCATGAGGACTGGGAGGAACCCAGTGGGGGAAATGAGGGTTTTCTTTTATTATTTTCAGACAGTGCTGATGTTTGACTTTCCCTTTCTCTCTTACAGAACATGATGACCTGGTTTTAAGCTAATAAGCCAGCCTATTAGCTGGTGGATCCATGCCTGTCTAAAGGTGGGTGCTTGCCTTCTGGCAAATGGGATATCGGGGGCAGGTATTGCATTTCACACACAGTACCACATCTTATGAAATGACAGTAACAATGAAGAATACCTGCATTTCCTGCACAACATTCACCTTACTGACATTAATCCATGTGCTACATTGTACCTGTGTCTCCCGGTTATGAAATGTGGTGCCTTTGGTGTTCAGTGTTCAATGTTGGAAACCTGCCCCTCCCTAACTGAAATTCTCCAAAATATACTTAGCTTTTTTTAGACAGTATGTTATGGAGTAATCAGACTAAATTAAAAGTTCAGGGCATATCAGACAATCACATGCACCAGTGGGATATGTGGGAAATAAAGCTGTATTGTATACACTGAGTTGTATATATAATGTGACATCATGAATACTATTTGAAAAGAAATATCTTTTAGGAATAGCTCAGGCATGCTGTGCTGTAAATTGAGTGTTAACACAATGTGAAAGAAAGCCATCACCTTTCTCCCAAAACTGTTTGTTCCATTGTCACTTTGTTGAATGTTTAAGGGTTGCTGGTTCTCCGGTTTCAACTCTGTCAACAATTGAACTTGTTTTTACATCTATTTCTTCTGAACAGGTTAATTGCTTGTGATTGTCCACAATTAAAACATACATGACAACCAGCCCATTAGTTAACAAGTCACATCTGCCTAATTAAAGGCCTAGTAAATACAATGGTGTGGCTGGAGAACAGGGGGCTTACTTTTGTCAGTTGACTGTGTGTGAAAACTGGTTTTATTTGTTGTTGTTTTTTAAATAAATTATTGGTTTTCTGAATATTTCTTCTGGTTCATTTCTGTGAGATGTGTTGGCCAGCTTCTTCACACACAACAATAATTCTATTGACAACCACTGATAAAAAATGGTGCTACCATCAATATTCATTGCAGCATATTTATACAGTGAAGCTGAATTTCTCTCTGCCATTATTCCTACAGCCCATCTGCTATTCTGTATTTCTCATCGCCAAGAAAGGATATACTGGTAGATGCATTGGTGTGATTTTGCACTGTAATAGTGAAAGTGTGTCCTGGCAGGTGGAAAGAGAGCTGAGGTTGAGCGCCTCATGGTGCAGAGTGGGAAAGAAACGCGTGCAGCAGCACATCCATGCGTATGGGCGAGTGCGGCAAGGGGACGGAACAGGCGGCATCTCACCCATCCTTGACTGACCCCTCATGTTTGACCCCTGGACCTGACTGGGGACCAGGAGACAGTTGAGATGAAGTCAAAAACTGTTCAAACAGACAATATAATCAGTGTTGTTATCCCCCACTACTCATGTCATTCTCAAAACTAGAGAAAACAAACATCCCCTAAAGAAATCTGACAGTGGGAAAGCTAACAGTTGTGCCAGGCTGATTGCCTGGCAGACATACAATGGGCCGGGTGTTACGCATCATTGAGCCCTTTAAGGCAGGTTGACTCATGACGTGCTTTGCTGACGTCCGACGACAAAGACATGCAAATCCATTATCTTACAATTGTTTTTCTTATAATACTTTTTCCCAAAACACAGGTCAAAGCACAGCAATGAACACACAATGCATGCACAAGCAAGCACTAGGAAAGACATCAAGATCAGTTATAAACCATTCTAATGAAAACAAGTTCAATGAGCTGTTGAATTCCTAAAAAAATTAAAATCTTAAATTAGTGGCATACTTTTATTTGTTGCGTGCAGATATCAATTGTGCCTCTATCACTTTTCAATGAATTTCCACAGTGGGACAAAACTTTACACATTTCAAAACTGGTCTATGACTTTATTTGACTTTATTTATTATTTATTTGAATTTATAATATAAATGTTGTACTGCACCTGGATACATTTAACATATACTTGTAGGCTGAACACAAAAACAGTTTTCAAGTTATGTGCTTCTGGAGTTCATCTGTTTCATTTTCACGGCATTATATCCCAAGGATAGTGTTTTAAACTAATTTTTCAGCCAACTTAACTTTTCCATTCCAGATGGTCATGTTTTAAATTGTTGTGTGCCTTCTCCAATTAAAGTTGGCTACTGGTCTGGTAGTTTGTACAGTCCCCCTGTGTCTTGAAAGGGGGGCATTTCCTCCTCTCTGACTGTCACATAGGCTCTCATTTGTTGAGTTGCCCCAAGATGTATGGTCCCCTGAGTATTTACATCTCACGTTCTTGAAAACCAGCCAAAGCTAACACCTTGTGCTGTACATCTACAGCGTGAGCAATGCTTGCAGTCTCTCTCTGCATTTAGGACAAAAGAAACAGTGCACAAGCCTAGGAGTTTCCCTTCAGCTGACCTGAATATTCGTTAATGGGCATAGATTGAGGATGCCAAATACATTTTTATCAGAAAACAATAGATATGCAATCCAGCATAAAAGAAAAATCAGATGATAGTTTTGTGCTGCACTAGCTTATTTAGCATACACTGTTATGTCCACACCACAGCAGTTCTAAAAAAACAGAACAGCTGGACAATGCTGATCTACTGTGTGAATATATGTTATATTTGAAAGGTTTCAGTTCAAGAAATGTTTCCATCAGTTACACTGAAAGCAGGAAGAGGTTTTTGATTGCAGCTGCTCAGCCCCAGCTTTGCAGGGTGATGCAAAGCAGACAAGAACACAGAGTGAGAGGAGAAAGCAGATGAAAGCCAGAGCCAGGCCGAGGTGACAGAGGCAGTTTCCCACATCCTGCTCAACTACACCACTGTCTCATAGAGACGGCGCCTGAAATAACCGCTATGCTTCAGATCAGACTTGTTTTGTTTATCAAAATGGTACGATGAAGTCTATCTTGCACATCTGTTTCCTACACCTTAAATACCACGGTGGTTCATACACATGAATTTACTCACGCACACCGTCTTGTGCATTTTTCTACATTACATGGAAAGCCATGGGAAACCTAAGCCTCAGTGTATATGAACTCAATTTGTTGGTAAATACTTTATGCTAGTGTAACACTTACATGTGGCACTGAGGGGAGTTGAGTTTGCTCCCTGTCAGTAGGGCTCCTATTTCATAGCAGTGCTGGTCTTCAGCCCATTGTCAAGTCCTTCCAAGCCAGCCTGGTGTATGTGACTGGTCCTCATTGCTCAATAATGAGATTCATGTTCAGACTGACATATCAGGGGATGACCAGACCGCAAGGGGATGTAGGCAGTCTCCTCTCACTATGGTCAGTGCATTCAAATGAACACCTGCTTAGAGTCAAATCCAGACAAAGGACATGGCTGTAATCTGCTGAGCCGATGTTGAGATCATTTCAACTGTAGACTCTCATTTTCTCTGTGGTTTGCATTTTGCCAAATCTGTAACTTTACATTTTCATTTGGTGTCTCAGGGTTCTTGTAAGTCTGTCCTTCTGCATATTTACCACACACTCCATGGTTCACTCCTCATAATGGATCTTGCGTGACATGCTCTTCTCTGAGTTTTTATTTAAATCTAATATTCAGGAATGTATTAAATACACATTCAGCTTTGGTATCTGAGCAGGGCACCCAATTTGGCGAGAAAAATCACATTATCTGAATGCAAACATTCCCCTTTGACATCACACAGTATCTGGGGTGTCAAGCTGAACAGATGGGCCTGCCCAGTGCCTTTTTAGCAGTGCAGGGGTCTGCCTCTACTAACAATACCCCCCAAGCCCTCCATTATTACCTCGCCCAGACACAGGCAGCATGAGCCATGTGGCAGAAGTCTTCCTCATCTGACTGGTCTAGTCCCCTCCACCCCACCACAACACACAAGTTCATAAATATTTACCAACCTTGTGTCCACCCTGAACTAACAAAAATACCTCCAGACAACGCGATGTCTTAATGAAGGTCAGGTTCAGCTGAGCCTGTACTGTTGATGGAGCAAAGTTGCCAGAGCTCTTAACAAAGCCCACAGACAGGGTGTAGCTGAGCCATTTGTTTCATGCATCCTCAGCAGAGGCCCCAAACAAAACAAACCAACATTGTCTGGCTTCTCCTCAAATGCAGAAACGCTACAAACATTTTGGAGAACATTTTTGATACCTTCCCAAAGCAAAAGCAAAACCCTCTGAAATTAAAGTACAGTCTCTACCAACTGCCAGACTGCCAATGCATTCTCCTTAAAAAATAAACTTGGGGAGTGGAACTTGACCAGTCTGAACTTTTGCTCAAGGTGAAACTACTGGCGTCCTGCAGGAAGTATGAAGGGACACTGCTGGCTTGGAAGCTGGAATTTCACAAGATTATGGGCAGTCTATAGTTAAGGACAAGCAGAAGGAGGACATACGGTTCACTTATTTGAAGGAAACAAAACATTCTGACTCATCAGACAGAAATGGCATTAAATTTAACTCTAAATTTAATGGCTGGTCTACAGGTCTAATCTGGGAGAGAGCAGCACACTGGCTGTGGCTAAACAGTGGAGAAGGCATCTGGAGTCTTTTAGTGAAGCTGCTACTCTTTCAAAGTGATGTCTTAAAATGTCAGGCAATAAAGTGTCACAGTTTATTCCCATGGATTATACTCCATAAAGTGCACTAATTTGCTATCATTTTACTGTCATGCTGCACAGGTTTGGTGGTGCTACACAAGAATATACAATTTGGGTGGCACTCCATTTATTTAAGGATACTTAAATAAGAGTAAGAGTTAAGGTGCTCTTACATTTTGGAGCACTGAACAAAAAAATTACATGCTGCATTTGATAATAATAATGAACTAAGTTAGAAAATCTCCTCAAAAAACCCACAGGAAAATGTCTGTATTGCTCTGGTGCTATCTCACTTTGTACGGTAATGCTGTGACACAGTCATAACCAGTGTTAACACAACAATGCTGAACACCTTCTTCCTCTTTGTCTAATACAATTCTCAGCTAACAGTCTCCCATTGTTTGTTATGTTGTAGGAACTGCCCAGGATCAAACTATCACAGTGCTTATCTGGCCAACTGGGAAGGGAGATTACAGGATGGCTGAATCCTGTGAAACCAGACAAGTGTGCCAGCTCATTTTCTTCTCTGTATGGCAATTAGACAGGATAGACTAGGGCCGCTAAGATTACCATCACCTGGGTCACCTGTCAATTTTGTGCTTAGGATAAATAGCACCTTGCCTTGACACTAGTTTGGACCAGACAGACACATTCTGAAAGATGATCAGAATTGGAGGGCCATATAAAACCTGCTAAACCTGAAGCATTTCTTTGACTTTATACACAAAAATAGAGCAGTCTGAATATTCCCCCCAAAAGACGGGTATAGATATGGTGCTAGAGTACTCACTGACACTGCCCGTCAGTATTAATTTCTGCTCTTTGTGGCCCAAGAGGGACAGTTTTGAGGTTTGAAGGAATGCCTGTGTTTCAATCACAGTAAAAACAATAAGAGCAGTAAAACCAACAAGAAATAAAGGTTTGTCAGACAGAGGCCCGTGACTGTGAACCACTCCTGGGCCACAGAGATTTATGGATGTGAGCACATGTGAGCAAACAGCTGAGAATGAAATTGAACCTGTGGTCCTCCAAGTGTGCTCCTCTATCCTGTCAGACCACACAGAGATAGATGTCTGGGGTCTCTGTGCAGGGGTGTAGAGATTTATTTGCTGTCAGCCTGTGCTTTATGTATTTTTCACGTGTAGCCACTATCTCACCTTTCTCCCCTCTGTAATGCACTTCATTATATGGATCCATCCTCTTTACTGGGATAATAACTTCCCTCTAAGTAGTCACCAGCATGTCAGATGTGATGGTGGACGATACATCACTTGTGTTAATGACTGATAATTCTTTAACGCTCAAAATCAAACAGAGCTG